>NW_027527920.1:15646488-15961909 GCF_008692635.1 Crocuta crocuta | reverse complement strand
GGGGGGAAGTGACAGGGACAGAGGAGAGAGAGAGAGCTTGGCCCTGAGAGCATCCTGCCTCTTGTCCGGGTCCTCATTTGTGAGACCTGCTGGGAGGTCTTGCAGCAAACCTCCCCTCCACTGAAGCCCATTGTGGGGGGTTGGGGGCAGGGGGGCTCTGTTCCTGCCAGCAAAAGGGCTAGTTCATATCTCCTTGGCTAGACGTCGAGCAGCACCTGGACAACAGAGATTATATCTCACTCAGCTTTTATTCCAGGCAGCACACGCCGCAGGAACATGGCAGGAGTGTTGTGGGGAAGGATCCGGAACTACCAAGCTGCCTGCCCTGAAAACAGAGCACATTAGAGCTTGACCGTTGAGTGAGCACAGCCCAAGCCTGGGCAGGGACTGGTGGGCATTTCACACCCACTAAGGGGGCTATGATTACAAAGATGACAATAACAAGTGTCGGGCAAGGATGTGGGGAATTGGAGCCCTCATACATCGGTAGGAATTTAAGATGGTACAGCCTCTGAGAAACAGTCTGGCAGTTCCTCAAAAGGTTAAACATGGAGTTGTTATATGAACCAGCAATTCCCCTGTTTTTTCTCTTCAAAATTTATTTATTGACATAACCAAGTTGTTTGTCCAATATGGTTTCCTTCGGTCTGAATTACACCGTGTGGTGTCATTGAACATATTTCTCTGCCTCTGTGTTTCCCCTAAGTTTGTGCAGCAGCTACAGGCTTGAACAGATTCCTGTTCACTTTTTTTGGCAAAGATCCCTCATAGGTGGTGGAGTGTCCTCCCAACAGGAGGCTCATTATATCTGGTTCTTTCTTTTCTTCTTATCAGCCATTGTTGCTGTTTAGTGCCTAGATCTATAATTCATTAGGGCTGCTTGTATTTTTTTTTTTTGAGATATAATTCCCATACTATAAAATCCACTATTTCTTAAAGTTTGTTTATATTTATTTATTTTTGAGAGAGACAGACAGAGTGCCAGCAGAGGATGGGCAGAGAGAAAAAGGGAGACAGAATTCAAACCAGGCTCCAGACTCCAAGCTGTCAGCACAGAGCCAGACACGGAGCTTGAACTCATGAACTGCCAGATCATACCCGACCTGAAGTCAGATGCTTAACTGACTGGGGCACCCATGTGCCCCAATTTATTTATTTTGAGAGAGCGGGAGAGGAAGCATGACAGCATGAATAGAAGAGGAGCAGAGAGAGAGAGAGAATCCCAAGCAGGGTCTGTGCTGTCAGCAAAGAGCCCGACGCAGGGCATGATCTCAAGAACTACGAGCTCATGACCTGAGCCCAAATCAAGAGTCAGGCTTTTAACCGACAGAGCCACCCAGGTGCCCCTAAAATTCACTATTTTAAAGTATACAATTCAGAGGGGCTTCTTTTTAGTATGTTCACAAGTGTGTGCAACCATCATCCTTACCTAATTCCACAACATTTTTGTCACCCCAAAAATAAACCCTGTTCCCATTAGCAGTTGCTCCTCATTCTCCCCCACAGCCCCCAGGCCCAGGCAACTGCTAACCTACTTTCTGTCTCTATGGATTGTCTTCTTCTGCACATTTCATATAAGCAGACTCATTGGAGGTCTTATTCATATAGCATAGGCTTTCAAGGTTCATCCATGGTGTAGCTTGTATCAGTCTTTCATTTCTTCCCAAGTAATAACCACTGTATGAACAGACCACATTCTGTTTATCTAGTCATCAGTTGATGGACATCGGGTTGTTTCCAGCATTTAGCTTTTATGAATAATGGTGTAGTGCATGTTCATGCAGTGCACAAGTTTGTGTGTAAACAAGTTTCCATTTTTCTTGGGTCTCTACTTAGCAGGATCTTTTTAGTTTGATGTAGTCCCATGTACTGATTTTTGCTTTTATTGCTTGTTATTTGGGTGTCATATCCAAAACATCATTGCCAAGACCAAAGTCAAGGTGCTTTTTTCCTGCATTTTCTTCTAGGAGTTTTATGGTTTCAGATCTTACATTTAAGGCTTTAATCCATTTTGAGTTAATTTGTGTGAGTGGTGTAAGATAGGTGTTTAATTTCATTCTTCTGCATGTGGCTATCCAGTTCCTAACACTATTTATCGAGGAGTCTATCCTTTCCCCATTGAGCATTCTTGGCTCCCTTGTCAAATATTAGCTGACCATATATATACATGAGTTTATTTCTGGGCTCCTAATTCTGTTCCATAGACTTATTTTTCTGTTTTTGTGCCGGTACCACACAAACAGATTTATTTCCAAATAATCTGTAGAGAGGGAAGTGCGTGGCAGTGTGGATAAAATGAGATGGGCCAGAAGTAGACAACTGTTGGAGCTGGGTGACAGGCACGGGGGCGGAGGTGGGGGTGGGGTGTCATTGTGTGTTCCTACTTTTGTGTGTTTGAAATTTTCCATGTTTCCCTGTTTGTTATTTTAAAGTAAATAAGAAAGGGGGAAATGAAAGAGACAAATCACAGGCAAAGCAATTGCTGAGGCGGGCTGCGGGCCTGCCATCCATCAGCTGTGGACTGGACCTGACAGCCTTGCTTTGGCTGATCTGCTGTCTGCCCTGAGGCTGAGGTGTTTCCCACCCCACTTCCCTCCCTCCCTCCCTCCTGTCTAGGAGTGAGTGCTCTCAGTGGCTGTGGCCTCACCACTGTTTCCACAGGAAGAAAGTTGGCTTCTGTGGACTGAGGTAAGAGCAGGCGATCATGTGTGGCTCTGCTGTTGTGGAGCAAGGATTCTAACCCATGGCCCTACTGTCACCAGAGACTTCAGAAAGCAAAAAGCTGAGGTGTGTGAGGAGGACGAGGAAAAGGTAGCTGAGAGCTCACTGCAATGTAGGAAAGGGAGAGGTGATTCCTGAATCAGCAATTGCAGCAAATTCTGATCAAAGGAGTGAACTGAGCCAGGGAACAGATAAATCAAGCAGACCATCTTGAATGCCGAGCTTCATCAGAATTAAAGGGCCCTGTGGGGCGGCACGCTTCTCCTCTGCTCAGAGATGATCCACCTTGGAAATGGCTTGCGGCCCAAGAAAAGATCATTTGTAGGCTGGCTGTTTAAGAACAGGGAACACATTTCCCATAGACAACGGACAATGTTATGTGCAGCGTGGGGTTCCCAAGTTCCCCCTTCCAAGTTTATTTGTTCAGTTTAAATGTTGAGCATTTGCACCTGAAGTAGCTAAGCCAATGTTAAAGGTTTGGCCAGTTGGATCACACTCAACTTATACTTGAGGCCAGATGTGTGCCTGCAGCCCTTGGGGGGGGTTAGAGGGATTGAGAGGGGAGAGGGAGCCCTCCCGGACAGGAGGCCAGGAAGCAGTGAGATTCCAGGTGGGTTTGGAGTGGGATACATTTCAGGGGCTGGAGAAACCCCTCAGTCCTCCTTCCTCATTTTTGTTATGGAAAATTCTGAAGTGTGCTTTGAGGCAATCCACAAATTAGCCTTGAATGAGGCCCAATAAGTTAGGAGGGAATGTGAGGAGCAAGGCTGTGAGTGTGCTCAGCATGCGATGTGCTGAACTGGTAATCACACCTCCAGGCCTTCGTGATGTCTCCAGTTGACCATCCCTATCCCACGTCCCTTCAGACTCCAGCCCCTTGGCTCCCTGACTGAATTCTCACTTCCACTTTCATCAAAACTGCAGGGTCAGATTGGCTCTTATCTTTGCTTTTATTTTTGATATTCCAAACACAGCTTTCCTCAAGTGATCTTTACCGCCAAGCCTGTCACTTCTTCCTGAAACCATCATGCAGAATGCTAATACCAGATCCATTAGGCAGGTTTAAAAAAATAGGCCTCTGATGGCTTCCTTATTTCAGGAAACATTGAATTAATTATTTCCACTCAGGAAAATACTGTGTCGGAGCACATTCCTGCTTCTAGTCCCCAAGTGAACACAAGGAAGAAGCAAATGAAAAGCCGTCTTAGTGTGGGTAGATCAAAGGAGGAAAGGAACTCATTTTCCCTAGAATGAAACTTTAATAATTAGAACAATAAAGAAGACGTGTTTCCCTGACTCTCTTCTATCCACTCCCACCACAGCCACACACTCATTTCTCATCTGCTTTTTAGCTATGAGCTGTCCTGTATCCGTTACCTAGTGCCACGGTAATGCTGTGTAACAAAACTTCCCCCCAATTTTAGCAGCTTAAAACAACAAACATTTATTATGGCTCATATGTCTACAGGTTGGATGGGTGGTTCTGGTGATTTGGGCTGGGCTTTGTTGAACCAAGCTGGGCTTACTCCGTGGCCAGCTGCATCTGGAGCTGGGGCTAGTGGATTTAGCATGGGCTTGGGTAGGATGAGTTGGCTCTACTCCACAGATTAGCTTGTGGTTGTTCTCTTTTCTTCTGGCAGTCTGGTCCAGGCTTGTTTTCATAAATGAGGCCAGGGTCCTAAGAAAAGAGCAGAAACATTCAGAGCCTACTGAGGCCTGGGCTCTAAATGGCACATAAGCACTTCTGTTACAGTCTGTTGGCCAAAGCAAGTCACAAGGCTAGATCAGATTCAAGGGAAGAGAAAACGTACTCCACCTCTTAATGGGAGGAGTTACAAAATCATGAAGTCAAGGGGTGGATGCAGGGGACCATGAACTGTGCACATAAATACTATCAATCTATCAGAAATGCCAGCATGATTTTTCTTTTAATTGTAGACTTAGTCCAATTTCACACATTAGTGAAACTCATTCAGGAATACTTTCACACATTAAGAATACTTTCAGATTCCTAATTCCTACAGAACTGGGAAAGCAGAGCATGCCAACCTTCCATAATCCTTTGTGTTAGAAACATTCTAGAGCATCAACTGTGCCAGGTCCCTTGCTTGGTAGACCCTGGGGAAATATAGGAAAATGACAACTCCTTGACCTTCAAGTGTTCAGTGCAACAGGAAAATGGGATCGTGAACGGTAAGAGCAAGTGAGAAGCAGCCACTCAGCTCCTGTGGGAATTCCTGGGGAAGTGATATTTGGTCTTGAGAAGTGAGTTAGAGTTTTCGAAATAGAGAAGGAAGGCAGTTTGTTCCAGAGACCTTGAGGATGAAAAGACGGTTGTGTTTTTAGGAACACGAGCCGCTTGCAGGGAAGTGCGGGTCTCATGCAGTAAAGGGACTTGTCTGCCCTTCGGTAGACTGTGGACCTCTATTATGAAGGATGCGCGAAGCTACTTGGAAGGCAGAGGGTGTAAGTTGGACTCATGTGCTCAAGCATGCCTTCTGGAAGGGTCTCTGGGGCAGCAGGGAGATAGGGGCAGAGGCAGCTGAAGACAGGGAGACCAGCTGGAAGATTATTTCCATTTTAAATATATCCTTTCAGGTTGAAGTTTCTATGACTGTCCACCTGAAATGGGGACATTCTCTGGAGTGGCTAAACCATCTTGTTGCTTGCTCAGAATTATGCAAGGCAGTTTGCAGTGGGGGCAGGGCCAGGAGCTTTGTCCTTCTCTGCTCTTGGCCGACTTCACAACAGGTTACCTTTTAAACTTCTAGTTCATTCCAGACACCACACCTCTGGCCCAGAGAGAGAACTTGACCTCCCTGACCCTCATAACATTTCCACTTTCTGGGAAACACCCTGTGTGTGATTAGGTGAGGGAAGCATACACGGATCCTTTGTGCCTCAGGCTTCCCTTCTGAGACCCCTCGTTTATGCACAAAGGTTTCAGCCTGTGACAGGCCCCAAGTGCAGTTTTCTTCTTCTGACCCCTCATTCAGCCCTCCTGAACTTTCTGATCCCTGGCCCTTCTTTTGTCAATCAGGTTGTCACACAGTCTTTGGGAAGTGGTTGAGGCAGAATAAATGGTCTCCCAAAGATGTCCGTGCCCTGATCCCCAGAACCCGTGAATGTGTTGTTACATGGCAAATGGGATTAAGGCCTGAAAATAGGGAAATTATCCTGGATTATCAGGTTGGGCTCGGTATAAGCAGCAGGGCTCTCAAAGTGGAAGAGGGGGACAGAAGTGAGAAGATCACTGCCTTTGCGAAATGGGGAAAGAGGGCCATGAGCCAGGAATGTGGGTGGCCTCTAGAAGCTGAAAAAAGCAAGGAAATGGATTCTTCCCTGGATCTTCCAGAAAGGACCACAGCCCTGCCAATCCTTTGATCTTAGGCCAGTGAGACCCACATTGAACTTGTGAACCACAGAACTGTAAAATGATGACTTTGTGTTGTTTTAAGCCACCAAGTTTGTGGTAATTTGTTGTAGCACAATAGGAAACCAATACAGATGTGTGAGTTGACTGTGGCCTCCTTGGTGACAGGGTTTCTGCTGTTACCCCCATCATCTATGTGATGTCATATGCCCAGGATTCAGGAAGTGCTTTTTTTAAAAAAATATTTTTATTTATTTCTAGGAGAGAGAGAGACAGCGTGAGCAGGGGAGGGTCAGAGAGAGAGGAAGATACAGACTCTGAAATAGGCTCCAGGCTCTGAGCGGGCAGTCAGCACAGAGCCCGACACGGGGCTCGAACCCACGAACCGTGAGATCATGACCTAAGCGAAAGTCGGACGCTTAACCGACTAAGCCACCCAGGCGCCCCAGGAAGTGCTTTGAGAATGGACAGGACTGACTGAAATGAAACACTGAGATGAAGGAGCGGCCATCTGGTCCTTCCAGACCCCAGCTGGCTGTTGCGAGCACCGGTGAGTCCCCTCACCTTCTAGTGACTCCATTTCCATGTGTCTTAAGTGAGGATTCCAGGCCTGATGCCCTCTGTTTGGGTGACTTTTGAGTTGATTCATGAACATGTCCCTTAACTACCTTCTCTCTCCCAACAGCCACCACTGGGTAAGTCTCCCCTTTCTAAGTGGTCACACCCATAAAGTCTAATACTATCAATCTTAAATGCCAGGATCATTAACTAGTCAGCACCTGAGGCCTTCATCAACTCTGTTTCACCACCATCTCTCTTGTTTATCATGGGTCCCTGCCCACAGGTTCAATTTGAAAGTCATCGTTGCCTAGACCCACCACATCCTCCTCACGTGGGAGAGCACCCTGCCCATTCGCAGCCATGAGGTGTGTGGCAGGGACTCCTGCTTCACAATTTTGCTCAGGGTCAGAGCTAGGATATTCCCCTGGCCCATGATGATGTTTTTAGTAGGACTTTGAATCTGAATCTTGCATTTCTTCTGAGCATCACGTGTCCTCTGGATCCAGCTTCCCGATTCAGCAATAGGGGGCAACTACTGAACAATGGGAAGAAAATAAAACACTGCGTTCTTATCTACTATAAGAATGTGTCACAAGTATAGGAAGATATTCATGGTACCATCTGTTTTCCTAATCCTCTCACCTTTGTTTTCAGAGACTCATCATGTATCTAAGTACAGATATACTTTTCCTCAACTTAGAGGCAATTTTCTTCTAATAGTAAAGAACTGAACCAAATTATGGTGTGTAACCTCCATGTGATAATAATACTTGTCATACTCACATGGTCTACATACATTTATTTATTTACTTAGTTATTTTTAGGTTAGAGATGTTTTACCGTAGAGCAGGAGTTTTCTACTCTAGCCACCCATTAGAATGATTCAGAGAGGGGTGTCTGGGTGGCTCAATCAGTTGAGCATCCAACTTGGGCTCAGGTCATGATCTCACTGTTGGTGAGTTCAAGCCCTGCATTGGCCTCTGTGCTGACAGCTCAGAGCCTGGAGCCTACTTCAGATTCTGTATCTCCCTCTCTCTGACCCTCCCATGCTCATACTCTGTCTCTCTCTCTCTCTCTCCCTCTCTCTGTCTCTCAAAAGTAAACATTAAAACATTAAAACAGGAAAAAGAATCAATCAGAGAATGTTTAAAACCCAAGACTAGACCCCAGAGCCAATGAAACATTGTATTAAAATCATCTGGTTTAAAAAGTGGCTCTACTTTTCTAGATGCTTCTGACGTGCAGTCAGGGTTGAGAACCACTACCTTAGATGACAGTAATCACTCTTGTTCTTTGCTTTGTTATTTATAAAATCAGGTTTACTTAATAGTGACTCTAAAGAGCCACAACATTGTTATCCTAGAAGATGCTTAGTCCTAACTGACCCTGAATTCCATCTTAGTGCCAAATGACCCTTTAAGAAAGTCCTAAGATCACGGCCCTGGGCCTTCTGGCAAGCTCTGCATCCCAAATCCTTCAGAAGCACACAGGTGAGACATGGATTCCCTCTGCTGTCTGTCTTCTAGGAGCCCAAAGAGACCAACCCCGCACCTGCAGTGATCCCTCCGGCCTCGGTCCAGGAAAGCTGCTCGCCTCACACATTTGCCTCTCTGACTCCTCATGTTCCCACAACCTGTTGGCCCTGGTGCCTGTGTGATGTCTAATCCTCACCTGCCTGCTCCCTGGGTCCCCACTTGCCCTGTGGCCCTCGCCCAGCCCCTGATGCTGCCCTGAAACTCACTGGGAGCTCTGCACCCGCTCAGCGAGGGAGACTGCCACCTGCAGAAGTGGCTGTGACACCCATCATGCAGAAGAAAGCACCGCAGGACTGGGTTGTATGGAGACCTGACGATCCCAGGAACCCAAGCCCCGGCTGAACTGGCGTTGACCACATGGGCTTACACTCTTGGTGACTAGGGCTTCAGGGTCACACCTAGAACACGGGAATGTGCCAGCATTAGGTCAGCCAACAAATGCAACTCATCTGAAGGGGCTGTTATTGACCTCAAGAGCACCTGGAGACAGGCGTCGGGACACAGCCCCGGATTTAAGGCAGAAGAGTCAGGAACCTGGTCTTTGGTGCTGCCCCTGGGCAGGGAGGGGACGCCAGCAGGCACTGTGGTGCCCAGTGTGGCTCCTGCTACCTACAGCTCCCCCTGCCCTCGCAACGTTCACTCACCCTGCAGGCTACGCGTGGCTTCCCTGCATCAAGCAGACAGTAGCCTTAGCTGGTGCGTTCCCTCTGTGAGCAAGTCTGACTCCCCTCACTCCCTCTGGGCTGCCACAGCTGGGAGCGAGTCCAGTCACACAGCATCTCTTTCCTGAGTGAAACCCCCTTGGCTAAATGCTCACAACCCAAAGGAAAAAAAAAATGTTTCACTTTCAAAGAAGAGTGAAACATGCCTCCTTCCAAAAAGCTGCTAACAGCCAGCTGCTAACTAGGTGGCACTTGAAATTCACAGCCACCAGTTACCATAGCAACCGCAAGGACCAACCACAGCCTGCCCCTGATGCAAACTGCTTTAGCAAGGGGATTTTGAGAGAATCCCATATTCTTAAACATAGTTTAAGTTTTAAACATAGTTATTATGTAGACGTCAAGGGGTTCCTCAGCTGAGGTACTTTGATGGGAAAGTCCTGTAACAATTCTTTTTTTTCTTAATGTTTATTTTTGAGAGAGAGACAGAGTGAGAGCAGGGGAGGGGCAGAGAGAGAGGGAGACACAGACTCTGAAGCAGGTTCCAGGCTCTGAGCTGTCAGTACAGAGCCTGACGTGGGGCTCGAACTCACGGACTGGGAGATCATGACCTGAGCTGAACGAAGTTGGAGGCTTAACCAACTGGAATCACCCAGGCACCCTTCCTGTAACTATTCTAATGTGACTGCCAATGGCTGGGAGCAGAAGGACAGGGACATAAAGGCAACCAGACTGCATGTCATGATGAAGGGGGACTTCCTAGGCTTAGCATTGTATTTGAAAACCTTGGACAGACTTCCATGCATGATGCTGTTTTGGAAATCTTTCCAAGAATCACAGAAGCCATAGGTACACGATGTATGGAGATATGAGCCCTCCAGCAGCCTGATTTGCATAGAAAACCCACATCTTTACTTAGCTTCTCTATGCTGCCAGCTCAGGGCCTTCTGCTGAGAAGAATCCTCTTCTTCCCTTTCTCAGTCACGGCAGGGAATGAGTCAGTTTCCCCCCAGGTCCTTTTCTGGGAGGACAGGCCGTCTGGCTGTCTGGCCGTCTAGAGTGGTTTCTCCAGGTACAAGGGCTTCTTGAAAAAGTGGGCTGGATTTCCCTTGAAAAAGGGAAAATACAAAATAAAATAGGATTGGCTCGCGGTGCCAGGAAGGAAGGAAGTCCTTGAAACACGATGGGGACATGTCAAAAGATCACAGGAGCCAACTTGAAAGGGCTCTCAACAGCCAGATCTGGGGAATTTGAGCAACAAAATGAATAACTGTAACAGTGGATCATGACCCATAGAGCAAAATGAATGTATTTTGCTAAGTGAAAGAAGCCAGATCCCCAAAGCTAGCTATCCCCAAGCTATTACATGAGTTCACTTGTATGACATTCTTGAAAAGGCAAAACTATAGCGATGGAAAACAGATCAGTTGTTGCCAGAAATAGGGAGTGTGGGGAGGGGTTAAAGTGGCGGCAAGAGGGAATTTTAGGGTGGGGGATGCAACTGTTTGTTCCATGGCTGTGGAGATAGATATGACCCTATGCGTTTGTCAAATCTCATTGGACTACTAAGCACATAGAGTGAATTTTACTATATGTAAATTTTTAAAAAAAATTAAGCGGGATGTGTGTTTCCCAAACAGAACAAGATTGTTACGAATGAATTATATAACTGCAGTGAAAGTGGTGGGGAAGAAAAGAACTAACCTAAAACCTTTGGAAAATAGGGTTTTGACTAGATACTAAAATGCTAAAGACAAAGAAACTATATATCAATTCTGTGCTCCTAGTAAGTTTCTTATAGGTTAACGATTCTGAAACTACTTTATCTGGAGAGTAGGGCTGAACAAATAAGTATATTGTAGATGTTGAAAGCCAGGTTTCCCACTGTCAGAGAAAGAGGTTACAAGCGAGAGGAGAGGGAGGCTAGAATGAACCCTGTGGTGTTGGGTTGGAATCTGAGGTATCAGTATAAATGAATGAAGACAAGGAAAGACTGAGGAACCTGCATAGAACAGAGGAGGCCAAGGAAACACAGCTAAATGCAATGAGGAATCCTAAAGGATCCTGGAGAAGAAAAAGGACATTAGATAATTAGACAGCTGGTGTACATTTAATAAGGTCTGTAGATTATATAGTGTTATTTCCATGTTAGTTTCTTGGCTTAAAAAATATTTATTTATTTTGAGAGAGAGAGAGAGAGAGCGAGCATGCAGGGCAGGGGCAGAAAGAGAGGAAGAAAGAGAATTCTATGCAGGCTCTGCACTCAGCACAGAGCCTGACATGGGGCTCAGTCTTACAAACTGTGAGATCATGACCTCAGCAGAAATCAGCAGTCAGATGCTTAACCAACTGGGCCACCCAGGAGCCCTCTATGTCTTTCCTTTTCTTCTGTGATTGCTCTGGCTAGAACTTCCTGTATAATGTTGACTAAGAGTTATGAGAAGTGACATCCTAGCCTTGTTCTTAATCTTAGGGAGAAAGCATCCAGTTTCTCACCATTAAATATGATACTGTTAGCTGTAGGTTTTTGTATGTGTTCTTTACCAAGTTCAGTAAATTATTATTTCTAGTTTGCTGAGAGTTTTTAATCATGAATGGATATTGGATTTTGTCAAATGCTTTTTCCTAAACAATTGACCTGATTATATATATAAATATATATATTTCTTCTCTAACTTGTTAATGTGGTAGACTCGATTGATTTTTGAATGTTGAATGAGGCTTGTATACATGAAATAATTCCCACTTAGGTTGTGATGTATAATTCTTTTTTTTTTTTTAATGTTTATTTTTTTTAGAGGGAGAGACAGAGTGTGAGTTGGGGAGGAGGAGAGAGACAGACAGACAGACAGACAGACAGAATCTGCAACAGGTTCTAGGCTCTGAGCTGTCAGCACAGAGCCTGATGTGGGGCTTGAACTCTGGAACAGTGAGATCATGACCTAAACCAAAGTGGGACATTTAATCGACTGAGCCATCCAGGTGCCCCTGGGATGTATAATTCTCTTAATACAATGCTAAATTGATTTGCTAATATTTTGTTGGGGATTTTTCTTTTTTTAAATATGTTTTTTTAATGTTTATTTTAGAGAGAGAGAAAGAGACAGTGTGAGCAGGAGAGGGGCACAGAGAGAGAGAGACAGAATCTGAAGCAGGCTTCAGGTTCTGAGCTGTCAACACAGAGCCCAATGCAGAGCTTGAGCCCTCTGACTGTGAGATCATGACCTGAGCCGAAGTTGGCTTAGAGCCTGGAGCCTGCTTCCCAATTCTGTGTCTCTTTCTCTCTCTGCCCCTCTCCCAGAAGCGCTCTGTCTCTGTCTCTCTCAATGATAAATAAACATTTTTTTAAATTAAAAAATAATAAAGTAAGACCAAGAGTCAAATTTCCCCTCCTTCTTAGAGGATTTGACTAGTCTACAACATCCTAAACATGCACTGATGCTTATATTTTACCTTTTCATCAGCCAGCTACAACCAGAAAACTCTCTTTTTAAATAAATGCAAATCATCTCCTCTTTTCCTTTTGTCAATATGACTATATACATATACACACACAGTCAAAACCACAAACAAAATGTTTTTATGTTTTTCCCTCTACAATCTGAGCTTAGGGGCCTATTATTATTATTATTATTATTATTATTATTGTTATTATTAAAACAGTGAAATCTACAAACATAAAAATTCCCATATACACCATGTTTAAGTGTACAGTTCAGTGGCATCAAGTACATCACACTGCTGTGCAGCCATAACCATCCGTCTCCAGGAATTTTCACCAAAACACAATGTTCTGAAAACTATCAAGTCTATTAAGTCCCTCTCATTCAAAGAGAACAGCTAAGAAAGAAATATACCCGAGTGGCATGGGCACTAGCAGCTGCTCCACTTCAGAAGCGGTAAAGCATCCCCCTTTGAAAAATCTCTTCCCATTTTATCATTCCTTGCGAGTCCTTGCAAATTCCTTGCTTTGTGAAAACAAAATTTAAAATAGAAAACAAATACTTTGTCCCTGCTGGTATAGAGCAACCAAAGTTTATAACAAGGTAACCATTTTATAGCCCTCCAAGCTCATTAAACCTTCATTCTTCCTGCTATGTCTATCCTGTGGACAGGTATATAATTAAGATAGATGGTGTGTGTGGTCCTAAGAGCTCCCTTATCAGAGAATGTTCTGGCCAAATTCAGTTTGTTATATTATACTGTGGTTTTTTTTTTTTTTTAAATATCCCTTAGTTTCATACTTCTTAGCTGTCTACATAATATCAAATGTAGGTCATTTTCCTTCCTAAAACGTTTTCAACCTTTGTTATATCCATTTAGGAAGTTATAATTCTGAGATGTCTGAATTTTACTGCTGACTGGATAGATCTTTATCTGGTATTAAGTGTGAGTTTGCAGGCAGTGAAACATGAATTGAACTATGTTTGTGATAGTTATATTCCACTTCTATATATTTTTTCAAAGACAAGATTTTATTTAAAAATTTTTAATGTTTATTTATTTTTGAGAGAGAGAGAGAGCAGAGGAGGGGCAGAGAGAGAGAGAGAGAGAGAGAGAGAGAAGAGGATCCAAAGCAGACTCCGGGATGACAGTAGAGAGCCCAATGTGGGGCTTGAACTCACGAACTATGAAATCATGGCCTGAGCCAAAGTCAAACGCTTAGCCCACTGAGCCACCCAGGTGCTCCATCACTTCTTCCATGTTTTCTAAAAAGTTTTATAATCCTGTGAAAATATACCAGACTATCTTAGTAGAGAATAGTGTCTAGAGCTCTATCCTCCACGGGGCTTAAGAATGTTCTAGAAGATTATAAGTTTGGAATGAAGCATCCAGGATCAGGAGAAGGGGAGTATGTGAAATATCTGGCATGAGTAGGCATCCCCCTCTTGAGTGGTCACCAGGCAAAGGGCTGACCGTGGAGGAAGGAAAGCCTCGCCCAGGGAGGGACAGCGGGCACGGTCTGTGGGCCAGCATGGTGGCTCCCACAGTGCTCCGCAAGTCCCTGGCAGTGGCCCTTATATCTTTTTTTTTTTTTCATTCTTGTTTGAATGGTTTCTTCACATCCACTCCCCCATCCCCTGTTAGTCTCCTCTCCTCTAGTCCAGAATAATATTTTCTATTTCTCCAGAGCAAATCCCACAGTTAAGCCCCACATTTCCCAAACTTTCAGCCTGGGCCTAGAGACACCCAAGTTCAAAGGCCTTTGAAAACTACCAGTCTGAATTCCTTTCTTGTCTACCTCCCTCCCTGTCACATCTCCCTCAAGGCAACAGCCAAACAACAGGGGCTTGAAAAGGGGAGGTACAGCTACAGAGAACAGAAAGGAAAGGGCTTTTTTCCATTAATATTTCAAAAACATTGTCCCACTGCCATGAAATTTTGTTGGGGCACCTGGCTGGCTCAGCTGGTAGAGCATGTGACTCTTGATCCCTGGGTCATGAGTTCAAGCCCCATGTTTGGCCTAGAGCTTACTTTAAAAAAAAAAAAAAAAAGAAGTAGATTTTGTCTGAAAGAAATAAAACATAGATTCTCTACTGGGAAAATTGACTTACAGAATAGTGGTCCCTCTTCAGCCTCAAAGGATAGTCTCTTAAAATTTTTTTTAGGAAAATAAAATAAAAGAATTTGCTAATGAGCAGCTTAAGGTCCTTACAAGGAAAATATTATTAGAATTTAAAATGTTTTTTAAGGGGCGCCTGGGTGGCTTAGTCGGTTAAGCGTCCGACTTTAGCTCAGGTCATGATCTCGCGGTTCGTGGGTTCGAGCCCCGCGTCGGGCTCTGTGCTGACTGCCAGCTCAGAGCCTGGAGCCTGTTTCAGTCTGTGACTCCCTCTCTCTCTGACCCTCCCCAGCTCACGCTGTCTCTCTCTCTGTCTCCTAGAAATAAATAAAAATTAAAAAGAAGAAGAAGAAGAAGAAGCTTTGGCCTTGAGCGAGAGGCTCGAGGTGACTCTTGTTCCCGCCAGTGTGGGGGCTCTCTACCCTGGCTGTGCTGGCCCCTGATGCCCAGTTCAGCTCTTGCCTGGCCTCTCCTGCGGGCAGAGCCTCCTAAGGCTGAGGCACTGAAACCTCTGCTGCCACTTGCCCTTCTTGCCCAGCCCACATTCACAGCTTAAAAGCCACCTTCGCTGAGTCGGCACAAATTCTGGAAATCTCATGGTGAGGGAAAGGCCTATGGATCTCAATATCCACGTCCTTATATTTCATGGAAGGGACTCAGGACTGGGAGGGACTGAGGTGGCAGGCATGTAGGGGCAGCTTCACGCTGGGTTCCCCTGGCACAGGGCTGGGCTCAGACGATGCGGTCCCGAATGAGACCTGGGTATGAGACTAAAGCACACGGGGAAAACTGCCCCAAACCACCCATCTCAAAACTGCCTGTAGTTACACAGGTGCTGAGGGCCCCCAAGCTTCCTGCAGGGAGCTGGAGAGACGAACGCCAGCTCTGTTCTGAAATGAGGGAAGGAAGGGGTGGGATGCTTCCTAGATGCCTTACAGTTTGACGTCCTGTGATTCTCCAGCAAAGCTCTGGTTCTGACAGACCTGTAGCTGTGGAGAAGAACTTTTCCACTTGTTTAGTAAGGAGTTCATCTTGGGCAAGTTGTGTGGCTTTTCTGAGCCCCAACTCCCTCATCTGTAAAGTGAGGATGAGAGCACCTACCTCACCAGGTTGTTTGGACATTTAAATGTTAAACGTGGCCTTCCTCAGGCTGCCCCGGAAATCCATGTTCCTGCTGTGATCGCCGTCTCCTTGACCATAGGTCTGTAGGCAGAGGGCATCACCAGTCTGTGGGCCAGCTCACAAGCCCTGTGGTAATTCTTTACACCTATGTTCTAGAAAAAGAAATTGTAGGGGCGCCTGGGTGGCTCAATCGGTTTAGAGTTCGAATTCAGCTCAGGTCACGATCTCATGGTTCATGGGTTTGAGCCCCATATCGGGCTCTGTGCTGACAGCTCAGAGCCTGGAGCCTGCTTCAGATTCTGTGTCTCCCTCTCTCTCTGCCCCTCTCCTGTTTGTTCTCGGTTGCTTTCTGTCTCTCAAAAATAAATAAACGTTAAAAATTTAAAAAAAAGAAAGAGAAAGAAATTATAAGTACTCTTGCAAGATAACCTAACTTCCAGTTTTCATTATTTCAGGACTAGCCACCAAATAGTCCTTTGTTACTTTTTCTTCAGACATATCCAGAAACATGCATTCAGGAAGGAGAACTCCCTTGTTTGAGAGCTTTGGCAATCCTAAATGAACAAAGGCACAGCATTTAAAAACATCTGATCTGCTATCTCAGGTCTCATCCGTTGCCCAGTTGGTCTGAGAATGTGGCCGTCAAGATGGCTTAGATGACCTATGATCAAGTAATTCAACACCCTGCAAATGATTAATTAATTCGTTACGGAGAAAATGTGGCCCATACAGTCAAAATTTTAAAAAAATTTTGGGAGGGGGTGCCTGGGTGGCTCAGTCGGTTAAGTCAGTTAAGGTGACTCTTGTTATCTGCTCAGGTCATGATCTCTCCGTTGTGAGAGCAAACCTCGTGTTGGTCTCTGCACTGACAGTGTGGAGCCTGCTTGGGATTCTCTCTCTTTCCCTCTCTCTCTCTCTTTCTTTCTCAAAATAAATAAACATTAAAAAAATTTAAGTTTTATCTTTATTTTTTTTTTTTTAATTCTTTATTTTATTTTTGAGAGAGAGTCAGAGAGACAGAGTGCAAGCAGGGGAGGAACAGAGAGAGAGAGAGAGAGGGAGACACAGAATCCGAAGGAGGCTTCAGGCTCCAGGCTGTCAGCACAGAGCCCGATGCGGGGCTCGACCTAACGAACCACAAGATCAAGGCCTGAGCCAAAGTCGGACTCTCAACCAACTGAGCCACCCAGGAGCCCCTAAAGTCACTCTATTTTTTACTCACTTTAAAGGTATCATATAGGTGAAAATGTCAAAATAGGAGGAGAGGGGGCGCCTGGGTGGCTCAGCTGGTTAAACGTCCAACTTCGCTCAGGTAATGATCTCACGGTTCATGGATTCGAGCCCCGCCTCGGGTTCTGTGCTGACAGCTCAGAGCCTGGAGCTTGTCTTTGGATTCTGTGTCTCCCTCTCTCTCTGACCCTCCCTTGTTCATGCTCTCTCTCTCTCTCTCAGAAATAAATAAAACATTAAAAAATTCTAATTTTTTAAGTATGTATTACTTTAAAATACATATATTTTATGGATTTTTTAAGTAGAGTGACTTTCTTTATCCTCCTGTCTTCCACGGAGTGTGTTAATGGCACACTGTCTTCAATACCTTCCTCCACACTCTACACAAACACATTTGTTTTTCTGAAGGCTCATTAGGATCTTTAAATAGTAATTAGACTCCACCTCTTCCCTGTGGGATGCACGAATATCACCTCCCTTTAGAGACCTTGGGATCCAGGCCACAGAGATATTAAGTTACGGGTCCAAGGCCATGGGGCGAGTTTTGTTAGAATTCAGATGGGCTTGGCTATTCCCTTGTCTGACCACCAAATGATGAACTCAGAACCTGTTTTCGGTGGCATTTCCTGATGGTTGTGGCTGTGTGCAGTGACTAGTGTGTGTTTATTAATTCGCCCATCAAACATTTGCTGAACACCTGCTACATGCTAGTGGCGGGAGACTCAGTGAGGGATCTAGCCCTCTCCATACAGTTAAGGAGCTCGCCGTGTGTGTGTGGGGCGGGGACTGAAATATAAATAAATAGGTGCTGTGATCAAACTCTGCAAGGCAAGACGGCGAGGACAGAGGAGGAAGGGTTTGAGCTAAACCTTTAAAGATAAAAAGATAAAGAGCCAGAGGGAAGGGCACTCTAGGCAACGGAGACTTGAGAGCAGGCTGAGGGTGTAGGGGTGGGGTGGGCAGGGGCAAGGCCCCCTTGTAAAGTTCTCCGGCAGTCTGGGCCAGAGTATGTGGGACTTTCCACACCTTGCCAAGGGGTTAGATTTTCTTTTCTGTGGACCAAAGGAGGACCTCGCAAGCTTGCCTGCCCAAGGGACTCTAGAACTTCAAACAGAAACTTAACTTGTTTGGTATATTAAGTACCTTCCTCTTGCACCTGTGAGAGTGAACACTTTGAACACTTTGAAAAGTGAATAGTTTGAGGCAGACATTCTTAACCTCATGTGGGAAAGGTGGATGGTCTAGCAATGGGATAGGGCACCCGAGGAACAGCCTCTCCTCTGCTCCGCCTCAAAGCCAGGCGTTGCTGGAGAGGGCACAGTAGGACTCACTGGATGGCAGAGAAGTCACTGTGGTGCCAGGCCGGTGGAATTTGCTGGAAGTCTGACCTGTAGGGATCAAGGGGGAGTCACTCCACTAAGAAATAGCTTGGGGGGGATGAAGAGGGGTCATATTACCAAGAGAAGGTGCCAGAGCTGTAGGAGGCCAGTCCTGAGGAGCCAGGCACACTGTGAGAGCTGTAGCTGCTGAGACAGTTCACTCAGACTCAGTGTCACTAAGTGCTGATAGCTGCCCACCTTGACTGAGCACTTTTGCCCCAGGGAGCTGGGGTGGGGGATGTAGCTCCCTAGGGACAGCCCTTGCCAGACTTCTGGGAAAATACTCCAGCTCCTCCCAGCCCCTCTGACCTTCAGGTTGTCAATTCTGGGGGTGGAGGGAGGCATTGCGTTGCTTCCTCAGAGGTGCCATTGCACATGGTGCTGGTCTCCACAACACACCCCAATGGGGGCTTCCTCCTTCCCTGCCTCACTTCTCCTGCTCCCTCACTCTGCTTCCACGGATCCTCTCTGGAATTACCACTTGACCTATGTCCTGTCTCAGGCTCTATTTCCAGGGCCACCCAAACTATGGCAGCTTCTCCAAAGGCTCCAATGGGGAGTCCTCTCCCCTGGGACCCTTTCCAACCTCACCTTCTTCCCAAGCAGTTTCTCCACTTCAACCAAATAAACCACTTTACTCTTTTCTGCTTTATTCATTTCCTCCTGTTTCCTGTCTTGTGGGTCTGATGTCACCTTCTATGAATGCCCTTCCGCACTCCCTCTATTACCCGCACTCACTACATCCTCAGAGTGAGAGCCACAGGAAGCATTCCATGACGGGGCTTTTCTCCCATGGCCCCTCCTGTGTTGTACGTCACTACTAGTATGTTGTTCATACCACAGCATTTCTCTGAATATTTCTGCATCAGGTTTTCTGTGTATACAAATTTTGGTGGAGAAAAGAGGTGATGTTTCTTACTCTTCCTCCTGAAAATTTCTCTTCTGGCAAGTTGCTGCAATTGACAAAAAACAAAACAAAACAACCCACCAAAAATGAAAACAAAAACCAAAACCTAAAATCTAAAAAAACTAAAAAAAAGAAACCCACCACCACTACCATCACCGCCACCACCAACAGCCAAAAAACAAAAATACCTCTGTCTATAGGCTCAGTAGCAACAGTCAAGGGAGAGAGACTTACATTGAATAAAAACAAAGGAAGCGTGTTTTTCAAAATTTCCGAAGCTTTGCCTGAAGAGAAATGTTTGCTTTTGGTTGAGGCGGAAGGAGCTTGAGGATGCAACCTGATTAATAGCACATCAAAAACAAATTCTCTGATAAACTAATCTCTGCCCTGCTTCTCTCCTTGCCCCCAAAGCCTCCCCTTATTCTCGTTATCAGGAAAATATTAGCCTCGAAGTGGGGGTGGGGGGAAGCAATTGCTGATTAATGCTTTTTAGACTGTTAACAAATATTTACTGAACACAGGCTTTCTATAGCTCCTTGTGTAAGAATCTAGGGAAGAAGTAAGATAAGTGAAGTTTAGCACCACCACCCTTTTATTCATGAACCACTCACCCATCCATCGGTAGCCATCCAAGACTTCCCTGGGTCTTCCTGACAGCTGTCACGTACCTTGGCTGGTGCCCTCAGCCTCCTCTGCACTTCGCTCTTCTCTCCTCACATCTGGTCTGGCCCTTACTTTCCTTCACCCTCCACCTGGATGATTTAACATCTGGCCCTCCACTTCCCACCCCCATCCCTGCTGCCTGCAGGCCTATTTCCCTTGAAAAGTACCATCATTACTTCACAGCCAGGGAGGTAGAAAATCATTCTCATTTCTAGTGCTCCAAGCCGTGGGCCTGGAAATCTGTTTGTTTCAGCTTTGTCTTTGCCTTTTCCAGCCCCTCACTGCATGCACCTGGCTCCTTCTTCCCAGTTCTGTCCGGCGACAAACCCTTCTCATTGCTTTGCTGGTTCCTCCCAGGCTGCAGATCTGCCATTCCTAGGCTCCAGGACCATTTAAATGCCTTCCCTCCATAGGATGCGAGTTCTCTTCTAACCATTTTGCAGTGTCCAGGTACTGTTTGGTTAACTTGAGCCCCCTCACTTTGGTATTTGATGCCTTTTCAAAGGCTTCTGTCTGGCCCCATCCTCCTTTCTAGTGTGTGTACAACATAATGATTCGATATTTGTATTGTGAGATGATCGCTACAATATGTCTAGTTAACATCCAGTTTCAAAGACTTGTGTGTGTGTGGTGAGAACTTTTAAGATTTAGTCTTTTAGCAACTCTCAAATATGCAGTACAATATTAACGAGAGGCACCATGCTGTACATTACATCCCCATGACTTTGTAATAACTAGATGTGTGTACCTTTTGACTCTTTTCAATCATTTTACTCCCCCCCAACCCTCATCTCAGGCAACCATCAATCTGTTCTCTGTGTCCATGAGCTCTTTTTGTTTTTTTTAGAGTCTACGTATAAGTGAGATCATATGGTAGTGTCTTTCTCTGACTTATTTCACTTAGCATAATGCCCTCAAGGGCCGTGCATGTTATTGCAAATGGCAAGATTTCCTCCTTTTTTTAATGGCTGAAACAAAATTCATATATATCTGTCATTTATTCATATATACATTTGTATATGTTACCTATATGTCACATTTTCTTTATCCACTCATCCATTGATGGACACTTAGGTTGTTTCCAAATCTTGGCTGTTCATATAATGCTGCAGTGAACATGGGGGCGCACATATCTTTTTGAGTTAGTGTTTTTCATTTTCTTCAGATAAATACCCAAAAGTGGAATTGCTGGATCATACGGTAGTTCTATTTATACATTTTTGAAGAACTGCCATCCTGTTTTTTGTGACGGTTGCACCAATTTACATTCCTAACAATGCACAAGGGTTCCCTGTCACTACCTCTGCACCAACGCTTGTTCTTGTCTTTTTGAGAGTAGCCGTCCTGACAGGTGTGAGGTGATACCTCATTGTGGTTTTGATTTGCATTTCCCTGATGTCCTTTGCATAGTGATGTGGAGCATCTTTTCATGTATCTGTTGGCCATCTGTAAGTCTTTGAAAAAATGTCGATTCAGATCCTCTGCTCATTTTTAAATCAGCTTGTTTTTTTTGTTTTTGTTTTTTTATTTTGTTATTGTGTTGTATGAGTTCTTTATATGGTTTGGATATGAATCCCTTATCAGATACATAGTTGGCCAATATACTTTTTCAACTCAGTATTACTATTTAAGCCTTTTTATATCGTTACTTTAAATTATTGAGTTTTCAAGTGCCTGTTTCATTCAGTATGTCAGCAATCATTGACTTACTAAGTACCAATTGTGTGACATTTCCATATGTTTTCTCAGGCAGCCTTCCCAACCTGGTTGGCTACGTATACCCTGCTCTTCGTTTCACACGGTCTGAAGCTCTCACAGCTGGTCAGGGGCGTCCAGCAGTTTCCCCTGGAATGGGCCTTAACTCCATGCTGGAAATCTGGTTTCTAATCCCAGTCTTACTACCATCAGCTGTGTGACCTGCGGCACCTCACTCCTCTGCCTCCCTAGCAGGGACAGACTTTTATTATTGTTAATTTGTAAGCGTCACCTATCATCTGATACCCCTCCACCCGTGTCTAGGCATACTAGGTGCTCAGTTAATATTTTTGAGTTGATTGTGATGGAAGAAAAGTTACACTTTAAGTTTCCGCTCCTTTGGGATTAAAGGGCTGCAGAGAAGGGTAAAGGGAAAACTGGGCTCCAGGCCCCCAGGTTAGAGACACGCGGGGGTGGGGGTTGTGAAACAGGGAATTTGGAAAGTTGGAGGCTTGGAAAGAAAGACACCCGGCGGTGGTGGAGGGGCGCTGGGAGGACATTCCGATCCCGGGCAGGGGGAGGACAAAGCGTCGCGGGAGAGAGGTGCGAGGCGTGAGGTGAGGCGCGNGACTCCTGGCGGAGCGGCGTCGGGGCTGGGGCAGGGCCTCCCTGCAGGGAAGCGGGGTTGGCAGCCTTCGCCCCGGGCCTGGCCCCCCGGGTTCCTGTGACAGCTGCGAGTGAGCCAGGGTCCCACACGGAGCCCTTCAGCCCCAGTCCCACCCCGTTTTAGTTAATTTCTCGGCGTGCTCCTCCAGACCGGCCCTTGCGAAGAAAGGGCTGGCGGCCGTGGCGCCCTCTCCCTGGCCCTCCCCGTCCGGGCAGGTCTTCCTCAGAGCACATAGCCTCGCTTTCCAAGGGACTTTTCCGCGTTGCATCACTGTTTGGCCCCTAGACAGGTGTTTGGCGATCAGGTTGGAGTTACACAGGATTTTTAAAAACTTTGTATACTTATTATACCCAAGGAAGCACTGCCCTTCCAGCGCTGCTCACAGCACGTTCATCAACGCACAAACTTGGCTGCACGTCTGAGAGGGGGTGTGTGTGTGTGTTTAAATACCGATGCCTCTGTCCCACCTCTAGAGATACTGATTCAGTGGGTCCGGTCGGAGGGCAGCCTGGAGGATGGCATTAAAAAGCCAGGTGATTGCAGTGTGCGGCCACACTTGCCCCCACAGCCTCTCGTTGAAGTACTAGAGAATGATGGATGCTCCCAGAACTCCTCTCAGGCACTCTTAATTCTGCCTTCTGTAGGCCGCCTCTACCTGGGGAGTCTGTTGGTGGGTACTTTCCGCCCTTAGACTGCAGATGGGTGCCTTTTTCTGGAGTACGCTCTGTTTCTGCTTTTCTGTTTACAGTAAATATTGCCTGGGCACTTTCTGCCAAGGAGGTGGGAGTGTAGGAATTAAAGCCACAAAGTCCTTGCACGATCAAGGTTATAATAGAGGGTTGTCCTGTTCCGCGAAATCAGTGATACTGTGACTTGTCCTATTTGGAAAGGATTTCAGATTAAAAAGAGGAAAAATACTTTAGGAATCCATTAACGTTCGGAGCCCCTCTGCGACTGGTATAACGATTTTGCTTAAGTGTGAAGATTTGTCTTTCAAGAAAGCAAGCTAACAAGATCCTTAAGATTTCGTGGTTGATTCTGTGTTATTGTGTGTGCATTTGTGAGTTAAACTTTTTCCTGTTACGATTAAGCCCAGCAGATATAACACAGTGTATATTTCTTGTTAAATTTTTTTAATGTTTTATTCATTTCTGAGAGAGAGACAGCGTGAGCAGGGGAGGGTCAGAGAGAGGGGGGATACAGAATCTGAAACAGGCTCTGAGCTGACTGTCAGCACAGAGCCCAAAGCGGGGCTTGAACCCACGAACCGCGAGATCATGACCTGAACTGAAGCCGGGTGCTTATTTAAAAAAAAATTTTTTTTAATGTTTTACTTATTTCTGAGAGAGAGTGTATATTTCTTGTTGATAGAATATCTGAGTTATGGAATTGGTGCTTTACTATAGCAATGCACATCTGTGGTGAATCTTTAGCCACTTTTTGGATGACCTTAAAAATGATAGGGGAATAAGACTAAAGAAAAATTGAACATGAGCATATACATACATTGATTAAATTTGATCATACATATTTTATTTAAAAAGTGTGTTTTCAGTGTCCATGTTACTGTGACAGTCTTCTGTCATCCAAGTATGATGTTTGTGTTAGAGTCCTACCT
Source organism: Crocuta crocuta (assembly GCF_008692635.1). Classification (NCBI taxonomy): domain Eukaryota; kingdom Metazoa; phylum Chordata; class Mammalia; order Carnivora; family Hyaenidae; genus Crocuta; species Crocuta crocuta. The sequence continues at coordinate 15,938,213 of NW_027527920.1, read as the reverse complement.
GGATGTGGCTACCTGGCCACAAACCAGGGGATTTTATTTTTTCTGAGGTGCCGACTGGCCCTCTTTCTTGCATTTTTCTTAACAGTGATGTTTCTAGCCCCTAACATGAGTCAAAAAGAACATTCATTTTGAAAAAGAGAAGGTTGTGTAGTTTTGCCTGTTGGACTTTCTTCTTCCCACCTTCGCTACCATCCCCTGCTCCCGTCCCTGCGTTCAATTGCTGGAAGTGGGGCGGCTGTGGGAGTGGTCTTAATTGTGCTGGCTCGGGAATGGAGGTTGTGTGGAGTGCACGGTCTCACAGGGTGGCCCCTGACCTGGGTCCTCAACCTTTGGGGAACAAGACCATATGGAAAGTGTTTTCCTACCGTTGATGTTTTTCTTTTTCTTTTTCTTGGACCAGGCCAACAACATGAAGGCCGGCTTATTTTGGTATTGCATGACTTGTAACCTTTCTAATCTTGTCACCATTTACGGGGAAAATGTTTATTTGAGGATACTAGTTGAACTCCTGGTGTCTGAAAAGTTGCACTTGAACAGCAATACTTATGCTGTGAATATAATAGTATATTCTGGCCCGATTAAAAAGAAAAAAAAAGTAAGAAAGAAAAAGCGCTTGTAACTGTGGATCTAAACAGATTTATTGAAACATTTCTTACTTTGAGGTAACACCTAAGATCTGATACTTTTTTTTTTTTTTTTTGGTTTAAGTTTTGAGAGAGACCGAGAGAGACAGAGGGTGAGCAGGGGAGGGACAGAGAGAGAGAGACAGAAACACAGAATCTGAAGCAGGCTCTGGGCTCTGAGCTGGCAGCACAGAGCCGGATGTGGGGCTCGAACTCGTGAACCACGAGATCATGACTTGAGCTGAAGTTGGCCGCTTAACTGACTGAGCCCCCCAGACACCCCTCTAAGCTCCGATTTTTTTTTAATATTTTTATTTATTTCTAGGCAAGAGAGAGAGAGCGTGAGCAGGGGAGGGTCAGAGAGAGAGGGAGATACAGACTCTGAAATAGGCTCCAGGCTCTGAGCTGGCAGTCAGCACAGAGCCCGACGACGCAGGGCTCGAACCCACGAACCGCGAGATCATGACCTAAGCGAAAGTCGGACGCTTAACTGACTAAGCCACCCAGGCGCCCCTAAGCTCCGATATTCTAAAGTGATCGGGAGTGAAGAAAAACAAGAAGAAAGGTAATAATGAGGGGCTTCCTCATTTAGGGAAAGGGTATACTGCACTCAGAAGTGTGATCCTTGATTTGTGTTACGAGTACACTGCCCTATTGGTTTCCTCTTCTTTTGTCTCTTAAGTAGGGACGTTAGCCTGCCTGTACTGTTGAGCAGTGGGGTGGTTAAATAAATGTAATGCTTCCTTCACTCCCTTCCCCCCCAAACCAATTTATTTAAGAGGTGCCATTGACCTTTAAAAAAAAACCAGCTGATTTTGTGCTTTTCCTTTGTTTCCCCCCACTGATCCTGGCACTCACGCGCAGGGCAGTGGCTGGGAGGCTGGCATCAGCAGAGAAAACCAAAGTTCAAGGGAACTGAAAATTGGGTAATTTTCTCTGAATGACCAAATGGTTACTTTATTCTGTCACATGACATTGCTGTTATCAAGAAACAAGTTATGGCATGAAGACTCTGAAAATGGAAATGGAAAAAATAAAGGGGGAGGTTGTGATGGGACTATCACCACGGTTGATGGATGGCCTTTTGCGTAGGGGAAGCTTTTTGAAGTTTGCAATCAAACACCCCAGTTCCGACCTGTCTTTACTCTGTCAGGCAGTGTTGTCCGTCCGCCCCTCCGGGAGACGGTGCTTTGGCTTAAATTCACACCAAGTTTTTGTCATTTCATTTCTTTGTTCACTCATTGAACAAATACTTATACAGCCCCTCTTAGTGCCAAAGCTTGGCATTCCTCATTGAGTTCTTGGTGAACAGGGTACATACAGCCCCTGACTTGATGGAGCTTAATGTCGGTGGAGCTGAAAACTGGGCCAGTGGAGGTGAAAACTGGGCCACGGTAAGTTGGGAACTCTTATGATCACGGGGAGTGCAAGGAATTGTGGGGGGTGGCCGGGTAGCCCCTGGCTAGCCCCACCTGGATAAATGCCGTCTGGGTTCATTGGCACAGCAGGCAGGGGGCAGGGGTGGTGGGGAAGGGCTTTGCTGGTATTTAAATTAAAAGTTTTAAATGACTGGCTTCAGATAGTTTTCTGACAGGGAGGGAAGGTCATGGTGAGAGGTGGTGGGGAGGGAAGAGGGGGGACGGATTCTGGCAGATGCATTTGTTTGAAGTGGTGCTTAACCGAGCAGTGCGAGGGTGTTACCTGCGGCTGGGAAGCGGGTAGAGAATGTGGCTGGGTGGTAGCTGTGAATGTAATAGTAGGGGCTGCCTCTGCCGGGGCAAGAGCCCCGTGGTACCACGTTTAAGAGGCAGCCATTGGACTTGTAGACCCAGAGGTTTGGTTCCCGCTTGCAGCTCCAGCCAGCAGGCGACATTCATTCTTCATCATTCTGTTGTCACTTAAGCTCACGTTTCCTCGGACAGACTGAACACTGGACTTCACACTGTTTTTCCCTCGGGAAGGTGGTTTCCAAAGAGTTGACCCATTGGGCTAATAACCCAGGGGTTATGAGAGGAGTTACTGTTTGTTTCCGGACCGCCTTCCAAGTGCCAGGTAGTGTGCACAGCACTGGTCTGCCACAGCTCTGAATCTGTTCCTACCTGAAGAGGCAGGTGGCAGTGGCCCCACTTTACAGATGAGAAAACTGAGGCGGAAAGAGAGCCCTTGAATCCTGTGGTAGTTCACTGCGCTGCAAAGAGGTAGCAGAGTTGAGGTTCGAGAGCCTTCCATTTTTTTTTTCTGCTGCTCCGTGTACCTCTTAAGCAGAGCTGATTAAGAAATTGTGTTTTCAGTGCCCTATTTTTCTAATATCCAGTCTTCTTAGGTCTGGATTGATTTGTCATTTTCCTTTACTAGATGACATGTAATGTTAGACTGAAGACCACTGTGGGCTTGTCATCCTAAGGGAAGTTTTATGGAATCGTATGGGATTTTTTGTTTTTTTTGTTTTGTTTTGCTTCTTTTATTTTTATTTTTATTAAAACATTTTTTAATGTTTATTTTTGAAGGAGAAAGAGAGAGAGAGAGAGAGAGAGAGAGAGACAGAGTGTGAGCTGGGGAGGGGCAGACAGAGAGGGAGACACAGAATCTGAAGCAGGGCTCCAGGCTCTGAGCTGTTAGCACAGAGCCTGAAGCGGGCTCGAACCCACAAACTGTGAGATCATGACCTGAGCCGAAGTCAGATGCTTAACCAACTGAGCCACCCAGGCGCCCTGCACTTTTTAAATTAATCAATCAATTAATTTTTAATTTTTTTGTGTCTATTTTATTTTGAGAGAGAGACAGAGAGGGAGCAGGGGAGGGTCAGAGAGAGAGGGAGACAGAATCTGAAACAGGCTCCAGGCTCTGAGCTGTCAGCAGAGAGCCTGACATGGGGCTTGAACCCACAGACTGAGATCATGACCTGAGCCGAAGTTGGACACTTAACCGACTGAGCCACCCAGGCGCCCCCCTGCACTTTTATTTTTTAATGAAAAAAGTGTTCAGATGTTTGCCTTCCATTGTTTCAACAAAGACTCAACTTCTGCTTAATAGCAGATCATGACCTGAACTGAAGTCAGACGCTTAACCTACTGAGCTACTCAGTTGCCCTTTGTTTTGCTGTTTAATGGAGAGTGTAGATTAGGCTGTTTACAAAGGCTCTGAAAGGATCCCAAATCCCAGGTGAGAATAACACATGTCCACATTTTTTCTAGCTCTGCAAACTTCTGAGTTTCCGTAGATAATTGGTTGTTAGGTCAGAAATTAAAAACAAAATTCAGTGTTGAACATTCTGGAGCAAAATAAAGATGTGCACGTTCAGTTCTTATTTATGTAGTACTTTGGACAAAAACTAAACTTTGCTGGATAATAGTTATCTCCAGCTCCTAAAATTACAGGTAGTAAGGGCTTCCAGGCCCTATGCGGCTATAATTAGTAGAGGTGTGTTTAAAACAGGGTTAGTGAGTGTGTGTGCATTACTGCACTGGGTTCTAGCTCAGTATTTCAACCTGAGAAGGATCAGCGGCAGAGAACATTTGCAGGGGCCTCAGTGGAGGGTGGTCATGGAGTTAGCGTGTTTGGGATTAGAGCACACAGGGCGTTGGTCATGAGCATGGATCCTTTCTGCCAGCCTGGCTGGCAGCCTGTGTACAGGGAGGAGCTTATTCCCTGCCACCCAATCACAGGCGGTTCTGCTTGCCTTAGGTAGAGTACACAGTGGTTCAGGTTGTTACTATGTAGTGTTTTTTGTTTCAAAGAACTTTAAAGCCCCTGTATTATTAATAATCTTTCACTCTTGTTATCTTGCCTTCATCTCAGAGGACTGAGCAAAGGTAACCAAGATTTTCTAGTTTTGGCTTTAATAATTCTCTTGGTTTTTACCTCGGACTTCCGCTGGCTTTCTGTCCTTCTATTTTATTGCATTTGAAACAGGCCTTCTGCTTTTCCTTGCAAATCTGTGCTGTGGTCCGTACGAAGTCCTGCCCTGACCAGGACTCCTCTCTGGGATCCTGTGACATCACTGTTGGTAGTCTTGTTTTCCAGGTGAGGGACCTGGTGAGGTCCGGAGTCAGGTACCAAGTCGGGGTTCAGGGAATCTGTCTCAGAATTTCAGACCCTAAACAACTGGTCTCTTTGGACTTCATTTGAAAAGAAAAATAAATGGCTGAGCTCTCAACGCTACGAAGAGGTTCTGGTATATTCTGTGAGTCAGTATATATCCTTGAACTTCATTGTAGCTGTATTGGTCTCCTTTTTAAAAGACCTTTGCCTATGAGATTTTTATCCTCCTTAATGAAAACAGTGACTTACTCAGAATTACACAGTGGCAGCTGAAAAGTCAATTAGCCTCTCTCCTTGCCCTAATCTAATATCAAAAACCTGGAAAGTTTACTGAGCTTGTGATTACAGTGGAAGCTTTAGGACCTGGAGAGGAAGTGATAGAGAAAGAATGGAGGGAGAGATAAGAGAATAATTTGCAAAGAGACTGCAGGGTGGATTTTACCAAATTTAAGATTTCTTTTACCCGAGAGTTTCTGGTTTGGGGCTCTGTCCCCTTTGTTCCAGATGTAGGCAGGTCAGCTCAGCCTTGTCTGTTGCCTGTGGCCACTTGTGAATTTTTTTGGGGGGTGGGCTGGGGGTGGTGGACGCAGGGTGAGGAAGAGGAAGAGGGGAATTGGGAGGGATTAAAGTCCCTGGTTGCCTGGTGTGCAGCCTGCTCAGGACATGACCACCTCTTATTATAGGACTGGGTCCCTGCAGTGAGTCCAGCTTCTTGGGTGAGAGGCAGCTGGGTGGTATACAGAAGAGCGAGGGTGGTCTTCAGATTTCCCAGGAGCCCTGCCCAAGATCAGTTAATTCACTCAGTTGCAGCAAATCATCCTGCCAGCAAATCATTTCCAGCCTTGTCTGAGAGCTTTTAATATAACAGCTCTAGGAAATAGGGACTACCATATACCCATTTTACAGGTGAGGGAAACAAGGCCGTGAGAAACTGGGTAAGCTGCCAAAGTTGTGTGTAGGATCCAGAGTTCAAACCCGTCTTGCCCTTCACTGTGCTATTAATGACTCAGATGGCCTCTTCAGACCCAGACCTCTGGTTTCTGCACTGGCTCTTCATTTCTTTGACCATAAGGCCTGCTTGCAGAGGCCTTTATCTCACGGTTAGAACACCATTGGAGCCCTTTGCCTACCTGTTCAACTCCCACAAACCTGTAAACAAAGCTATAAAGAGGAGGGGGTCTCTCCAGTGACTTTGTATCTTTGGATCCAGCAGCAAGTAGGTGCTTGGTGACCTTTTGTGGAAGGAAGGATGGAAGGCAGCTGGCCTTTTGAAACTTGATGTCTCTGTGTGTCTTCCATCTCTAGCAGCTACAGTGGTTTCTAAACAGAAAAGAAACACACAAGAGTGAGCATGGGGGAATGTTTCATAAAAGTAATCAGAATTTCTGGGGAAAAAAAGAAAAAGCCCTCCACGTTTAAAACATGTATTTCAAGTTCCTGAGGCCAGGATCCTATGTTTATGCTTCAGGCATTTATTATTCACAGGGCTTGCCTCCCCCCAGCTTGTGGATTATTCTGTGAGTTAAGAGGTCCTTCAGACTCTCAGACATTGCTGGGACTGCTCTTATCGGCAGAGGCAGTGGAGCATATTTTCTTTGGGGTTGAGCACGAATACCAGGAGGGTTCAGGCCCACCGTCCATTTTTCCTAAGGCAGGACGCAGGGGCACATTTAAATACACATAGCAAGTCGCTCTGTCACTTGTATCCTCATTGCGCCTTCACACCACAGGGTGAGAGTCTGGGGGTTTCTGCTGGTGTTGGGAGCCACTGCTGCCCTTTGCTGGGAGTGTGGTGCTCTGGCAGCTTCCTCTTCCATTTTGGATTTGTTTTCTCGCCTATAAAATGGGATGTCTTATTGGGTTGTTAGGGCCACATCTCTTTGATAGTATAATTTTTTTAATTAAAAAAATTTTTTTTATGTTTTATTTATTTCTGAGGGGGGGAGGGAAAGAGGGAGAGAGACAGCGTGAGCAGGGGAGGATCAGAGAGAGAGAGAGAGAGGGAGATACAGAACCTGAAGCATGCTCCAGGCTCTGAGCTGTCAGCACAGAGCCCGACATGGGGCTCAAACCCACGAACTGTGAGATCATGACCTGAGCCAAAGTCGGACGCTTAACCTACTGAGCCACCCAGGCACTCCTCTTTGACACTATAGAGTGACTCTCACATGGGACCCCACAGGGGACCTTTGGCAATCTCTGGGTACTTTCTTGGTTTTCATGGCTGGGGGGTGGCGGTGGCTACTGGCATCTAGTGGACAGAGTCTAGGGATGCTACTAAACACCCATAGCACACAGGACAGCCCCCACAACAAAGAATTATCTGGTCCCAAATGTCAGTCATGCCAGGCCCAGAGCCCTGACAAGGTGAGACTTGTAGCAGTGGTGGCTTTTTTTAAACATTCTTATTAAAGGGAGAAAGGGACACAGGGCCAGTGACAAAGAGCCCTCCTTTCTTAAGTAGGGAGAAGGGAATGGAAATTAAGCTTTTACTGATGCTTCTTGGTTACCCCACAGATGCCCCTCAAGTGTGAGAAATAGCTACTTTCCTCTCCGGTAAGCGGTTCTCAACTTCATTTGTAACTTGCTTGCATCTATTTACATATAAATAACACATAACATTTACATACAAATAACTAATATGCTAAAACCCTTAACCTCTCTGGGTAGTTTAAAACCGGGCCCTGAAGGCAGGCAGCAGAGTGGGGCCCTGGCTTCGAAGCCAGGCTCCAGCTACCTGTGTGGCCTAGGGTCAGCCACAGACGTGGTGAGGCTCACTTTTCTTTTCGTAACAGAGGACCAGCAACCCTCCTGTCTTCCCTGCTCCCGGACTGACTGTGCACACGTAGAAATAGCCCTACACGCATGAGGATGTGGTATGGCTGCTCAGGCACACCTTTCGGTCACGTTTTTCAGAGAACCCTGTTCATAAGTGACCGCTCAGTATGTGCCACTGAAGGATTAGGGCTCAGTAGCCAAGGAATGTTGTGCTGCTGGCCAGGTGGTAAACGACGCCCGGAAAAACATTCCTGCAGCATAGCATGTGATTCGTGGCTGAGAGTATGCGTGTGGGTGGGCACTGCCTGGTCACCCCACCTCTAGCTTCGCCCTTTGGCTTTTCCCAGGTTATGTGACCCTGGGCAAGCTCCTTGACCTGCTTGAGCCTCAGTTTCCTTGCCTGTGAAATGAGGCTGCCGGTACTACCACCACCACCACCCACCTGAGGATAACCCGGGGCAGGGGAAGTGACGTGGCCTTGAGGAGTGCGCGGCGTGCATGGGAAGCGTAGTCCAATAAATGCGTTGTTATCAATAAAATAATACTATTTACTATTTTGGCCAGTCGTATGTGTCATTTTTCTCGGGTGAGGAAGGGATTACCCCTGGGTTAGGAGCTGAAGAAGGTTTTCTCTGGAGTTCCTGGTATCCTTTAACCTTCCATTGTAGTAAGATACACCCAACTTGAACTTCGCCATTTTAACCAGTGTAACTTGAAGCAGTTTAAATTTTAAGTGGCATCAAGTACTTTCCCAGCATCGTGCAACCATTACCACCATCTAATTCTGGAACTTTTTCATCCACCCAGAGGGAACCCGTGTCCCACAGAGCAGTCACTTCATGTTGGTCCCCGCTCCTCTCAGGCCCTGCAGCCCTGGTTTCCTCTCTGTCTCTGTGGAGCTGCCTGTCCTGGACATTTTATCTAAATGGCACGCTACAGTATGTGGCCTTCGTGGCTGGCTTCTTGGACTCAACATCGTGTTTTCCAGGTGTATCCATGTGTCACAGCAATTGCGAGCACTTCATGCCTCCCGACCTGGTCTTTTGGGAGAGCAGCCCCAGCCTCTGTTTCGTTGGCCTCTTCTTTTTTTTTTTTTTAATGTTTTTTAATTTTTATTTCTGAGAGAGAGACAGCGTGAGCAAGGGAGGGTCAGAGAGAGAGGGAGATACAGAATCCAAAGCAGGCTCCAGGCTCTGAGCTAGCTCTCAGCACAGAGCCCAACGCGGGGCTTGAACCCACAAACTGTGAGATCATGACCTGAGCTGAAGTCGGATGCTCAGCTGACTGAGCCGCCCAGGCGCCCCCGCTGGCCTCTTCTCTTCCCAAGTCCTGTCCTTGTCTGCAAGCGTTTCAGTGTCTGTCTTCATTTCTTTTGGCCCCTTTTGGCCAGCCTTATTTTTTCCACTTTTCCCATCCAGTGATTCTAATGGCCCTTGAAATGAATATTGGAATGAAGTGCTCAGCCGGGTCCTTGGTGCTGCTGGGGAGTAAGGTCTTATCAGGTGTTTTGTTTCTGTTGAAGAATTAGCAGCAGGAGTGCACACCAGGGCCTTGAGTTGAGCTTCATTTCCCCAGGACAGTGTGGCAGGTTTTAAAAACAAGTAAGTGTCTGGAAAACACCTCCCAGGCCCTTTTTATTCCTCTGTTTAAAAGCTTTCCACAATGAGAAGTGGCCCTCAATTAAGTTGGTTAATAAAAACCTCCCTCTGTTTTAAAGCATTCTTGGGAAGTGTTTACATTGAACGCCACTGTGGGTTTCTAAATGAGAAGCTGTGGAGTGAGTGATCCTTAACCTGTGACTTTAATAATATCCTTTGCTTTGGATTTCCAGGTGGAGGCCTGGGCCAGATTTGTAGCTTGTCATTGATCCAGACAATCTTGACTCTGTCCTGTCCTTCCCTCCCCCTTCAGCCAGACCCGGTAGAAGACTGGACAGGCCTGAGCAGCGCAGAGATGTAAACCAGCTCACCGGGAGAGGCCTGGGCTGCAAGGGGTGATGTGTTCCCTTGTTCTGACCTTAGTAATAGGGTGGGGGGGCTTCAGTAAGAAGAGATTAAAGCATTTAGGAGGACAGCTCAGAGCTTCTGAGGTTCTGGGTCCTTTGGGAGAGGCCTGAGCTTTTCGGCCAGGATTTGGAGCTTTCTTGGGCTAAGGAGGCCATGGGCGCTTCTACCTAAGGAGGCTCTGCTTTTGTTCTGATTCTGGAGAGATGAGTCGGCTCCACCAAAAGGAAGCAGGACGTTGGTTACTTTTGGGGGCTCATGGGAGTTTCTTTCTTTGGAAACGTTAGAGTTGATCACAGAGAAGCATGCAGAGAAAAGCTGTGTCCTGAAATGACGATCTAGGATGTCTTCCCTTCGTGCTGCTTTCCCGGAGATCGGCATTACTCTGGCGAGGGCAGGAGGGAGGGTGGGGAAAATCCAGAGTCACCGGCACAGGTTGGGGTTTACAGAGAGGCAGCAGAGCCTGGTGGTTACCAGCCTGGACTCTGGCTCTGGGCTTGTATGTTATGTGAGGTGTGTCTCAACTGCTGAGAACAATGTCTGGATAGGGAAGTGTGTATTCGTGTGTTCTTACTATTCTGACACTTTGCTTTTGTGAATTCCCAGTTAAAACTGTGGAAACCCTCCTTGTTTTCAAAGCGAATTCACCTCTGTACCCAGCAGGCTTGTGCAATCTGCAGGAGAGGGTGATGTCACTGGACCCTTACAGAACGACATGCAGATGGAGAAATCATGCTTGATGACTTTGTGAAAGTTCTTTGAGGGAGAAAATAAATGTGGGAAGAAGGGCAAACCCATGGATACAATTTTAGATTTCCAAAAGACCTTTGAAAAGACTTCATGCCCAAACCTGTTGAATGTATGAATCCCTTACAATTCTCTGTGTGGAGGTGAAAGTAAGAAGGAAGATGGCTGAAACCCATCTTCTGTTTGTCCTGAATAAGAGGAGAAAGGGGATGGTGAAATCTTCATGTTTGCAGATGAAATGAAATCCTTTTAAAAGTAGAATGCAGGGCACCTGGGTGGCTCAGGGCATGATCTCGCGGTTTATGAGTTCAGGCTGTACTTTGGGCTTGGTACTATCACTGCAGAGCTCACTTCAGATCCTCTGTCTTCCTCTCTCTGTCCCGCCCCGCCTCCCCCCACTTGTGCTCTCTCTCAAAAAAATAAGTAAAAGTCAAATGTAAAGATGTTGGAGTTAAACTATAAGGAGTTTTAGTTTTGGATGCTATACAGATACGTCAACTACTTTTATTTTTTATTTTTAGTTTCTTTTTAGGTTTATTTATTTTTGAGAGAGAGAACAAGCACAAGCGTGGGAGGGGCAGAGAGAGAGAATCCAATGTCAGTGTGGAGCCTGATTTGGGGCTTGAATTCACCAACCGTTGGATCATGACCTGAGCTGAAATGAAAAGTTGGACGTTTAACAAACTGAGCCATGCAGGTGCCCCTATTTTTATTATTTATTTTTAAATGTTTATTTCTTTTGAGAATCAGAGAGTGAGCAGAAGAGTGGGGGAGGGGCAGGGAGAGAGGGAGAGAATCCCAAACAGGTTCCATGCTCACACAGAGCATAAACCATGAGGTCATGAGCTGAGCCGAAATCAAGAGTCAGATCCTTAACTGACTGAGCCGTCCAGGCACCCCTGTCAACTACACTTTTAAATAATTCATTTGTGCTCAGTGGCCACACCTGAGCTGAGCACCAAGGGTTGGGACCAGGCACTGTATGTGCTGCCTCACATGCTACAGCTCACTGGTGCCTGGGAAAGAGATGTTGAATGAGTAAGTGAAAATTAATAGAACCAAGGAGTTCATTAAAATAGACGGCAAGTTTTTTCTGTCTTATAAAAAATAACTTCTCATTTCTTTTAATTAAATAAATTTTTAAAAATGTTAATATTTATTTCTGAGAGAGAGAGAGAGAGAGAGAGAGAGACAGCATGAGCAGGGGAGGATCAGAGGGAGAGGAAGACACAGAATCTGAAACAGGCTCCAGGCTCTGAGCTGGCTGTCAGCACAGAGCCCGACACGGGGCTCGAACCCACAAACCGCGAGATCATGACCTGAGCTGAAGTTGGATGCTTAACCGACTGAGCCACCCAGGCGCCCCCAATTAAATAGTACATTTGTAGAGGAAAGTAGATTCCACCATCAATAAACATACAGCCAGGGTCACTTAAATGCATAAATGTTGAATATCATCCCTTCTGTGATTTAATCCAGGACAGTGAATGGATGGGATGAATAGAAGCTTTGTTAACATAGACCCCTCTACCTCGATAGGACTAGGAACCTTGGGTTTTGTTAGACTAAAAAGACTCTTGTAGGAATGAGTTGCCCTTGTACTTCCTGATCTCCTCAGCTCCCTGTGGAGTAGCACTGCTTTATGTGTGTTTGATGAATGAAGGTAAGACCTTAAAATAAGCACAAATGTGTTATTATTTCATGCCTGTTATGTTCCTGGCAAACTTATCACTGTTTTTGGCCTTACAGTGGTTATATTCGTTTTTGCTGTGTGATAGTGCTGGGTGACAACCCCAGATCTCAAGGCGTCACAACCACAAACATTTATTTTCCCACTTGCTTGTCTTGATTATGTGTGGTTAGGTTGACCTAGGCTGGCCTTGACTGGGCCAGGCTTTCTTTTGGCTTCAGGTCTATTCCACATGTGCTTCCTCTGGGGCCTGGGCTGAAGGGGGAGCAATTACCTAGTGTAGGTTCATCTCGTGGCACATCTTTCTAGCAGAAGATATCAAGTGGAAATGCGTGGTGGCTCTTAAGAGTTTGGCTCATAACTGCTGAAAATCTGCCAACATTCCATTAGTCAACACATGGCTGAACCCAACCTCAGTCTGGTGGGGAGGCATGCGTGGTCCGTTCTGGTGGGGGTCACATGGCAGGGAGGGTGCACGTATTACCCCATTACAGGGGAGTGAAGCCCTGGAAGATCTGGAAAACTGTCCTTTTGGCAACTTGCGGAGCCTAGGGCAGCTGGCTGAAGAATCATAGATGTTTTGTCCAGGTACCAGCCGAAGCCTTGGTAATTATCATAAATTAGCCTGACATGTACTGCCGCTTGGCTAGCCAAACATCACCTCATGTTCATTCACGGTGATGGTGCTCCTAGGGGTTCCGCTTATCTGTGGGAGGGGCAGAAGTGATCAGCTGGGGTTCCCTCTGGTCAGTAGTCGTGACCTGACAGGCTGCCCACTGTGATGGCAGGAGAGTGACAGGTAGAGAGAGCAAAGAAGACAAAGAACTGAAGTATCCATGGCGGCTGGGGGTTTGGCTTACCCTTTGCAAGGTGCCTTCTCAGCATTGGCCTTTGGGAGTGAGCCTAAATCCCACCTTTAATAGTCACTGACACTCTTTATCATCAGGGCCTTCATGCATGCTGTCCCTATCTTTTTTTTTTTTTAATGTTTCTTTTGAGACCACAAAAGAGTACATGTATGCAAGCAGGGGAGGGGCAGAGAGAGGGAGAGAGAATCTTAGGCTCCATGCTCATCGCAGAGCCGGACATGGGGCTTGATCTCACAACCACGAGCCCATATCAAGAATCAGAAGCTTAACTGACTGAGACACCCAGGCGCCCCACTGTCCCTGTTTTTATAAGGACCCTGGGCCTTAGTTTCCAGAGTCCTCCTTTTGTATATGAAGAAACAGGCCTCAGGAGGCTTACGTCACTTCTCTTCAACCAAGTGGCTCATGGGTAGTGGATCCAAACTAGGTCATCCAGTTCCCAGTCTAGGGTTTGCCCTTCCACACACCCTGACTGTCTTAGTGCAGGCAGAGGATTGTGACTGGCTTTAAGGCATGACAGCATATCCTATATCCGGTATGTGACAGTGTCTGCTTTCCCCAAGCAGTCAGGTAAGCCTCCTGCCTCAGTGCAGCGCCTTGGGAGGCACAGAATGAAATGTTGGGCGAGAGTAGTCAGCCCTTGCGTTACTTTGCAGTGTGTCCTTTCTTAGTGAAGGCTCTCCAAGGGAAAAAAGACTCTGGCCATTAAGTGCAAATGCGCTGAGGATAGTTGGGGACTAAAACCGTGAGAAGCCAAGGCTGTGAGGGGACAAGACTCATGCGTGCCATGGGTGGGATTATAAAGCCAGTGGACTTCTTTTTGGAGAGCAGTTTGGCAGTGGGGATACTTTCAGCAGCTAGTAAATAAAACCCAATAAAAAGTGGTTTAAGTAATAAAGACATTTATTATCTCATGTAAACCAGAAGTCCAAAGCTAGGGCAGATTGGACATTAATTAATAGAATGCCCAGATGCATTTCCTCTTCTCTCTTTGGCAGCTTCAGTGTTTGGCACCTGTCCTCAAGCTTGTCTCCCCATGGCCCTGTTGTGGCTGCTGCTGCTCTAACCTGAGTCCTCATAAACAGAGATGGCCAGAGGCAGGAAAAGAGCAGAGAGGAGAAAACCTCTGCTAGGAGCCCCCTGCAGAACTTCCGTGTCCCCTTTGGCCAAACTGGGTCAGAGGCCCACACCAGAACCAATGACTTGCATGGGGAGAGGTGACTCCCATGGTTTGCTTCGACCTGTCTCTGGGTTAGAGACGCAGCCTTCCTTGAAGCACGTGGGTACTGGGGGGAGAGGGGCAACACTGGAGCTTTGCTGGCCAGGAGGAAAGGGGCAGTTGTAGGTAACCTCTGGTGTTGGCCACAGCATTCTCTTTCAAAAGGAAGAATGTGTGCATTCTAACTCGGCCCTTCCACGGTTAGGGACTTATCTTATACCTGCACAGGGGTTCTGGCTAACACACAAGGACATTCACTGCAGCATTATAATAGCAAAACACTGGAAATAACCTAGAAATCTTCCAGTTGTGGACTGGTTAAATAAATTAAGGTGGAAGTACATTATGGAATTGGGCAAATCTGTAAATATTGATAAAGAAAAATTCACAAAATATACTATCAATCCTGCCAAACACAGTACAAATTAGTAACGTATCCTGAGATCCCATTTTTGCTTTTAAAATGGTCTTAATTCTTGGTTGGCAAAGATAAATTTCTGTGAAAAGTCCCAAGAAACATGGTTATTTCTGGCCTATGGGATTGGTGGCATGGTTGGGAAGGAGTGTTTCTTTTCCATTTCATGTCTTTCTTGACTGAATTTGATAAAATGTCACTGTATGGATTACCTTTATAATAGAAAAGAAAATGATAGGTGTTCTCTTAGTGTGTGTAGAGCTTAAGGAGAGGAAACTAGGGTTCTAACAAGGGCATTATGAGGGATGGGAGGGCCACTTGGCTCTGTGTCACGGGCTTGAAGGGAAGTTGTGGCAGGAAAAAAGTCCAGAAGTGAAACAGGTCATTTTAAAAAAATCTTCCATGGTATTCTGCACATTGTCTTACACATAGTAGATTCAAATATACATTTGAAGAATGAATGAATATTTAGATCAAGACCCAAAGCAACTTTATGAAGTGCCAGAACCCAGCTTAGAGGCTCAAGTCAGCAAGAAAGTCGATTCTGCTGGAAATTTATTTTGCAAATAAAATATGGCTGCTGTTTCCTCCTATTTCCTTGAGCTTCCAGAATCTAATTCATTGCTAAAAGTCAGAGTATGCAACTTTCTGTTCATCATCCATCTTAAAGTGAGGTCTGCTGTGCCAAGTTCTGAATAATAAAGCTGAATAAGATTTTTACAAGTAAGGGAAGGGCAAAGACAGGAGCCACCAGTGTGTTAGCTGTGTGTATAGTTGTGGCTCCAATGGAAAAACACCTAGGTGGCCTAGATGGAGCAATTATTTTTTTTAAGCAAAATAAGGCCCTTTGGTACCCCACACTAACAAATCAAAAAATTGTTTATGTTACTTTGATGTTAATAGGAAGAAACTAGATAATAGTAGTGAGATAGGGATTTCTATTTGGCCAGCATTAGTAGAAAAGTGTGAATATGCTTATCGGTGAAATGAAACAATAATATGTAATCGTATTTTTGAGTAGAATTCTCTTCCATGTGGAAAAGCAAAGGCTTACGATTATAAAAAAGTCTTCATAGTAGAGAAGGTGGAGGGAAGGGGCAGTAAAATGAAGAATACCATAACGTGCTGATATTCTTCATAATTCCTTTGCTAGAGGGCTCTCTCTGAATTTGATTCTTGTAAATCAAAGAAAGAATGTTGTAACTGACATTTCCATTAAGTTGCTTTTAACTTTTATACCCTTGGGTTTTAGCATTTAGCTCTCTGTAATGGCCACCGGATGCCCACTTTATTCAGACAATAAAGATACCCGTTGAGCTGTGGTAAGATCATTTCCTTTGGAACAAAATGAAAAGCTTTCTGCACTCACAATTGGAGGAAAATGTAAAATTTAGTAGGCCTCTTCTGCTAAGATTGAAAAGAGTCCATGTTTGAACACCATCAACTTTGTGGTTCAAATGTGCTGTGGAAATTTCCAGCCTGCTTTTGAAATAAAAGAAGCAAATCTACCTTTTCAGTGTGTATTTTTGTAATGGGTCCTTAGAAATATTTGGAAGGAGAGTAGTATTTCACATGTTTGTTGGGATCGTTTTGGGATCCAAAGATCCTGAGATCACTGGTACATTATGTTCTAGAATAGACCTGATTTAAATTACTTAGAGAGAGAGAGAGGGAGGGAGGGAGGGAGGAGAGTGAAGAGGCAGAGGGGAGGGAAGGAGGGTATAGGAGGAAAGAAGGGAGGGAGGAAGGAGGGAGAGAGAACAAGAATTTGTGTGCACGTATGTATACCTATAAACCCAAACGTTTACTTCTCATAATTTTAGTATGCATTTTCGTCTGGTTTTCAGACAGTCTAATATCTACAAATTCTGTGATTAAATTTGATTATTTTATTATTATTTTTAAGTAATCTCTATACACAATGTGGGGCTTGAACTTGTGCCGGGAAATCAAGTCACATGCTCTACCTACTGAGCCAGCCAGGCCACCCATAAATATGATAATTTTATTTTCAAATTTATTTTTATTGTTTTTACTTACTTATTTTTAATGTTTTTATTTTAAAGTTTTATTTATTTATTCTGTGAGGGAGAGAGAGGGCGAGAGCACAAGTATGAGCATGGGGAGGGGCAGAGAGAGAGAATCTCAAGCGGGCTCTGCCCTGTGAGCGCAGAGCCCGATGCGGGGATTGAACTCACGAATTGTGAGATCGTGACTTGAGCTGAAATGAAGAGTTGGATGCTTAACCTACTGAGCCACCCAGGTGCCCCTAAATTTGATAATTTTAGATGAAATCTGCATTAACATCAGGAAATATAAAAAATAATGATAGTAACAGTTCTGTGGTGCTTGATAGTGCTTGGCACTGCTTTAAGCACATAATGCCTATTCATTTAGTTCTTATAATAACCCTATTATTATCCCAATTTTACAGTTGGGGAAACAGGCAGAGAGAGACTAAGTAACTTGCCCAAGGTGATGCGGTTAGTAAATAGTGGGGCTAGGTTCAAAACTGGGTCGTCTGTCTGTCTTTAGTTGAAAGCAAATTAAAAATTAATTGAAGCAAAAATTCATGAGATTTGAGTCCTTCCTAAATCTACCAGTTCCTCTTGTAAATCAGAGGCTTTTCTATTAGTGTTTATAGGGTTTCATTTAGCTAAAATAATTTAATCTGATCCCCTTGTTTCATGATCCACATTTTAGGTTACTTTCCACAGTAAGCATATACTTTTTAAATTAATTTAGTTGTAAATCTGACATACATTGAAAGACGGTAAATTTAGCTAATCAACGTGAGAAACTACAGAGAGTTACTTGTCTCTTCTTTTCTTAGGGAAGAAAGATGAGCTCTTTCAGTTCCCAAAGGAGTCCTCAATTTAAAATGAATTATTCCCCTGGAATAAAATATTCTTTCTCCTCCTGCAGAAAGCAGCTACTGCTTTCAGAAGCTGAAGTCATTTTTCTCTTCAATGGTCTGTATTTAGTCCTGATGTGTCGCCTGCCAGCTTTCTTTCTTTGAAACTTCAGCAGCAGCGTAACTAGTGATTCACCCTTCTTGAAATAAATGCTGTGGTTGGTATTCTCCATAGACGACTTCTAGATGTCCAGGTCACAGCCTGCCCTTCTGGCCTTGAGTTAGCGCTCCTGCTGGGGAAGATGGTCTTGCAAAGTGATGGAGAACTCAAGGTCAAGAGCAGTGCCTGGCTCCTAGCAAGGCCTCAGGAGACATCTGCCCATGCTGTGGTTGTTGTACGTTGGGCCCTTGCCTTGTGCTGGGCACTGTGTGTGCATTGCCTAGTTGAATTCTCTTCACATTCCCATCAAGGAGGTGATGCGTTTGTGTCTGTCCCCATTTACAGATGTAGATACTGCAGCTTAGGGAGGTGAAGAGTTTGCCCCAGGCCATGTAGTTAGTAAGTGGTTACAGCTATGGTGTAAACTGGGTGGCTGTGGTGGTGGTGGTGGTGGTGGTGGTTGTTTAAAGTAGAAAGGTACAGTAATCACAAGTATATAGTTTTTTTGTTTGTTTGTTTGTTTGAGAGAGAGAATGAATCTTAAGCAGACTCCATGCCCAGTGTAGAGCTTGACCCAGGGCCTGATCTCAGGACCCTGGGATCATGACCTGAGCTGAAATCAGGAGTTGGACGCTTAACCAACTGAGCTACCCAGGCGCTCCATAAGTGTATAGTTTTTAATAGAAGTTTTCTCCCCCTGCCCCCCAGTCATCATTCCTCAACAAAGATAACTGCCATCGTGTTTCTATCTTCTATCACTAGGTAAAATTTGACTGTTCTTGAACTTCATAGAAATGGAATCATATTCATGTAGTGTGTACTCGATTTGAGTCTGGCTTTTTTCGTTGAACATTATGTTGACATTCATCCATGGACTTGCAGGTGGCAGTAATTTCTTCTTTCTCATTGTTTAATATATTGCTACATTTCTCATTATTTCATTGTGTGACTGTATCTCAATAATTGATTTATCTACTCTACATGATGGACTTTTGGGTTGTTTGTATTTCTTGGCTGTTATAGAAAGTCTTATTCAGTATATGTATGCAAATCCTCTCTCTCTCTCTCAGTCTCTCTCTCTCTCTGTCTCTCTCAAGTTGTCTCTGCACCCAGTGTGGGGCTCGAACTCATGACCCAGTCATCAGGAGTCACATGCTCTACTGACTTAGCCAGCTAGGTGTCCCTGTGGCTGTAGATTCTTTGGGCACGTAGGAGCAGAATTGCTGGGTCTTCATATATGTGGAACTGAGGTTGATAATGTGAAACGGTTTTCCAGAGTGGTTTTACCAGTTGACATTTGCACCTAGCGGTATGTGAGTTTCGGTGGCTCCAGTATCCATTCTTGGTATTGTGTGTCATTTTCACTTTAATTGTAATGGAACCGCATTGTATCAAATTTGGTTTTGAACCAATAGATGGGTATTGTAAAACACATCTTTTGGAAAGTCACAGAAAATGCATCTTTTGGAAAACCACAGAAAAGTAGGAGATGAAAATTAAAAACTTCAGTTCTGCTCTCGGGATATATAGCTGTTAATATTTGGGTGTATTTTCTCTCTTTTCCACTGCATGTATGTTTGTATATGTACGTTGTAAAATTGGAGTTGTTTCATGCAAGAAGGATACTGTTAAAGGGGATATTTTGGGTGCCTGTGTAATGAAATAAGAAAGGCCTGAATGGAATGCCCAGGAATAGAGAGTGCTAATGATATTATAAATGTACCTCATATTTCCATTTTCCTGTTGTATTTGGAGGAAGAAGGAAAGGAAGCCAACATTTATGAGGTCTTTGCTGTGCCCTGGACACTGTGGTGATGGGAAGTGCCGTATGCATCCAGAGTGGACCTGAGTGCTGTGAGAAAGTGTGACCCACACAGCAGCCATGTAATGTACAGCATGTTTGAAAAACAAGTCTTATGTCGCACCTAGTAACTGAGCATACTGGACACCTGGGCTCGTGTTCCAGTGTAAATGGAGTTTAATTAAACTGGCAGGTTGTTTGCCCAGTTGCGAAGGTGCACATACTCCTATTGTTTTAACCCGTGTGAATATTAACACACAGGGAGCACCACTTTGCATGGAGATTACTTCATTATTTGGTGCATAGGCTTCACATTTTAACAGTTGTCCTGTTTCCTTCAAATGCATTAAAGCCAACACTGTTGTTTTTCAACATTAAATCTAATCTCAGAATCCTAATTAAAGTCTATATTTGAATAATTTGCATTATTGGCTGAGATTTTCATTGGTTAGTTTTTTTAAAAGATGGAACCTTGTTATTTGAAGCCATACTTAATCTCCTGAAGACCCAGGACTAATTTTTGTTGCTAATAAAAATGCTTTGGTTGGTGGGGGGAGGGGGGGAGGGAGTAGGAAAAAATACACAGGAAAATCTGTAGTCTTACAATCCTGAATGTACTTTATATCTTCATGGCAATCAGTAGAGATCTCTTGGTTTTCTTTCAAGAGCAGAGGGTATGGGATCTTTCTGTTGAAGATGACTGGCCTAGGGTAAAGTTCTCTCCTGTGGGCCTAAGTTAATTTTGGGTATGTTNAGATCATGACCTAAGCGAAAGTCGGACGCTTAACCGACTAAGCCACCCAGGCGCCCCGAAGAACAGCTTTTAAGAATGAAAACAGGGAGCCTGGGTGGCTCAGTCGGTTAAGCATCCGACTTCAGCTTAAGTCATGAGCTCATTGTCTGTGAGTTCAAGCCCCATGTCAGGCTCTGTGCTCACAGCTCAGAGCCTGGAGCCTGCTTCCCATTCTGTGTCTCCCTCTCTCTCTGCTCCTCCCCTACTCACTCTCTGTCTCTCAAAAATGAATAAATATTAAAAAAATTTTTAAAACATGAACAATAAATATTTTGGATATACTTGTCAAGTCACTAAGTTATACATCTGAAACTAATGTAACATTGTATGTCCACTATACTCAGGTTAAAAAAATTTTTTTTAAAGAATAATTATCTACTCTCATGGTCTTTACAAACAAAAACCAGAATTCATTAAACTTTATTCAGAAAACAATGTAAATAAAAATAATAGCTTCATTATAGGACATGTTGATAATTAGGTATTTCACATTAGTTTATTTTCCTGATTTCTGAAGTTTATTTGTTTAGGGGTTAAGACTAAATATTTAGCTTTGTAATTGAAATTTCAGTGCGGGCACATTTCCCTGAATTACCAAAACCTAGATACTAATTAAATTTACTGTTTGAGGGGCGCCTGGGTGGCTTAGTCTGCTAAGCGTCCGACTTTCGCTTAGGTCATGATCTCGCGGTTCGTGGGTTCGAGCCCCGCGTCAGGCTCTGTGCTGACTGCCAGCTCAGAGCCTGGAGCCTGTTTCGGTCTGTGACTCCCTCTCTCTCTGACCCTCCCCTGCTCATGCTGTCTCTCTCTCTCTCTCTCCTAGAAATAAAAAGAAAAAAAAAAAAAATTTTTTTTTTAAATTTACTTTTTGCACTTTTTTAAAAATGTTTATTTATTTTCGAGAAGGGGGGAGAAAGAGAGAGGAGTACACAGCATGCAAGCAGGGGAGGGGCAGAGAGAGGTGGAGACACAGAATCTGAAGCAAGGTCCAGGCTCTGAGCTGTCAGTACAGAGCCTGATGTGGGGCTCAAACTCACAGACTGCTAGATCATGACCTGAGTTAACATCAGATGCTTAACCCACTGAGCGACCCAGGTGCCCCTACCATTTGCATTCTTATTAGTCTTATTTATCATGTGAAGATACCTTTTTTATACTTTATTGTTTTTTTTTTACTGAAGTATAATTAACATACAACGTTATATTAGTTTCAAGTGTATACAAATAGTAATTGAACAATTCTGAACACTACTTGGTGTTGAGCATGATAGATGTAGTCCCCCTCTGTCACCATATGTTATTACGATACTCTTGACGAGATTCCCTATGCTGTACTTTTCATCGCTATGACTTGTTTTGTAACTGGAAGTTTGTAGTTCTTCATCACCTTTATCTATTTCATCCACCCTCTGCTGCCTCTTCTGACAACCGCCAGTTTGCTGTATTTAAAAATCTGGTTTTTTGTTTGTTTTTTAGATTCCACATATGAGGGAAATCACGTGGTGTCTGTCTTTCTCTGACTGACTTATTTCACGTAGCATAATACCCATTAGATCTATCCATGTTGTTGCTAATAGCAAGATCTCATTCTTGTGTTTTTTTTTTATGTTTGTTTATTTGCTTGTTTATTTAGAGTGTATGAGCAGGAGAGGGGCAGAGGAAGAGGGAGGGAGTGCCAAGTAGGGTTTGCAGTCAGCATAGAGCCTGATGTAGCGCTCAATCTCACATACTGTGAGATCCTGACCTGAGCTGAAATCAAGAGTCGATCGCTTAACTGAGCCACCCAGGTGCCCCAACATCTCATTCTTTTTTTATGGCTGAGTAATATTCCATTATATATATACCACCTCTTTAGCCTTCCATCTATCGGTAGGCACGGGCTACTTTGGTGTGGAGCTATCTTTAGAGTCTCTAAATGCATAAGTCTCCTTGTTCCTACACTAAATAGTTGTGGAAATTGCTCTGCTTCTAATTCATATGACTGCTTTTTGTGGTTCTTTTGTCCTCTTCTGTACCTGATACCTTGTTTGTTTCGAGAGCAGCTCACACTTCTGTGTCATTGCTTCTACTTGGCTTTGGACTGGGGATTGTGATTTCCAACTGTGTAGGATTGTGTGTAAGAAGAAAAGGAGGAAGCTGATGATGAACTGTGCTACATATTGGGTGCTGGGTCTGAGACCACATGTTGCCTAAAAAAGGAAACAGTGATTTCCCAGCACTACTGTTTTGCACGCTCAAAGGCTGTTTCTGTTTTTATTTTTTATTTCTTACAATAATAATGACTTGTTTGTAATCAGAATGGAAGCACTACAGAAATGTGTGATTTTAAATTCAAAGGGCCCATTTTATCCCCTCTAGGCATACTCGCTCTTTAAGAATTTGGTAAACTCTTTTTAGATTTTCATATAACATTATAAATATATGTTATTTCACAGAAACGAGGCTACTCCATAACTATACACATTATCCTGATACTTTTTAAAAATAGAGTATCTTGATACTTTCCCTGGCTGTATATATAAACATTCTTTTAATAGCTTTCTGGTATTTTGCAATGTGGATATATAAAAATTTAGCCAGCTTTCTATTAATGGACATTTGGTTTATTTGTTGACAAGTATTTACACACTTAGGATTGTGTTTGTATAATTCTTCTGTTGAGGGTTAATTACGAGAAGTGGGATTGCTGGATCAGATGGTGTATACATTTAAAATTTGATGTTGTCTACCCAGACAAGAGTAAATTGGAACAATGTATCAAAGGCTGTTTCTGGGTATTTCCTGGTGTTTGCAAAGCGCAAATTCTGAATCAGGAGTGTCAGATGAGGTATTTTTGAGTTTCAGGTTTTAGTCCAAAGAGAGACCTTTATTTCTTGGATGTGAGGGACAAGAGGTAGGAGAAAATGCCTCTGTCAAGAAGAGAGGCAGGTAGAGCCTGGAAAAGGAGGGAAGAGTGGATGGAAGAGAAGATGCGGGGGAAACGCTAGTCTTCCACCAGAAGCAAGTCCCTCCTGTGCCCTCTGGTCTCTGTGTGTGGCACTTTCTGGCGTGGCCTGAGGGTCTTCCTGAGTCACCACCTCCCTTCTGACCATTTCAGGTTATCCGCTTACCCTGAAATGGATAACCTCTGCGGAACCGAGGCCTCCCTGTTTCCATGAGGACATCAATCGCAGATCTAAATTGTGAATGGAAACTAGCCCTTGTAGATCTCAGATATTATAAGGCTCACACAATTGCTGGGCAAGTGGGAAGCAGACTGTGGAAATGGTCCAGGACCAAGGGAAGCTCGGTTCGTAGAGCCACAGGCACGCTCTGAGTAGGACGTGCCACCTGGGCCATGCTGCACTGGGGACCCAGGTCCACCCTGTGGCGGCAGAGATGAGAATTTGGCCTTTTCACTTGTACCAGTTGGCGGTGGCCTCTGCCTTACTTCCGTTCTCCTGCGTACACGGGGGATTCCCCAACAGAGGAAAAGATTGCGTTCAGGTGCCGACAGAAATCTGGATCATTTCCAGCCTCTGTCCTTGGGTAATGCCTCTTGCCTCCTTCTTTAGGGTCTTTGAGGTCTCAGAGAAGAGGGATACCGATGTAGATCTATAGACACATCCATGTACACATGCTTAGATACATATAACTTTTTAAAAATCACTCTGGGGGCACCCGGGTGGCTTAGTCGGTTAAGTGTCCGACTTTCGCTCAGGTCATGATCTCGCGGTTCGTGGGTTCGAGCCCCGCATCGGGCTCTTTGCTGACTGCCAGCTCAGAGCCTGGAGCCTGTTTCAGTCTGTGGCTCCCAATCTCTCTGACCCTCCCCTGCTCACGCTGTCTCTCTCTCTCCTAGAAATAAATAAAAAACATTAAAAAAAAAAATAAAAAAAAATCACTCTGTATGCTCCCGTTTGGTAACATGGCAGCACATTTGTTTTTAAATGTTTATTTTTGAGAGAGTGAGAGGGAGCGAGCGACAGATAGGAGTGTGGGGGCGGGGGTGGGGGGAGTGGAGACAGAGAGTGAGGGAAACACAGAATCTGAAGTAGCTCCAGGCTCTGAGCTGTCAGCATGAGATCATGACCTGAGCTGAAGTTGGACGCTTACCTGTCTGAGCCACCCAGGTGCCCCTTGCATGTGTTTCTGAAGGTGTTGGGTCCAGCTGCAGGGGTAGGGATTAAGCAGGCGATTGGTTGTGCCACATTTGCTGGTGGCTCCGTAAGGATAATTTAGTTGAAGATTAGATTTAGCTTGGAAACTAAGACCCTGTAGCCAGACCTGGGTAGACTGACTAGATGGTTGGATTATTTTTGTTCAGGAGGCTGGAGGCCCAAATTCAAGGCCCTCAGAGAGATGACTTCTGGTAAGAGGGTAGATTATGAGTAAAGAGACTGGATTCTAGTCTTGGTTCTGTCTGACAACTAAGAGGGACATAGGGCAAGTTGCATGACTTTTAAATTGTGCCCGTATGTTTTAAGTAAGGGTTTGGATGAAGTCATTATTTTTGAATCAGACTACCTGTCAGGAGAATTACCTGGGTTGCATGTGTGTGCACCTGCAGACTGTGAGGCCTCAACTCTAATCCATCCATCAGAATTTCCAAAAGGGGTCTTGGGGACTTGTATTGTTAAAGCTCCCAAGTGATTCTGATGGTGCCACAGTTCTAGAATGCCTAAGTTTCCTTATCAGTTTTAATGTTTCACGAAACATGTTCAATTCAAAGGTGGGTGGTTCTGGAAAATTGATTTTATTAAACATCTTCATCAACTCTTCTCTGAACTTAATAGAGCTTCACATTGTCTCATCCTGAAATTCTCTTTTTCTGCATTCTGTGGCAAAGACTGCTAATTTTATACCCAGTATCTATTCTCTCCTTCTTCAGTAACCAAAATACTAATTATTTTTTAGGGTGTGGTAATGGGCCAAGCTAAACGGTTTGGTTTCCCAGCCTCCCTTTCACCTGGCTGTGGGCCAGGGACTTAAGCTTTGGTAAGTGAAAGGCGAAATGTTACATGTGGGGCTTATGAGAAGGTTCCAGAGACTGACTTGTGTAGACAGTGCATCCTTTTCCTTTTTCTCTGGCTTCCTACGTACTGCTTGGGACATGGACACAATGGCTGAAACCCAATAGCCATCTTGGATCACAATGTAACGGTAGAGATGGAAGCCCTGCTCTATGTAAGTAGAGCACAAAGAGAGGCGGAGTCCGGATCCCTAATGACCCTGGAGCCATGATACCACCCCTGGACTACTTACCTCCACACTTCATTCTTACTGGTTAAGCCAATGTTATTTTGTGTTTTTGATCATGACCAGCTAAACCTAACCTCACAGATACTCCTGCTGTGTGGAGGCTTCATAGTTTGTTTTCCACACCTGTAGGTGGCTTGCACATAGTAGGTGCTCCATAAGTATTTAACAAGTTAAACGCGCAGTGGTGCTGAAGGCTCCAGCTGCTCTCACCCCTGCCCTTAGATTAAATTACTCATAGGGACCTTTGTTTGTTCTGTCCCAACCACCAGAACGGTCATTCACAGTACAGGGCTTTAGGGCCACACTCTCAAATATTTTGACAAGACAGTGGATAGTAGGCCTTTGAAATTCCAACTGCATGCATACATTGTTTCAAATGAGAATCTAAGGGCTGGGCACTTTTCTGAATCTATTGAAGAAATTGGAGGTGGTTTTCAAATGATGTCAGAAAAGGCCACCATGGAATCTTTTGCTATCATTTGGAGGCTGTTCTTTCCACAGTGCCTGCCAGGAACTTGATGTCAGGGGACTCTTTTGAAAATGACTATTAAAGAGTCCCGATTGCCAGCTACTGACAAGGGGGTCTGCCTTCTCAGTGGCAACCTCAGAGGTGGTCTTGGCCAGACCCACTTGGCCCTGACTCATACTGAGATTTATTGGCCAGGCTGACACGCCTCTCTTCGGGGCCCAGGACAGCATGCTGGTTTCCAGGAAGCATGTGGGCCAGGACTCTGCTGCTCAGCAAATGATACTGTTTTTGCAAGTATGGCCTATTGGGAATGTGTTTAAAACTCTTCCTCAGCAGTAAAACTCCTTTCCAAGAAATATAGGGTTAAAAAACAACAACCCAGAACAAAAAGCAAAAGCTGGAAGATGAATTAACTTATCACCGATACTAAGGAGTTTATTTCCAAACAGGTTTCATTGACTGCATTGATTTGGATGGCCCGCCCATCTCCGTTCGCCCACTGAGAGCAGGGAGCACCGGAAGATCCACACCCCCTTGTGGGAAAAAGTGAATTCTGTGGCAAACCCTAGTGGCTCAAGAGTGTTTGCTTCTCCTGGAAATAATTATAGAAATACGCAATCCTTGAAAGGCAGCATCTGGCTGGCTGGAGGCAAGCTGGCAGATACTCAATCTAAATAGATGGAGGTGACGTTGCACAGAAGGAAAAGAAACAGCCTGAGAAAATGGCTGGGGAGTTTTAGAGCCCATGTCTAGAGAGATGCCCTTCTCTGTCCTGGGGTTGACTTTCTCCCTAGAGAAGGGCATCCCTCCCAGCCTTTTGAGAAGATAGAGGCACAGCCCAGAGCCCAGTGACCTACCCCCTGGGCTTCTGAGGAGACTTCTGTGGAGGCAAGCGGGCCTCTTAGGGCTCTGGTTGGCTCCCAGAGCTGAGATGCGTTTGCTGTCTAGGGAGCGCCCTGAGCCATTTGGTTGTCCTCACCAGCCTTGCCCAGCACCTGGGGGCTTTGCAGCATTTCTCCCTGCCCAGTTTGGGGGGGCCCAGCTTCGGGCCTCTTGAAATGCCAGGGCACATCCCCTTTTGCCCTTTTTAATTTTTCCATCTGCCAGCTAGGGACGAAAGCAGAACAACGTCTTCATGGATTTATGGACGTTCCTTCATGGATTTATGCTATTATGGATTTTAATACCATGCGACATGTTTTCAGGTGAAGAATGCAGTTCTGATAAACCCAAGGCACTGCTCCTGCATTTTCAGACACCCGGTTTCTACGAGCACTACGGTCGGGATATTGTGAAGGACTTATTGGAGAATCTGGGCCCTCAGCAAGTTTTTGCAGATGGTACATTTTCACAGAGAGATGCTTCCAGTAGCACTTTCGTTCACTTCTATAGTTGTTACCTCGGGGCTGTGGTTTTGTGGAGCCTGAGACCAGGGTCTTGGAAGCCTGGGTTTGACTTCTCTGGTCTCTTCAGCTTTCAAGCACCCGAAGAAGGCTTAGACAAATTTCTTTCAAATCAGGAGGTCATAGAATAAATCCCTGGAGGAATGCAGGAGGGACATCCTGCTTTTGAGTAAATAGTTGTTAGCGTAAGGTGGCTGAAGTCCTATTGATCACATTGAGAAGGGGACTCAAGAATGGAGTTTATCTGGATTAGAGGGTTTAAAGAGCTGAGAGTCTTGGACCCCTAAGATACTGAAGTTCCTTCCCCCTCTGCTTGCTTGGTGTGTGATCTCTGACAGGAAATCACTGGACTTTTCTGAGCCTCAGTTTCTGTACCTGTAAAACTATGCAGCCCATCTCACTGTCTGTTTCGGCGACTCCGTACAGTCCTGTGGTGCTGGTGCTTTCTAAACTGTAAAGTGCTGTGTCAGTATTGATGGCTGTTTTTTACTTCACCCACCCCTGGCCTCCAGTGTCAGTGGTGCCGTCAGCATCACTGCTTACACCGTCTCCGGGCTGGACCATCTTTCTCATACTCAGGCTGGTGTGTCATACTTCCCTGTGTCACTGACTTTGGGTGGCCATTTGGCTCTGCCTCTGATTTGGGGAGCTGTGACCTTTGCTTTACTTGCTCCCAGCTAAGGCTTTCTCTTTCTAAATCTTCCTGTTTGGACTTGGTCGTTCTCTGTTTTCTGCAGCCTTCTTCGCTTTGTCCTGTACAATCTTTAGCTCTTCTCTATTGTTTAAGGGTGTGTGGGGAGGGGAGAAGGGATGGGGACCCCTGAGAAGGTGATTTATTAATCTTTTTCTGTCCCCCATGTTTGCCTTTCCAACCCAGACTCTGCCCCTTCCCCCAGGGTTTAGAGAAGACTCAAAAGCTCTTAAAAGGTGTTGGCTTTACTTAACCTTGTGGGCCTGCGATTTACATTTAATACAGATGCCTTTTGTTCATTCAATACAGATGCTTCCCAACTGCCATGTTTACAACTAAGTGCCAGACCCTACATTAGCCCCAAAGATAACGGTGGTGGTATCTTTAGCTAAGGACAGCAAAGCACAGATCCTACTCTTGGTGGCTTGTATTGCCAAGCGGTGGGGGAGATCTCCTGGAGGGATGCCAGTAAACACACAAAGGCCTATCCGTGGGTGATAAGAGCTCAGAAGGACAATTTGGTGAGATAAGGTGGGTGGGGGATGGTGGGAAAGCCTACTTTATGGGGATGGTCTTTTCCATGAGATGGTCAACAAGAAAGGGAAGGAAGGAAAGTCTAGAGCATGGCGATCCTGGGGGAAGAGCATTGGGAAAAGGAGATGGGGGCCTTATGGCCCTAAGGTGTGTTCGGGGAACAGCAAGGGGAGTGGGGGATGGGAGAATGTTCTAAGAGCTGGCGGGGTTAGGGGTGCAGAGCCTGCTGGATTTTGCAGGTCATCTTAAGGCTTTTATTGTGATGGCAATGGGAAGCCAGTGCAGGGTTTTGAGAACAAAGGAAGTGGACAGCCTGGAACTTTCCATGGGCTTACAGAGAGCACAGGACTTCCTGTGGACTTGTTCTGTAGCCACTGAGAGTGGCGGGGGCTTAGTGACCAGGAAGAGCAGGCGGAGTAACAGAGGCAGGGCGCTGAAGGTGGGACGAACAAGCGGGAGTGAGTACCCCAGGAATCATGCGCCTTGCCGGTTCAGGAATGGATTTGAAAATGTTGATGAAACACACGAGAACATAGCAAGACAGTCACGGGAAGTGCTGTGTAAATCCAGAAAGGTATTAGCATTCATACTGAACCGGTGGCCAGAGTTACCGATAAGTGCCATGCTCTGAATCCATTCTGAAACAAATGCTTTCTCTTGCATTCTTTTATTTATCAAAATATTGACTACTTTACCACATAGTAAGTAACTTAGTGCTTGTTGAGTGATCCTAGAATTTGTTGTCTTGTTTCTGGTCAGTTCACAGGTCACATGGAAGGTTGGGCCCTCTGTTTTTTTTGACGTGAGTGTTTTGTTATCTGATGGGGGTAGAATTGGTAGCGGTGGTGGTTGAACCATCTGACTACTGATGACAAAGCCCTGTCATTTGCCCCTGCTCTTTGGAGGTGGGCTTCTAAAAAAAGCTCTCTGGGGGCGCCTGGGTGGCTCAGTCAGTTAAGCATAGGACTTCACTCTGTTCACCGTCTCATGGTCTAGGAGTTCGAACCCAGTGTCAGGCTCTGTGCTGACATCTCTCTCTTTCCCTCTCCCTCTCTCTCAAAAATAAACACTAAAAATTTTTTAAAAAGCTTTCTGTATACATGAGGAGTTTAAGACACTGTTATGGCAGTAAGAGCTAAGTTTTTAGCATTTATGGGAGGTCTTGACTCACTTGCTGAAATTTACCTGGTGCCTAGATCTCTCTTTTTCTTTGTTTTTAGCAAATATGGGGGGGAAGGAAGATTTCTCATCAGCTTTATTTTCTGAATTGCTTTTAGTTTACCACCCAAAAACATCTTAAGGGAAATAATTGGGAAAAGTAGGTCTAGTGTGGGTGAGATTTCTTACCAGAAAGCTCATTAGAATAACGTGTAGCCTTTTTGCAACTGAAAACAGCAGTCCCCTTTTGATGACATTTAAATTTTAAAGTTCAAAAAAGGGGTTCAGACAGTTTGTCTCATGTCTGAAAGTATTATTATTTTGTTTAGTATCTTCAAAAGGCATGGAGCTGAGAGGGTGGGGTGGAAGTGAAGAGCCCTGGTTAAATGTCCACGTGCTGCTGAAATCTTAGAGCCAGTGGGATGCTCAGGAAGAAAATAGTCGGTGCCAAGAAGTTGTTTCCCAAAAGCAGCTGAGGGTTGGAACACACCCTATTATGTGTTTATTCTGGTAAAGGGAAAAGAGAGTTAGCTTTCCTTGGGGCCCCAAATGTCAGGGAGGATGAACACATACATTCATAAGCTGGACTCCTTTTCTTGGATGGAGGGAGACCTTTATCCCAAGTGCCTCACTCGGAGGTAAATCTCTTTCCTTATATGAAGAGTGGCCAGCTGTTCTCTTTGAACCCGAAGAACTGATTATTCAGAGATGTGACTTTGAAGCCCCAAAGCAGAGTTGGGCAGTCATTCGAGGGCTAAACTTCTGGAGACTATGCACTTTCCCAGCAGTCAGCACAGGACCTTCTCGGCTCCTCCTTCATGAGGGGAATACTCTTGAGATTGCTGTTTTGCCTCCACCTCCCTGTGGTGTGTGCACTCAATGAAGGCCCCTCAGCATTACACGCTGTAGAGATTATGGGGCGACCCTGCCCTCCAGGAGCCCACAGTCTGTAATGGGAGGTAGAGAAGGAAGAGGGCTGTTGCAGTGGGTGGGCCTGAGCAGCACTGGCACGTGTGTGGGAGGGCCTGAGGGGGGTCAAAAGGCAGGAAATGTGGTCAAAAGGCAGGGAAGGTGAGGCCTGAGGAGGGGTTGCCAGGCAAGCTCATGGAAAGCCACGGAGTGTGGTACCTTTGGAGATCCTCCATCCCGCACGGGGACATCTCAGGTGGCCCAAGATTGTCAGGGGCCTGGTCTTGGATGCCGTACTAAGGAGCTTGTATTTTTTTCTGAGTGCAAAGGAAGAAATGGAATAGTTTTAAAGCTGAAGTACAGACGAGTGGACACATTTGGAAAGATCACTGGTCGTGTAGAGCATCGGTTGGGGGAAAACAAGACTGGAGACTGAGAGACAATTTAGGAAAGCACTGCTGACACCCTGGTAAGACACACGGCACAAATTAGGATGCCAGCATGGAACGGCAATGGATGGCTGAGATGTTCTGGGAGGCAGGGTCGACAAGAAGCAGTCATTAACTGGTATGGTACCTAAGGGAGATGAAGAATCTAGGATGCTTCCCGGCTTCCCAGCAGGGTTGGCGTTAATGCTTTCTCCTGTGCATAGTCAGGAAGTTGAGGAAAGGACCTAAGGGTCCTGGGACCTTTTGTACTGTTGGACAGTCAGAAGCTATCACAACAAGAGTAGTCACGTTGGTTAAGTCAGGTCTAGCCAGGGAGTTGTTTTCCTTATGAGAAAAATGTAGAGAAACAAGTCCCAATATAAGGTTGTATGGTTTGAAAAACAAAACTACCAGAAGAGAATCAGGAATGGAAAGTTTCCGTGCGGAGCATCTGAACTGTGGCTGCCTTGGGTTAGGGCATTGCCCTCTACGACCTTGGCAGGTGGCAGTAATTCCTTCCATTTGGAAGATGGCACAGACCATCAGCCCAGAAGGTATTTGAGCTAAGGTTTGGGGTTCTGACTGGCAGGATCCCACCACCCCAGGAAAGTGGGGTCATGCCCTAGTTGGGGGGATCCCCTGTTTGCGGGGTGAGGACTGCATACTTGGGAGGTAACATGGGCTGGTAAAGAGGACAGACAGGGACTCGGGAGTGGGATGGACCAGATGCCCTCAGAATCCTAGCTCTGCCACCTGTTAGCTTAGGACTTTGTCTGGGTTTCTAAGGCTCCTTGTCCTTAATTTTCCCATTTTTTAAGAGTGGGGTGTCAAACATGTTTATTGGATGTCAAGTAATCCCAGCTCCATGGGGGAGAAAATTCCACCGAGAAAGGAGAATTAAACACCCACTCGTGCATTCACTCACCTGCACATGCAAGCAGACGTACCACGTGCCTATGCAAGCTCTAACAGTAGCAAGCCTGAGTGACAGCAGTTAGGAGTTGGTGCGGACGTGGGGCCTCAGGATGGGTTCTAATAGCGGCTGCCTTGTCTCTCCCTGTCCCCCGCCATACCCCAGAGAGCTGGGATGTCTCGGAGGTAGGTGGCAACTCTTCCCTGCTCTCTTGCGGACTCTTCCCTGGATCTCATGCGTGGCCCCTTTGATGGAGCACGTGTCCCTCTTGTTGGCCGTGGGCTCACAGCTGTAGGTTTTGTTGGCCTGTAGCATGTGGCCGGTAGCATCTTTGGCTGCTGCCTTTCCAGTGAGATGGCTGTACCTGTCCTTGTGGTCACTAGCAGGGCTCGTCACCACAGGTTCCTGCTGGGCTGTCTCCTCCTACCACTGGGTCAGCTTCGGTTTCTCCTCAGCCTCCTGGGGCTTCCCCTTCTCCCCACAGCAGTAGGAATCCAGCCCTTCATCTGAGCATGCAAACTCCTTTTTGAAGATTATGACATAGAGGCACTCATCATCTCTGAAGGAGAAGGACGTCAGGCCAGCCACTTCCACCATATCGTGTAGGGGGCTCCTCTCTGGCTCGTTCATTGGCTGAAACTTTCTCTTGATCTGCCCACTGTCTTGGATGAAATCTGACATCTCTTTCTCCATCCTTTGTGCAGTTCCACTTTCTGTTGTTTCTCTTGCTCCTGTAGTTTCTTCAGACCTGCTCTTGGGCCTTGTGCCTGAGACTCCTGGTCACCGAGGTGGGTGGCTTCTCCATGGAGCTCAGGATGGAGCCTAGTAGGTCCGCCATCTTGGGAATCCAGTTTTTCCATTTAACTAGAATGTTAGGAAGGTTAGGTGTGAACCTAGGTAGAGTGCCCTAAATAGTGCCTGACT
The DNA here is from genome assembly GCF_008692635.1 of Crocuta crocuta. Classification (NCBI taxonomy): domain Eukaryota; kingdom Metazoa; phylum Chordata; class Mammalia; order Carnivora; family Hyaenidae; genus Crocuta; species Crocuta crocuta. The sequence goes on along the minus strand of NW_027527920.1, from coordinate 15,905,550 downwards.
CATAATAGGCACTCAGTAAATTGTCAGTCTTTCCCCTTTGTTGATGTGGGACATGTCTCTATCACTACTGGACAGGAACCCTGGCTTTCTGCTTATGACCTGAATGACATTTGACCCCTTGGGCAGATAGCCATCTTCTTTCTCTTGTACTCCTTGCAGCTGGTTCGGTCAACAGATGGGGGCGGATGTGGGAGCCTTCTTATCACTTTCTCACTCTTTCCGCTGATGTCTGCATAGTGCCTGTGAGAGTGTGTATGCAAGTGTACACGTACATGCATGTGTGTGCTTTGGGGTGGGAGGGTTGGAATGAGGAGGCTTAAAAATAATAACTGAAAGAGAGCAAAAAATAAATACAATCTAAATATATCTGTTGCTATATTATTTGTTAAAGACCTACAAAAAATCTTGTTAACTACCAGAGGGACTGTAAATAGAACCTCACAAAACTGCTTTTTCAAAATATTAAGCCTCTGCTCCCCTATTTTATCACGGCTTTATGAGGGTGCCCTTTAATTCTTGTATTAAACACAATATATTTGTGTGACTTTATTTCTTCTCTCCTTTGCTGTCTTATAAAGAGTGCAGTTTATCATGTTTGTGTCTTTTCAGATTCAGTGGAGAACTTCAGATTTACTTGAAAATGTTAAGACATCTGTAGTTTTTGTATTTTGATACAAGAGTCTGAACATAAGCTATAGCCGCTTAGAGAACAAAAATGAGCACCATAGGGGCTCCTGGGTGGCTCAGTCTATTGGGTGGCTGTCTTTGGCTCAGGTCATGATCTCACGGTTCGTGGGTTCGAGCCCCTCGTCGGGCTCTGTGCTGACAGCCAGCTCAGAGCCTGGAGCCTGTTTCAGATTCTGTGTCTCCCTCTGTTTCTGACTCTCCCCTGCTCATGCTGTATCTCTCTCTCAGAAAAAAAAGAAACCAGTATCAAAAATGAGCACCATACCACAAAGACCACGTCAAAAAAAAAAAAAAAAGGGCCAACTTTTTACAGAGTTTACTAACATGTATCAGATTTCTACCATATTGGATGGTGGTGTTGACAATGTTTTTCTTCATGTCAAAATATTACCGAAGTGTGTCTGGAGGACAGAGATGTGCCTGAAGTCATTCGCATTCACATCTTGTACAGGCTGGAGTCCCTGAGCGGATGTGTTGGGTGAGACAGAACACCCACCCCGCAGCGGCAGGTAGGAGTGGCTTCTCTCCAGTCAAGGGACTTACTGCGGGATACAATCTGGAGAAAACTTTTCTCTTTGGTTGTTCAGTTATGCTTTTCTTTCCTGAACACTGTTCGTGCTATGCTTACCTCTTGTACTTACCTCTGGTGCCATCACCTTGATCTTTTCTCAGTATATGTAAGTGGATGATTGTTAAGAGTAAATAGGAAGTGAAATATTTGGCTTCCTCCACCGACGGGGAACTCACTGCCTCCCAAAACAGCCCGGTTTAACTTTTGGTGTCTCTAACTGTTAGAACGATTTGGAATTCCTTAGATTGAATTGGAATTTGTGTCTCTGGCACTTTTACTCATGATTCCTTGTTCTAACCTTTGGAGCCATGCAGGGCAAGTTTAATCCCTTTTCACATGGCAGCCCTTCTGGTATTTCTGTTTCATGACAGTTTATCCTATTCTCAGCCCGTTCCCCTCCTCTGTACCCAGTGCCTTCTCTTAGTTTCTTAGAGGTCCTGAAATCATCCTGGCCACTCAAACCAGACTCTTGCTGATCAGCCCCAAGCAGAGGGGGCTCCCTAACTCACGGGGACAGCACTGATCAGTGGGGTCTATTTGGCTAATGTGGCTGCTGGGCTGGTGGCTCCCTGCGTGTTCCCCTGAGGCTGTGTGCTTGGGTGTGAAGACACAGTTCTGAAATAGTTGGGGGTAGTTGTTCTTGATTTCCAGGGAGTCTACAGTGTGGTTAACTGCCCTGCTCTGCTGACGGTGGATGTGTAATTTCTGGAGATCATTGTGGTCATTGACCATCATCTGTCTCACAGCAGACTTGTTCTCAGCTATGACCCAAGTCTTTTTTCTTAGAAAACAAGATTTGCTCCTGCGCCTCACCCGTCTTGGAGTCAAACAATCTGTTTCTTCAGGGCCTTTCATTCTCCCTGTTAGATTTCATTGTGTTGGGTCTGACCCGTGGTCCAGTCTGATGTTCTATTTGGCCCCTTATCTCTGAACTCACTGCCTGTGTTTCCTGGGTTTCTGTGGTTTGCATGGTTGGGGGCGTGGGCTTTAGGGTGTCAATCTCATGTCTGCCACCTACTGGGTGCATGGTTTGGGATGAGGAATAGTAAAGAATGTTCTCGGGCAATTGACAGAATGAATGACTGGTGTATCTTAAGGAACCCAAGGGTAGGAGGCAGTAGCCCTAGGAAATCAAACATATCATCTCATCCCTGCTTCTTTCCGAACGTTTCCTTTTTTTTTTTTTTTTTTCCTTCTTCTCTGGGGGCTGATCTCCCTGTCCACTTATGTGACAGGCAGAATAATACCCTCCCCCCAAGATATCCACCTTTTAATTCTGGAACCTGTGCATATGTCACCTTACATGGCAGAAGGCATGTGATTAAAATAAGGGTCTTGAGATGGGGAGGGTCTCTTGGATTATCCAGGTGGGGCCAGGGTTGTCACGTGTTCTCCTAAGAAAGGCACTCCCCACTTGGGGCTCAGAGCAGGGGCCTGACAGAGGAAGCAGAGTCAGAAGAGGCTACCCTGCTGGAGGAAGGGACCAAAGAGCCAAGCAATGCAGCCAACTTCTAGAAGCTGGAAAAGGTGAGGGAGTAGATTTTTCCCTAAAGCCTCCAGAAAGAATGTGACACTAATGACACCTAGATTTTAGCCTAGTGAGACTTCTGACCTCCATTACAGCAAAAATCAATGTGTGTTCTAAGCCCCTCAGATGCACGTGTCTTCTTGCTTTAAAGCCTTTTCTGTGCCATCTGCCCTGTTGCAGTCATGAGGTCCCCGCCTTCTCCTTATGCCCATGTTGGAGGCAGTGTGGATCCGTCCTGTCTTGCCACCTCCTTCATTGCTGTTGTCTGCCTCAGGGCCCAGCATCGACCCTCCATAGGGTGGGTTTTTGGTAAATGTCCCTACAGACTTACCAAAGACTGGCCAAGAGAAACTTGAAGGTGCCTTTCAGAAATCTGGCTGGGGGTTCACAGTTCTTGGCCTCCCAGTGTCCAGCCCTGCCAGAAAAGGAATGAGGCCAGTGCGTCATGATTCTCTCTCCCAGTGAACCCTGTGTGGGCTTCCAGATGGCCACCCCTTCCCTAAGTGTTGGAATCTGCTCGAGAGCCTCTGTGCAGTGAATCCACCTACTTTCTGAGACTGAACAGTTGCCATGTTTTCATAGTCTTCAAGTATTAGAGGTTAAAAAAAACAACCCACAAAAATACAGTTTCGGTGCCTTCTTTTTCTTTAATGGACTACAGTTGAAAAAGTGCTTCTACACTGAGGATTTCATTTAATCCCCATGGTGGCCCCACGAAGTGGCCAACCCTTTTTCAGTTGGTTAATTATGAGAGTGACAGCATCCAAACTCTTCACATTTTGGGGTGGAAACCCATCATCACTTCCCATGGGCCAGAGTTCATGGCAGTGACCTGCCTAGTCTCTGTCTTGTGGGTGGGGCGACGTTTCTGTTCCCAGGGCTGCTGGAACCATGCCTCACCACCTCTCTAGACTTGTTGAGAGGATTCTCATTTTCCCCGTAGAATTCCAGACAGCCCTTTGCATTCTGCTTTCCCTTTCCACTAAGTCAGCATCTGTGCCCTAGCCCCCTTCCCTGCTCCTAACGTGGCCTCCTCTGGGCCTGTGGCGGTCAGCCAGCCATCTTCTCTCTGGTTTGAATCAGAGATATTTGGGAATGCCATCCGGATGAGTGCTTGCTCTCGGAAAGGCCTGCTGTCAGTGTGATCTGGGACCCCGTCTTGTATCTACTGCCAGGGTGTACACAGTGATGCTCATTTGCTGTTTTCTGGGTGTGGTTCTGACAGCCACAGCCACGGCCTCCTTTCTCCTCATAATCCTCTGCAGATGGTCCTCAACCTACCAACCAGATGAGTTCTAGACATTTATTTTGCAGTTTGTTGATTGTTTTGTGCTAGAATGCATTGGCCTGGGGATTCAGTGTCATAAATGGTGCTTAGGTTCTAGGCCCCCAGCCAGCATCTGTTGTACTTGTTGAGTGGTCAGAATGTGGAGTGCTAAAGACAGTGGGCTTTGGAGTCAGAGAGTCCTAGGTGACTTCTGGCTGTGCCACAGCTATCTGAGTGACCTTGGGCAAGTGATTCATCCTCTGTGAGCCTCAGTTGCCTCACCTGTAAATGGTGATAAGTAATAACCTACCTGGCAGGATTGCCAAATAATGTATTAAAAGTGCTTAGAGTAGTATGTAGCACTTGGTAAATGTTCAGTGAGTGATTGATATTATTTATTATTGTACTTACGTATCTAGCTTGATTGATAGCACCAGACACTTAATATTTATACTGCTATTTCTATGGGTAAGCTGATTCCAAGATCAAACTCTGTGCTAGTCATTCAGAATTGAAATGTCCTTTTTTCCTTCTGGAGGTCTCAGGTTGCTGTGGGTGAAGGAGTCTCCATTCATTCATTCATTCCATAAACAATTGTGATGTCAGGTATGCTATAGGGAACTGGGGGTAAAATGGTGAGCAAAACCCAGTGTAGTTCCTGTTCTCATGGATTTTATAGTCTGATAGGGGAGACAGACTTTAATTTAAAATAAAAAATCATGGAAATGTGGAAATAAAGCTGCTGTGGAGGAAGTTGGGAGAGAGCATCTAGGGAGATGTTGCCTGGGTGTTCGGTGCGTCTGGGGGTTGGATCTGTGTCACTGCATGGCAGACACCATCTTCAACTCCGGTGGCTTAGGGCTTTGGCAGCACGGGGCCCAGATCCAAGCAGGGTAGTGACAGCCTGGGCTCTAGCAGGTGACAGCCTAAGGTGTCGGAGACTTTAGGGACCTGTCAGAGGGACAGGTGTTTATAAGAGAGAAACAGCTATGCAGAACATAGTTGGGGAGGAAAGGAGACTTTGGCTTTCAGGTCAGGGCACCTGAGTCCTCAGGTGGTACTTACTAAGGAATGTTTTAAATGGGGCTTTAACTTGGCCACTCCTGTTCAGCCCAAATGATACCCTGGTCCAAGCTTCCTGTCACTGCGGCTTCTTACAGCCAAGCAAGTTTAATTAATATCCTATTCTATATAATTGCTTCCATCACGTCACTCATTTTTCAGTACTTCTTTCTTGCTTTCAATCCCCTTCTAATTCTGTTTTCTCCCGCTCTGTGACTAACTCAGCTCTTCTGTTTTTCATCCAATTAACGTTTCTGTCATGGAGAATCATGTTCTTTGGCTCTGAGATGGAGGAGGAAGGGGTTAGAGTTCTGTTTGTCCATAGGCAACACTGGTGAATAAGTTTTGTTTAATGCCTCATTTAAACTCTGCCCCCATGTTGCCTTCTCTGGGGAAGGTATAGATAGCTTTAGTGTCTGCTCAGCTCTCTCCTTGCTCATTCTCCCTTCCACGAGATGTAGTTTGCAAGTTTCTTAGTCATTTACCTCTCCTCTTTGTCTTGTGGGAAACTCTCGCCAGCCTGTACAGCAAACTCACACCCCACGTGTGTAGCCTTTGAGCTCAGGAACTCACTGGACTTCCCTTCAGTCCCTGTGATGGGATGCTTTGTGTTCACTGGGTCCTGGAAGATGATTTACCCTGTTTTGTTCTGGCAAAGGTATTATCCAGGAGCAGTGTTTTGAGCTCTAAGCAGGGTGGTATGTCTGGTGACCTGTTGAAGGAATGAGTATCTGTGTTCTGGCCATCCAGCAGGCCAGAGGTGGAAGGTGGGTCAGGATTTGCAAGTGTTGGCTCTGGAGTGACCATAATGACCACTGCAGGGAGTTTGACTGCCTGGTGGCTTATTTTTTAATGTTACTTTAAAAAAAAAAACAAAAAACAAAAAAACCCACCTCTTTTTATTTTAGAAGAGTTTTTGATTTATAATAAAATTGTGATGATAGGACAGAGATTTTCCATATACCACCCACCCAGTTTCCTCTATTAGCATCATATGTTTGGTTTGTCACAATTAAGAAACAAATATTGATAAATTATTGTTAGTTACAGTCCATAATTTATTTAGATTTGCTTAGTTTTTATTTAATGCTTTTTTCCTGTTCCAGGATCCCAACCGGGATACCATATTACATGTAGTTTTCCTGTTTCCTTAGAGATCTACCAAATGTTTGGTGGTTCCTTGCCACTGGGTGACAGGATCCTTGTAACCTTTTCTCTCCCTGCTTCCTTTTTGCTATGGACCCATTTGCTATGGACTAAAGGTTTATGTTCCCCCAAATGCAAATGTTGAAGTCCTAACCCTTAATGTGATCATATTTGGAGATGGAACCTTCGGGAAGTAATTAAGATTAGATTAGGTTAGGTCATAAGGGTGGGGCCCTCATGATGGGTGTAGTGGTTTTGGAAGAAGAGGAGAAGAGAGAGATCTCTCTGCATACACAGGGACCCCATGACCATGTGATGACACTGAGAAGTCCACCATCCATAAGCCAGGAGGAGAGCTTTCATTTGGAACTGAATCAGTCAGCACCTTGATCTTGGACTTCCCAGCCTCCAGAACTGTGAGAAGTAAATTTCTGTTATTTAAGCCACTCAGTCAGTTGTAGTTTGTCATGAGCAGACCAATGCATCCCTGTGTATAGAAGGCTGGACACCGCTGCACTGTTGAGGGGCCGTTTCATAAACCAAATCGTCCATTCCTTTTGTGTCTTTAAACAACAAAGGGACCTCTCTTCCCTCTGGTGATCTGGGGTAGGAGGTAGGTCTAGGTAGTGTTCTTAGTGGTACATTTATAAATGAGAGCTCCTGGGTAAAGCCTCTATTGGAATTGTATGATGCTATCTGATGGGACACTTTTGGCAAGATTAAGCATTAGGATCAAGAGAATACTGCTCAGTGGGAAAATTATAATCACCTCATTGGAGAAAAACATAACTCCATTTCCCTGTTCCCCAAACATACCGAGCCTACGTGAGAGCAGGAGGGCCTGGTTTTAGAAGCAGGAAGTGCACTGAGCAGGGTTGGGGACCGTGCTCTCGGGCGGGCGGCATGGAGCTGGACTCAACTCCCTGCTCTTCACTGTAGTCAGCCAGACAGCATTAAGTGCTCCCGTCCTGCCTGAGATCATGAACTTAGAAGTACTTTGTAAGCCAGAACATTGGAAGGTGAACGTGAGTGATCGTTGAAAGTTCCACGTTAAAGGCTGAGGCTTCCTTGAGGCAGATTTTTCTCTGGGATGCTGATTTTGAGTTCATGTTTCTACTTTTATTGCTAAATGTTTTTGGTTTCTTTAGACACATCATCATGTCTTTGCCTTACAACTGTCTGCTTACTCTGGACAAGTAGAGAAGTCACAGGAGCTGTCTCTGGCATGGGAAACAGAAACGAACCTGAAGCGCCAGAGAAATGTGTGACCCTCAACTCTCATAGACGGGCAAATTTAAAACCTCTTAACTGCCAGGGAGGGACTTCCTTTCATTGTTTTCCTTTTGTGTTTCTTCCTTTTCCTCTTTATTTTTTCTCTTTCCTTTGTAGTGATCTTTTCATGTCGAGGAGTTTTTAAAAAGTTATTTACTTTTATTGCCTGTTTCATTTCACAACTTGGCACCTGTTTTGACGGGAATGTCTGCTTCCTGCCATCGTCCGGACAGTCGAAGAGTACAGGGTAAATTTGCTAGGGCTTCACAACACAGTTTCTATTGCTGTGACTCAGTGAAGGTTCCCCCTGGGGAGAGCTAGCCAGGAAAACAAATTACACTTTGGGTTTTAATACAAAACCTTTCTAAATTGAGCTTCTAGGAGAAAAATAAGACCCTTGTACGTTCTTTTTGTGGTGGTTTTCTATATGGTCATTACTTACCCACCCATGTTAAAGTGTATGTGTTAATGTTCAACATTAGGCTGATGTCCAGAGGTTAGTTTTAGACATTACAGCTCAGAGTAGGTTAATGTGTAGCATATAAGCATTTAGAAGAGTATTTGGTGTGTAGTGTGACTCTTTAAGGGTTAATTACATGATGGTGGTGGTGATGATGATGATGATGATCATCATCATCATCTAACGAATAGCTCCCTTGTGGCATGCTGTGGGACAGTAAGACAGAGATGAGGGACCTAATGTAAGTACTGGATGTAGACAGAGGAGAGAGTAAGCTGGAATTTATGCTTCGGCGTGCGAGAAGTGATAATGAGAATAGGAATGGATCCCAGAGCAGTGGTTTGAGTCTAAAAACTTGAAACTAAGGAGCTTGAAAGTGGTTCCTCTAATAGAAGTCAGGGGTATGTTACATGGTTTCTGAAAGCCTTTCAACCTTTAGACTGGGATTCTGTGTAGGCTCCCCTCTATTTGGAGGAGGACTGGGTGGGCATGGGCATTAATAGGTCAAGGGGTTTTGTAGAGGAGAGGGAAAAGAGTGACTTTTTCCCCCTTTGGATTCTTTTGGGTTGGAATTGTTTATGTCTTTTCTGGCATTCCCAGGGTGAAAAGGTATTTCCATGTGCTTCTGCCATTGGTCTAAATTAAATGCAGACTGTACTTCTTCAGCTGTTCTTGGCATACCCTTGGAGGTATGTCCCAGCTGCGACTCGGGACAATAGGCAACTGCCAGAGGGAGGGAGGAAAAGTAATATTCCATAAAATTAGGTAAGGTCTGGCTCAGAATTCTTTGAGCGTGAATACCAGGTTTTGCGTTTCGTCGCCCGCCATGCACCCGCCCAGGCTGCAAACACATCCCTGGAGATGGAAACAAATTCTGCAGAGAGCTCATTCTGGGGTGGAAGGGGAGTAGGGTGGGCAAAGGGAGGCACCGAAGTTTTCCATGACCGCCTGTATTTTTGTGTTTTAGTTTCTATGATAATTGGTGTTCCTTGAAAAAGTCGTCTTTAGTCTGTTCTTTTGCTAGTGCTCGCCAGTCACATTTCCCTGCCTTCCTGCTCAGTGACAGAGCTCTTGTCAAGGTCACCTTTGATCTCCATCCTGTTTAGTACTGGGATCCTTCCCTAGTCTTCATCAGCTTATCAGCAGCATTTGGCTTATTGGACCCTCCTTCCTTTTTGAATTCCCACTCTTCTGATTTTCTCCCATCCTGTCCCTACTCTGGTATCTTTGTTCCTTCTCTTCTCACTCCTCACTGTTGCTGGGGTGGGGCTTAGGCCCTCCCAGTGGATCTTGTTAAATGCAGATAACGACTCACTGGGTGTGGGTGGGGCTTAAGTGCATTTCTCACAAGCTCCCACGTGATGCTGTTACTCTGGTCCAGGAGCGCCCTGTGTAGCGAGTGCTGGGGCCCCGTCCTCAGCCCCTCCATCTGCAGGACTTCTTAGTGGAGCTCATCCAGCCCCTGGCTTTCAACATTGTTTGACTCCCATTCGTGACTAACCACCTGACCTGGGATGAGACAGAGCCCTTTGGGATTCCTGCATACCCTCACCATTTGGCCCCTGCCCGCTGCTCTGCTCTCCCCTGCTCCTCCCCTGTTCACCTCTCAATTTGTTCTGGCCAGGTTGGCTTTCTTGCTGATTTTCCAACTCAAATAGTACATCCCTTTCTTGGGAACTCCGAACTCAGTGTTGTGTCTACCCAGAGTGCACATGGCTTTGTAAAGATCTGATAGCCTTCAAATCAGATGTCCCCCTCCCGGAGAGGCTTTCCTTTATCATTGTAGCTCAGAGGGACCTGCGTCACCACCTTGCTCTCTCCTTGCCCCACTTCCTATCCTCATAGCATTGTTGTTACATGAGTTCCTTGTTTGTTCTCTCTCCACTAGAGCCTAAGTTCTGTGGGTAACTGTGGTGGAAGGGGGCCGAGCATGGAGAGGCTCTCCCTGAGAGTTTGTTAGTGACTACGCGAAACGTTAGTGTCAGTCAGCATAAACTGAGTGATGGGGTGGCCACTGGGTACCAACACTCAGTTCCAATGGCTGTGTTTATAAGAGTTGGGTTTCAGGTAATATTATCGTATTTAAATGATCATCATGTATTGGGAAAAAACTGAGATACAGTGGGCATGTAAATGAGGCCATGACACTATGTGCAGACCCAGGAGTTTTATGGCTAGACTGCACAAAGGGAGCTTTCACTGTTGTTTGCATTAAAAACTGGACACAAAAAAGTTGCACAGTGAAACCATGAGAATCTGTACGGCCTGGCGAGTGTCTTCATGTTCACACCCTGTATCATGATTTAGTTTCAGCAAAATTAACATTATCCTACATATAAATTTATGTCGTGAATTTGAATTGTATTGGCTTCTTAAATGTAAGTTTTTTAACGTGCGGATTTGGTTGTCTGATATCATAAGAACTATAATGGTTTTATATCTGTACACTAAGTTAACACTAAGGGTCTTTGAGAACCTTTTCTTTAAGGCATCTGTACATTATACAAGCTTGTGAAAGACTGAAATAGGGACACCTGGGAATAGGTTTTAACGTCTCAAGCTGCTTGTGAAAAGCTATTTTTAACAAAATAAGAATAGGGGAGACTCTGAGTGGGCTACTTTAGCATGCTTTCAAGAGAGTCAAATTTTAAAATATCCATATTCTTATGAATACCAAAGAATACACTGACAAACCCCAAAAGGATAAAATATGTAATATTTTTGTTTATTTACATAGTTGAAACTTCTGTTTCTGGTTACTGCTTCAATTTCAAATTATTGAAAAACATCATGAATTCTATGACTTCCGTACTGAGGCATCTGCATAAAATAATGTTATTTATATATAAAACAAAGATAATGGAGTTGATGGCCTGTACCCAGCACTGCCAGGGCTGGGGTTGCAAAGGTGTGCAGGGGAAAGCTCTCAGTTCTGACTTGCCTTCAGTGCTTTTGGCCCCTCGAGACCAGAGAGGAGGGGTTCTTTTTGCACTTGGGAAGTGAGACCCAAGAGGAGACAGATTCTTGCTTTGAAAGCAGCTGTAAATGGTACTTCTACACACATTTCATTTGAATACCTGCGTTTGGTTATATCCTTTTCATTTCTGTCTTTGTTCCTTAGGGTTTCTCTAACAAAATACCAGAGACTGGGTAATTTATAAAGAACAGAAATGGACTTCTCACAGGTTTGGAAGTCCAAGATCAAGGCTCCAGCCTATGACGTTCTGGTAAGGGACCTCCTCCTGGTTTCATAGCTCATGCCTTCTTGCCGTGTCCTCACCGGGTGGTAGGGACTAGGGGACTCTCTGGAGTGTCTTTTAAAAGAACACTAATCCCGGGGCGCCTGGGTGGTTTAGTCGGTTAAGCGTCCGACTTTCGCTTAGGTCATGATCTCGCAGTTCGTGGGTTCGAGCCCCGCGTCGGGCTCTGTGCTGACTGCTAGCTCAGAGCCTAGAGCCTGTTTCAGTCTGTGACTCCCTCTCTCTCTGACCCTCCCCTGCTCACGCTGTCTCTCTCTCTGTCTCCTAGAAATAAATAAATAAAAAAAAATTTAAAAAATAAAAGAACACTAATCCCATTCATGAGGGCTCCACCCTCAGTGACGTAAGTACGTCCCACAGGCCCTGCCTCCTAGTACCATCATCTTTGGGGGTTAGGAATTCAACATGAATTGGGGGGGGTGGGGAACAAACATTCAGACCATAGCAACTTCCATGTATAGTTGGAGCCTGTCATACTATCGAGCTCAGCCGTGTGGAGCTGTGCAGCCAGGGAGGCGGGGGCAGAAGGTGAAGAGTGGAATGTGAAGGTAGGGATGGGGGGTGGGGGGCATTTCAGGAAAGAAGAAGGCGGGTAAAGACCTCAGAAATGCTCCGATTATCTAAAAGAACTATCTGTTCTCCAATTACCTGAGTAACTGATGAGAGCAAGATGCAGCATGTTTGGTGTGACTTTGGCCTCTGGGATAGTCCCCTTTCCCGTGCCACCCGCCCAGGAGTTCATCGGGCTTCTGGTGTCACCAAACATTAGCGGTAATAACTGAGTAACAGAAAACTGCATTTGCACCTGTGGGCATCTGCTATGCTAGGTTTCTATTTTAGGTTTATTTTGATTTTTTTATTTTGAGATTTTTGGGTGGCTACACGGTGTTATCTTTCGTTTTTAACAGTCATGCTGTATATGATACTCAGTAAACTTCTGGGTCAAATCCAGGGGCCTGTCATTTACAGCAGTCTTTCTGGGTCCTGTGCAAACAGCTGAGAGGCACACTTAGGGCTCCTGGTTGGTTTATGAATTAATGCCTGCAGGGAGGTGAGAAGGTTGCATGCCATGGACCCTTCCTGCTGGCTCTGTCTGGAGTTTGCAGTCATCCGGCCAGGTTTGCTCATGATACTGCCTTCTGCCATCTTTGCTCTGATGAGGCCAAAGATGAACAGATTTCCCTGGTTAATCTACTTTAGAGTGATCAAGAAGAGATACTTTGCAGAAGGCACAACATATATTCTAGGGGAGGGGCGCTTGGGTGGCTCAGTCGGTTAAGCGGCTGACATCAGCTCAGGTCATGATCTAGCAGTTCGTGGGTTCAAGCCCTGTGTCAGGCTCTGTGCTGACAGCTCAGAGTCTGGAGCCTGCTTTGGAGTCTGTGTCTCCCTTTCTCTCTGACCCTCCCCTGCTTAAACGCTCTCTCTCTCTCAAAAATAAGTAAACATTAAAAAAAATATTCTAGGGGAGAATGTTTAGCTTTGGAATTCACTTTGCAGAAAGCATGTTTGGGGAGGTTCTAGGAATTGGGCTTGTTAGCTGGCCTTGTTGGAATTCCACAGTGTCCTTTTTACTTCCCGTAGGAGATGCTTGTTAACCCAGGGCCTATTTTCTACTTTTGGAATACACGCATCATATAAACATGGCTGCTCGGAGTGGGAAGAAAAGTCACAATAATGACTGATGTTCAGGTTCTAGTGTTTTATTTTTTTAATTAAAAAATTTTCTAAATGTTTAATTTTGAGAGAGAGAGAGAGTGAGTGGGCATGAGGTAGGGAAGGGCAGAGAGAAAGGGAGACACAGACTGAAGCAGGCCCCAGGCTCTGAGTTGTCAGCACAGAGCCCAACATAGGACTCAAACTCAGGAACTTTGAGACCATGACCTGACCTGAGTCAGACACCCAACTGACTGAGTCACACAGGTGCCCCAGGTTCTAGTGTTTTAAACAGTAACACATGTAACAGCTGAAGGGGGAGTATGCGTGAAGGGTGGGCATAGGAGATTTGTTATGGAAAACCTTGACTTTTTAAAAATTGTTCACATTTTAGGGGCACCTGGGTGGCTTAGTTGGTTAAGCGTCTGACTTTCGCTTAGGTCATGATCTCACGGTTCATGGGTTCGAGCCCCGCATCGGGCTCTGTGCTGACAGCCAGCTCAGAGCCTGGAGCCTGTTTCAGAGTCTGTATCTCCCGCTCTCTCTGACCCTCCCTGCTCACGCTGTCTCTCTCTCTCCTAGAAATAAATAAAAAATATTTTTAAAAAATTGTTCACATTTTAAAAGGAGCTATGTGCATCATATGATGCATGTTTTATTAATTAGTTCATTCATTTGTTCATTTGGTCCTTGCTGTGTGTCAGATGCTGTCCTGGCTGTCAGGAATATGGCAAGGAGGAAGGACTCCTTGAAGAGTAATCCTTCTTTTAAAAAATTTAAAAAAATTTTTTAGTGTTTGTTTATTTTTGACCGAGAGCTTACACTGAGCCTGATGCAGAGCTCAGACTCACAAACCATAAGATCATGACCTGAGCCGAAGTCAGATGCTTAACCGACTGAGCCACCCAGGTGCCCGGCAAATAGGTTTTATTTTATGTCTACACTAATTGTTCGACAGTGACTGTAGGGGTACAGTGTTGAGAAGGATTTGGAGGCTAGATTTTGGCTTGTAGGAAAAAGGTAGTGATAGATAACCTTGTGTTTATGTATTTTGGGCTTAGGCTCTGTATGGGAAACTATAGCACAAGTGTCATGGATCTGTTTCTGGATGAGATCTTTTCTGTGTGCCTGGTGACATAAAGACATCTGTTTATTCTTGCAATAATTATTTATTAAATTTCCACTACAGACAGAGCACTGTACTTTAGATTCTCAGCTGCCTGGGTTCTTAATTAGTTAATAACTTATTTTAGGATGTTAGTGGTGAAGGGCTGTTTAATTAACCAGTGGGGTTTTTAGCCTCTGCCTCATAAATATTTAAAAACATTTTACGATCAGAGTTAGCTTTCTTGTGGCCAGAAATGACACATTCCTTCTTTTTCACTTATTATTTCCTGTTATTTCATTTAGCATACAATATATGATTTAATTTTCTCAATTATGTATATATGCATCATCAGTAATCTGACTTTAGAGATAGGGAAACATTTCAGAGATGGTAAAGAACTTGTGCAGAGCCAGGATTTGACTTGAGTCAAATGTTAGACACATTCCCCACCCGTGCACCTTGGTGCTGTGCTCCCAGAATTGCAAACTTCCATCTCTTCTTGGCCCTGCATTAGTAGGAGAATTGTTTAGAAATCATTTCAGGGTCTGGAGATGAAAAGGGATGAATAACATCTTCGACATTGTTTGGACATGAATTATGTATTTTTTTAGAATGTATTTATTAAAATTTTTTTTAACGTTTATTTATTATTGAGAAACAGAGACAGAGCATGATCATGGGAGGGGCAGAGAGAGGGGGAGACACAGAATCCAAGGCAGGCTCCAGCCTCTGAGCTGTCAGCACAGAGCCCGATGCGGGGCTCAAACTCACGAAGAGTGAGATCATGATCTGAGCCAAAGTCGGACGCTCAACCGACTGAGCCACCCAGGGTGCCCCTCAGAATGTATTTATATTCCATGTGGACTATAAAATGTCAGCCACTGAATTTTGGAATTGAAGTTGGGAATGTAAGAACACTGTGAATTTACTGGTAATACCCATGCCAACCAGGTAAGGAAAGAGGAGTGGGATCAAAACGGCAAAAGTGGAACAGAGACTGATGGTAGAGACCCTCCATGGGGACAGGAGAGGCAGACTTGCAGAGGTGAGCTGGGGTCCCGGGAAAGCCAGCTTGGTGCCCGTGTTCCAGTCTGAGTGTCCTGATCCTTAGACTCCTGGATGGCCAAAGTGTCCATCCCTAGTATAAAAGAAACCTTTCTACAGACTCCTGCCCCACCTCCTCCAGCCACTTTCCTTTTTGTATGAGGTGAGTGTGTATTTAGGGGGAAGCGGCAGCATTCAATATTAAAAACTTAATTTCTTCTTTCTAAATAGAAAATGTTTGGTTCTCATTCTCATCTTCAAACCACACTGAACAACGTAGGTGATACAGCAACTCTGCTGTCATTTTCAAACCTCAAAGTTTATTCTTGAAATTGTCTTCTCAGGGAGTTCTGGAGGCTTGACAGTGTGAAGACAGACATTTCCTTTGAAATCTTTAAAGTTTGATCAGTTGCCTATGTTTGCACCACAGAACAGAAAGATAGATTGTTAGATAGGAAGGAAGGAAGGAAAAAAAAAGAAGAGAAAACATCAGGCTTAGTTGAGGTAAGACTGCCTCTTTCTGTCATGTTTGGGAATGCGCACATTTAAAACCGGTCTGTATTTTGCTAATCTTAGGCGTTCCGCACTCTGATTTTTCACTTTTATCTAGTTGATGTTTTCCTATGCATATTCCCCCTAAAAGTCCTGTCTTTCCACAAATCCTACAAGCAGTCTCTTAGGAGTGAACGTTTTGTCCACTCTTTACAAGTGTTAACTTGTGTGTATCATCAGACCGATGGCAGCTTCCCTCGGAGCGAGACAGTCACGGGATCCCACTCAGGGGACATTACTTTTTGGTTTGTGGCTAACTTCTTTTTTCCTGGAATTAAGTTCAAGACTGCTGTGAGGAAGCTCGTTAGCTCCTGCGTCTGCTTGAGATGTTCTTTTAAACGACTTGTATGATAAAACAAGAGTTAACTCATTCCACACAAACATACACAGAATTCCTTTCCTGCGCCAGGTGCCGTGCTGGGGGCTTGCGCCAGCCTGGCCAGGCTTGTAGGGACTGTCATCCTCAGGAGGGAGGGCAAGCCATGGCGGAGACATTTCTGAATGCCTAGCGGTGTTTCCCTGGTGGCTAGGAGAGCCCCCGGAGTGGCCTGGTGAATATGTTTCCAGGTCTTGGGGTGCCCCTGGGAATTAGAGCAGTGAGGTGGGGATGTGCGGCCCAGCATTGTGACTAATCTCTGTACTCAGCTGATAAATTGTGATGGCCCAGAGAGAGGAAATGTTTCTGTCTGGCGTATGTTCCTACTTCGTCCAAGTGCTAAGCTCTTTGTTCTCACACAGAAACACACTCATTGATCTCGCTAACTAAAGCAATTATCATCATTTAGTGGTCTTTTCCAAAAGCATTATTTCCACTCCAAAACACCACTTTTGCTTGCCAAGTGCCACAATGTTACATCCTGGCAATTGGTCCGCATTTATTGCCAAATTATGTAAGTCCTTGGTTGGGCTTAGTCCCCAACTGAGCAAGTGTGTTTGTGGAGCGCATTAGGATTGTGGCGTGGCCTGGTGTCTGAAAATGAACAGCTGTCCTTCGATTCATTCATTAATTCAGTGTTTACACTGTGATTGGGAAGGAAATCCACATTTGTTTAAAATACCAGTGCCCAGCTGAGAAGTATCATTCTGTGAAAATATTGCATTGAGGTTTGTTGTCAAGGAAATGTAAATAGTGGACATTTCATGAAATTCAAATATGAGGATTAATTTGCTAACAGGGAGCTAAGATTATAATAAACTGAGGTGGCCTTATTCAAAGATTGAAATGTAATTAGCGTTGACTATAGTAGCAGCAGCTAATGAAAAGGGCTGTAAAACCCTCAAAAAGAATTTTCTTAATAAATATTAGAAGAAATATTTTCATAGAAAACTCAGAGTCAGCATAGAAGAGATTATTAGTGAGTAAATTGTGACCTATTTAGCAAATATCATAAACAAAGCATTGCAGGGAGTGAAGGACCCATTTAGCAAATATCATAAACAAAGCATTGCAGGGAGTTTATTCAGAAGCTCTTCTGTTAAAAATGTATTTGATTTAAACTTTAATGAATACAAACACGCCTAGAGATCCCGAGTAAAACATGCCAGTGCTGCTCGGAAGCAGGGTTGAGACGCACCCGGTCATTTTGGTCTTGGCCTTTGTGCATTGCTTTGTCAGCGTAAGGCATGTTTGCTGTTCTCGTTCTAGTGTTGAGGTGTTTTATAACTGTTACTAGCCTCATCAAGCTAGATCAGTTTAAAAGCAGGTGACTTGTCTCCTTTTCAAAATCCCACTCAGAAGAGCATAAAGGTGCAAAAATGTTTAAAGCTACAAAGAATGGCAGTGTAGACCTCGTGGCGGAGAGCTCGGTCATATGCAGAAGAGTGACCATCGTGTTGATGGGGTGATCGGGCTTCACTCTGAAGTGGCAGTGGTGGAGAAAGGAGGTGACTTTCCTCCACGGCCCCTGGGAGGCTCAGGGATGGAAGGCATGAAGGTGTGCATTGCCATAGGAGGCAGGGATGAGGGGCCAGACTCTAGGGAACTGTGTAAGTGCCTTGAGAACTGGAGCAGCTAGCCCTCCGGGACCTTGTCTACACCCTGGATATCTGGATACCCACCTGCTTCTGCTCTGTTCCTCACCCCGGCAGCAGACTGAAGGTCTGTTCCCTGGAGAAACTGAACTGGAATCATGTTGGAAGGGAATATGGGCCGAAAATAAAGTGATTGAATGAGAACTGCTACCTCCAAGCGCTTCCCCCACCCCATCTGATAATGCCCACAGCCGGGCCTGGGCAGCCTCAGCAATGGATTGGGAGATTCCTTCCTTGAAAAATCAAACTGCTCCAGAAAAAAATGCCCCACATCCTGAAATGTGCATTTCCCTCATTGGAAATCTTAGCACCTTTCCACACCCATTACTTGAAGCTCCCTAGCTAATAACTCCTTTGCACACACACAGAGTCTCCAGTTTGCTTTTCGTACTTTACTCTTAAATAGTATCAGGCAGCCGGGAATCCCAGTCTTATTAGGAAAGGTTTCAACATGAAGGAAAGGACCAAAACAAACCAGAAAAGAGAAACCTTATAGTAGATGCAGATACGGCAGAAAGCAGAAAAAACATTTTTTTTTGAAAAAAGCTATAGTTAATATCTTCAGAGAGAGAGAAGATATTTTATGTCTAAAATGAGAATAGCATTTATGGAACAGGAACGCTTGGAGAACAAAAAGGAGATAATGGAGATGTTAAATACTTGGATTTTAGGAAAGTTGAGGATGTAGCTCTCAAAAAGTAGAATTAAAAGGACAGAATTGAGAAGTGGATGAGGAAAGAAAATTGAAACTGAGCTTAAAAGATGCAACATTACTAATATATTAGATGCAAAGACCAAAACCAAAATAGTTCTCTGAACGTTATCACAGAAATAACATAACATTTCATAGAACTGATGACATGAATTTCCAAATTGAGGAAATATATTGAATGCCCATGTTTTATAAAAGGGTCCAGTCTTACAAAACCCTCATTCAGATACATCATAGTGAAATTTGAGAATAGTAGTGACAAAGAAAAGGTCCTCCAAACTGTCAGAAAAAAAGAAACAGGTCACACTTGGAAGAAAGGATGTCATAATAGAATTCTTAACAGCACTCCTGGAAGCTACAAGATAATGAAGTAATACTTTTAAAAATTGGAGGGAAAATGATTTCTTTAAAAAATTTTTTTTAATGTTTGTTTTTGAGAGAGAGACAAAGTGCGAGCAGGGAAGGGGCAGAGAAAGAGAGAGAGGGAGACACATAATCTGAACCAGGCTCCAGGCTCTGAGTTGTCAGCACAGAGCCCAATGCGGGGTTTGAACCCACAAACCCTGAGATCATGACCTGAGCTGAAGTCAGATGTTTAAGCAGACTGAGCCACCCAGGTACCCTGAGGGAAAATTATTTCTAACTTGCATTCTAAATCCAGCAGCAAGCCTATCAGTCATACGTAAACATAGAATAAAGACATTTTTCAAAATATAAGGACTGAAAAAGGTTACTCCCTTGGGTCTTTTCTGAAGAAGCTACGAAAAGTGTGCTCCATGAGACCAGTTGGGTAAACTGAGCACGACGAAGATTCAAGACTTAGGAAACAATATGGCCCAGAAGGAAGAGAGCAACCAGAACCTAATATAGAGCAGGGGGAGGGGAGGCTGCACCGGGGGAAAGATCACCAGATTATCTCATGTTGATTATTTGGAAATGAACACAGGTAAGCATCTAACATGTGATGTAACAGATGAGGTTAGGTATTTCAAAAAGAAGGCAAGTGAAAATAGCGATCACATACTAACTCTAGAAAAGTTAAAGTTTTGTAAGGAGAGATGGTCATAGTTTTCAGTTTGGCTCTTTAATGAATATACGTTTATATAATCATAATAATAGATATTAAAATAATATACAAATAATATATGATCATAATAATACAAGTATAAATAATGTTACTGAGAGGCTCGCAGAATGGGAAATTCGTATGTATGCTCTGTCATCTCCCATATGTACAGCTGGTAAGAAATTGCTGCGAGGGATCATACTGAGCAACATGGAAGTGAGTACCAGAGAAACGGCTAAAATGTGCAGCTGACTTCCTCGGGGACTGGGATCGGGTTGGGGAAGGGAAGCTGGAGAATCCAGGTTTTCATTATATCTTGTTTTATTTTGATTAAAAATGAAATCACTTAATACTGTTAGTAGAACTCTGAAAAGAAATCTAGGCATAATGACATATAATTGGGAATATGTGAGTTAATAATGTGATTAATTGGGATTGGTGAGTTAATGAATTTGAGATGAATATACCTCTCTAAGTTTTTCTTGTTTATAAAATTGGAGGTGATGATGTCTAACATTTTTAACATGTAAAAGAACAGTCACCAGAAGTGACAGCACCATGCTAGTAGGAGACCGCTGTATCCAGGAAGACTTAAGGCAAATTGGAAAGATGAAATAAGTAAGGATGTATGATTGCTAAATAAATGATTGGTATAGTTGTATGGATCTATTTTGAATTCCATGCCTTAAAAAAGAGAGTACGCACATTACCCATTACATGTTGGCAAAAATTATCCATACGTTTGCCCACAGAGGAAACCTCAGTACATTTAAAAAGGAAGGAATAATAGAAGTTTCATTTTCTGGCTGCAATGCATGTAGAAATTAACAATGTATAGAAATAAAGATGCTCTATGCCCAAACAACACAACAGCAAACATACTGGGTATGACAAAACTTTCTCAGAAACAAGTCATGGGTCAAAGAAGAAACCAAAACCACAAATTGAAACTGTTGAGGAAATAATGATAGAAACATTACTGTGGTGGAAGTTATTGGCTGCTCTCCCAGTGTCTATTTTCTTCTGCCTTTTTACTAACATGATATTGATTTTGTTGAGTGTCAACGACCAGCTAAAAATCCCTGTTTCTCAATCCATCCTTGTACAAAGGGGTGCCTGTATGATCAAGTTCTCAACAATGAGAGATATAAAGTAATATTGGTGGGTGTGACTTTCAGGAAAGTTCCTTAAAAAGTTGACTCAGCTGACCCAATAAACCTTTGGCATATGTGGTGCTGGGTTAGCCATCTTGTAATCGTAAGGTGTCTAATACATACTGCAAGTAGATGACTGGAAAGATAAAAGGTATTGCTCAGAAATACCCTCCCATCTATTCCAGCCTTGGACTTCCTACCTCTGGGGGAGAAAACAATCCTAACTCTTAAGTTGCTATTTTGGGTCTCTTTGTTAGGAGGAACCAGCATAGTTCCTAACTGACATAGTCAGATATCACAACTCATGGGATATAATTAAAGAATCAAAGTAAATGAAGCATACAAAGATAAATTGGAAACAGAATAACAAAAGCAAAGGAAAGCAGAAGGAAGTAATAAAGAACTAGAACTCCGTAAGAAAGTTAAAAAAGAGGGACCCCCTTGATGGCTCAGTTGGTTAAGTGTCCAACTCTTGGTTTTGACTTAGGTCATGATCTCATGGTTTAAGAATTCAAACCCTGCATTGGGCTGCATACTGACCATGTGGAGCTTGCTTGGGATTCTCCCTCCCCGCCCCCCCCAACTTGTACTTTCTGTCTCTCAAAAATAAATAAATAAACTTAAAAAATTTAGAAAGAGAAATGATGTGTTTTGAGAGCTACTTCTTTAGGAGAACAATTATTAAAAATATGTGTAGATATACATTTTACTTGCACAATCAAGAGACAGGTGAAGAAAACACAGAAACAAAACTGGATAACTAGAAATAAAAAAGAGATGAAATGATTTATGCTTTGTAAAACTCTGTGCAAATAAATTTGAAAATGTGGATCTGATAGATATTCTCAGAAAATGTGCTACCAGACTGAGTCCAGAATCAGTCTTTCTAACTACTGAAAAAGACCCCTAGCAGTGAAAGAAATGAGACAGCTGTTATCTGTGACCAGTTGCTACTGCTCTTCCTGGGGCTTCTTTGCTGTCGGAGTTCTTCAGGAGATGGAAGTAAATTTCCGGTGGGAGGCCTCAGAGGGTGGGGTGGGCTGGGCATCCTGCCTAGTCATCTGTGTGCAGCCTCTCTGACAATGGTGGCCACACCCCAGAAAAGGTGATGGCACCCAATTCTTGGCATTGGAACACATCACAAAGTAAAGGGCCCTGAGTCCTCGGTGTTTTATAACATTTTGCAGATAAGTGTGTTACTGGAACCCTTTTGGTAAGAAAAGATAATGGAAAGCTATTTTTAATCATTTTCTCTCATTGTTAGCCTCACAAAGTCAAAACTGTTTTAAACATTATATCCAAATAAATAGTGATAAAGGTTTCAAAGCAAGACTGTACATGAAAAAGGTTGAAAGTGTTGTTCCAACAAGAAGATTAATAATAGTACAGGAGAAAAGAAAAATGGTGGCCATCAGAATGCCTTGGCTTTTAATTGTTTCATGGAAAAGTACCTTGTTCTCAAATGCTGGTGACCGGAACATCCTATTGGTTAAAAATAAATAGTAGAAGGTGGGAAGAAACCAATTAAGGAAAAAAACCAAAGCAACCAGAATGGACTGTCAGTTAGAAACAGAATAAGAAAGTTATGCCAGAGGTGTCAGGGTTAGTCTGCCCAATAGCCAGGGTTCAAGCCCAGTGTTGACAGCACTGTGGTCACAGAGGGCATCCAGAAAGGTCTGTTTGGGTGACCATTTGGTTCTGAAATGCCCTTGCTGGTTAAAGTGTTTTGTTTTCTTTGAACTTTCCCCTCATAATCTTCATTGAAACACATGTGATTTGGATCTAATGTCCTCTTTCTACCCCTCTTTCCCTGGTAGTGAAAACAGTGAACCATGGAGCTGTATTTCGGTGAATATCAACATGTGCAGCAAGAATATGGCGTCCATCTGAGACTCGCAAGTGATGATAGCAAAAAATCAAGGAATTCCCAGCCCTCTAAGGCAGGCTCCTATGGTGTCAGTATCCGGGTACAGGGGATTGATGGCCACCCCTACATAGTCCTGAATAATACAGAGCGGTGTCTAGCAGGCTCATCTTTTTCTGAAAATGGGCCACCATTTTCATCTCCAGTGATAAATAACCTGCCTCTGCATGCCAGCAACGGGTCTGTGCTAGAGGGGAACAGCCCAGAAGAATTGCAGCTCCCAGAAAGTCCTTATGCTCAACCCGGCCCAGTGAGAAACCTGAAACAGTCCTCTCTCTTTGAGGGCAAGAATGGAGTCCTAGAAGGCAAAGAGGGGCCGGTGAAGCCATCCCACATGCTGAACTTTCAGCGCCATCCGGAGCTTTTGCAGCCCTACGACCCTGAAAAGAATGAATTGAACTTGCAAAATCACCAGCCTCCTCAGAGTCATTGGTTAAACACTTTAACAGAAGAAGGTGCCAACAGTAAGAAGGCTTGGACATGCTTCCCCAAACCTAGTAGTTCCCAGCCTGCCAGCCCTCCTCTGGAAGATGCGGGCAAATCCAGCGTGACGGCTATTCGTTTGTGCAGCTCTGTGGTCATAGATGACCCCAAGAAGCAGACTTCCGTGTGTGTGAATGTTCAGAGCTGCACTAAGGAGGGGCTGGTAGAGGAGGCCCTTTCCCCCAGTGGGAGGTCCCTAACTGCCCACAGCCCACACACTCATCTCGAAACCAAGAAAGCCAGGCCGGACGTGCTTCCCTTCCGGCGACAGGATTCGGCGGGACCCGTCCTGGATGGAGCTCGGTCCCGGAGGTCCTCTTCCTCATCGGCCACCCCTACTTCAGCCAACTCTTTGTACAGATTTTTACTTGATGATCAGGAATGTGCCATCCATGCTGACAATGTGAATCGTCATGAAAACAGACGGTACATCCCCTTCTTGCCAGGAACTGGGCGGGATATTGATACAGGATCCATTCCTGGTGTGGATCAATTGATCGAAAAGTTTGACCAAAAACCTGGGTTCCAGAGGAGAGGAAGGTCTGGGAAGCGAAACAGAATCAACCCTGAAGACAGGAAGAGGTCCCGAAGCGTGGATAGTGCCTTTCCCTTTGGTCTCCAGGGGAACTCCGAGTACCTAAATGAGTTTAGCCGGAACCTGGGCAAGTCTAGCGAACACCTCCTGCGTCCGTCACAGGTCTGCCCGCAGCGGTCACCTGCTCAGGATCACCGCGGGAAGCAGAGTGTGGGCCGTGCCTTTGCGAAGCTGCAGGGGGCCCACCTCAGGCCTCCCCAGCAGAGCAAAGATGGGAAAGTTCCAGAAATCAGAGGTGGTCGGCAGAGTACAAACACGCATGCCTCTCCCCTCCCGGCACAGAGTAAGAAGGAGGAAGAAATCAAAACAGCCACTGCTACGCTGATGCTACAGAATCGGGCGCTAGCAACTTCGCCTGACTCTGGTGCCAAGAAGATTTCTGTGAAGACGTTTACTTCCACCTCAAATACTCAGGTAATGCTAGTGGGTCTTTCTTCCTTTCCTTCTTTTTGCATTCCTTCTGCAGCCTCATGCAGGAGGCTCTGGGAACACAGAGCTCCGTCTTGAATTGGTAATTGCATATCCTAAATGTTTTAGTTTTCCCCTACAGAGTTTTCAGCCTACTGCCAACTGTATGGTTTTCCAACTCAGTTCAGTACACTGAGAATTCTACTGTAGTCTTGTCTGTAGACTGACTTGTCAGACACTACAGAGGGGCTTGATTTTTTTTCTGTCAGCGTATGTGTGAAATCTCAAAATGTGCAGAATTTGTTTCCACCCACAGGTTCAGTGTTTAGGTTTGTGTAGATACACTGATTTTTTTCTCATGAAATTGAGTGACTGGGTTAATACCTGGCCTGAGAAATTAGGTTAATTCTAATTTAGGTTAACTGTAAAGTGATGGGATTTATTTCAGTGGTATATTTAGTGTTTTGGTAGTACCAATAAAAAATAATGATAGTGATAAAAGTGAGAATAAGGTTGTTAAGGACCAGCCACTATTTGTTACATATTATAGGACTGTACCAACTCTGTGAAGGTGGGTACGATTAATCTCCATTTACAGGTGAGAAAATTGAGGTGAGGAAAAGTTAAGTAACTTGCCCAAGGTTACAGAGCTATTAAGTGGTGGAGCCAGTGGTAATGAGGATCCTTACCTGAGGGATTTATTTCGGAAGCTTCTGCTTCAGGGTTTCTGCCTTCTTCCTGGAAACTCCATCCTCTGATCTAATAGCAGGCTGTCTGTTCCAGGCCACACCGGATCTGCTGAAAGGCCAGCAAGAGCTCACTCAACAAACCAATGAGGAGACAGCCAAGCAGATACTTTACAATTACCTCAAAGAAGGGTTAGTGATTTTCCTTAAAGGAGCAAAGTATTGAACTTTCTGGTGGGGTCTTAATTTCCTCTTCTGAGACCTTGTGTTTTCTTCCCTTTCTGATCTGTGTGAACTTTTGAGGCTTAGGACTCCATGGCTGGAGTTTTCATAACAGTATTTGATTCTGGAGTACTGAGTGTGATGAACAAGGGGATAATGAATATATGTGATATATATTTTAATTTATTTATTTTAAGTAATCTGTACATCCAACTTGGGACTCACACTTGTGACATGAAGATCAAGAGCCACATGCTCTTTTGACTGGGCCAGCCAGACACCCCTGTTTTTCAAATGACTTATTATTGTTTAAAAAGAAGTTCAAAGATGGGAAGGATATCTACTCTTAAGTTTTCAACTAAGTCTGCCCACCTTGAGTTCTTTGTGCACACAGTAGTAATCAGTTATTAGCAGTCACAAAGAAAACCACTGCCCTCCTCCCCAGAATTGACATTGGCCAGGAGCCCCTGCTTCTATGATTTTTAAAGCATGCATGTATGAGTCATTTAAAAGAAGTGCTTTTCATGTACTTATCTTGGAGGTTGAGTTTGAGTAATCTGGTTTTCAACTCTTGCTTAGATACTAAGTCAGGAATTTGCAGTTTCTGTTTCCATTGTCTCATCAGATAGGATTAAAAAGGAAAAAAACCACAACTTTACAGTTTGATATGACCACAAGTCACATGACAAGTACCCATTGGTATCAAAACACTTCATATTTTTGCATCTTTTACTTGTACCTTACAAATACAGGTCAGTAATACAAAGTTGACAAAATAGGTTCAGCATTGTAAGAGAGGGACTCTTTTTTGGCGAGAAGTAGTAAACAGATTTTTTTTTTTTTTAAGCTAAGAACTAGTTATTGGTGTTCTCTGTGAAGGGTTTTACCATGTTAAGATTTGGGGAGAAGAACTTTTGATTTTTAAAAATCTTCCTCTTTTTTTTTGCTCATGATTTATTGAGAGACTGGGGAGACAGACTTTTATAGGAGGCAGCTATTTAAGGAAACCTATTTAAAATTTTTTTCCTAATTGCCAGGTATGTGTGATAGAAGGTGTGGTAGAAGTTAATTAAACTCTGTCTGATCATTACCTGTGAGAATGTAGACAGCTGGGTGTTCACAGTCTTGGCCTGGAGGATTTATTTTTTAAACACAGCATAAAAACCAGTTAAAGTCACTGTAGATCATTCTTAGCATTAAGATTTAAAAGTAAAGTGTGTGGCTGTGGATTGTATGTGTGAGAGAGATACCCAGAGAAGAAATTCCTTCTGGAATGAATAGCAGCCATTTGAGTCAAACATCAAATTAGTAAATTTTTACTGTATGTATTCTCCAGGCTTAGAATGTGGGTATTTCTCTTCCACATGTTTGGGAGTAGGAAGTCTGGTCCCAAATTGAGTGGTAACATGTAACAATGTATTGGAAGAGAAATACACCATCCATCCTGTTCTTCCCCCTCTGGTTTTGTCTGCAGCTTTAATGAATTCATACCTCTTGCAATTTATCTTCTTAAACGGCTTGTTGTTTGTGTGTCAGGGCACCAGAAGTATCCTGAGACCCATGGGTTGTGCCCCTCACAATTTTCTTTTCTTTTCTTTTTTCTGCTGTCTCTTTTCCAGAAGCACCGATAATGATGACGCAACTAAACGGAAGGTCAACCTGGTTTTTGAGAAAATCCAGACTTTAAAGTCTCGAGCAGCAGGGAGCACGCAAGGAAATAATCAAGTAAATTGGAGTTCTGTGTTCTGTAGAGGGCATTTAACTTGGAATGTGGCAAACAAATTGCTGTTTCTTCAGCCTGTACATTTGGTTATTGTAGTGAGTGGGAAGTTGTTAGCAGGATCTAAGATGGAAGATCATGTTTTAAATATTATTGTTGTGCACCTGCCTTTTTTTCAGAAAGGTTTTAAGAGATTTTATTTAAAAATATATATAACATATTGGGGCGCCTGGGTGGATCAGTCGATTAAGTGGCCAACTTCAGCTCAGGTCATGATCTCATGGCTTGAAGGCTTGTGAGTTCGAGCCCTGGATCTGACATCTCAGATCCTGGAGCCTGCTTCAGATTCTGTGTCTCCCTCTCTCTCTTCCCGTCCCCTGCACATGCTCTCTCTCAAAAAAAATAAATGTATAAATATATATATGTATATATACATATATAAAATACAATATTTTGTATTATTTATATTAAAAATACATATATACATAAACATATATACATTAAAAATATACATATACACATACAAACATATATATACATATATATAACATGTAACACGATGAAACAAATAGGTGGTGAAATTTAGAAAGAGAAAATAAAAATAGGAAGAAAGACTTGATTTCATGGATGGAGAACCCTAACATATCCAAGGTTTCGAAGGAAGGTAAGTGTGAACTGGACCCAAGCTCTAGAACTTCAGAGAATAAGAAATAAGAGGATAAGAACAAGAGAATAAGAATAGAGACTGGTGAAGCCAACTAGCAGGGTGGAAGAGAAAGGAAGGAATGGATTGAAACCAAATTCTTTAAAAAAAAAAAAAAAGTCCTGTTTAATTTATTATACTGAATTCCAGTTGGGACTTGGAGATTTTTTTGTTGCTGTTAAAAGAGTCATCTCATATTTGATGAACATCTGCTACATGTCAGCCTCTCCTTGTGCCCTGAGAGGAAGCAGCATTTAAGAGGGATGACTAAAAGGTTGTTCCTCAATTCTGCACCACCTTGAATTGGCATCTGCTTCTTACTTGTGTGTCTTCTCTTTCCCTCCTTGGGAATTCTGCATGGGAAGGAAAGAAAATGCCAGAGACAAGTCACAGGAAGTTTGTCTATAGCTTCTTTGTAACTTTGGAAACATACGTATAAAGGGTGTTTTTGGGCATCAGTTACCCTCTTCTGTCTACTGTTCAGCACTCAGCTAGCCCATACCTGCTGTTATGACATCCAGTAGAACAAATGCACACATACACACACATTATTCCCACAGGGGAATCTTGAAATTATACACCTTGCTTTTATAGGCAAGGTTCAGGGGCTCTCCATAGTTCTTAAAGTCAGTTTAAAGTTTTTTGCTAAAACTCTTCAATCCAAATTATCACTGTGAGTCTTGCTTTTCACTCACCAGCATATATTCCAGGTGGAAACAGATCTTTGGTCTTGGTGTTGAGATTGTCATTGTGGGTTACAGATTATGGGAATCTAGACCAAACTAGGAAAGTTAGGTTAGGCCCTTTGGAATCCAGGACACTAATGGTATCTCAAAAGAGTAAAGAATGCTCTGGGAGAAGAAGGAAGGGCAGGGTGTTTTAGGTAGAGGGACCAGCATGAACAAATATAAAGAGGTGTGTGTTTGCTATGTTTAGAGGCCTGGAGGTAATTTAGTGTAGCAGAGAGCCAGGATGTGGGGAGGAAGTGCCAGATAGAAAGGACCTTGGAAATCACATAAGTTTCCATTTTAGGCTGAAGGTGTTGGGCCATCATCTATGGACTTTGAACAGGAATGAATACTGTCATATTTGTAGAAATCTATTCCTTTTGCAGCTTTTGGAGAGAGGTAAGAGGAAGGGAGACTAGTTAGGCTGCTGGCGCATCAAGCCGGAGATGACTTCGACTTCTGGCTGAGATCACAGTGCCATGACTGCTGAATTGCCCATATTTTTCTGCTCCCCTTCTCTCCCTGTTATTTTCTGAATCTGATTATCTGCAGATAGAGGCTTGGGAATTTTATCTTTTTGGTGTCAGCTAAGGGATTTCCTGTGAGAGAAGGAAAGACCATCTTGGAAACAGCAGAGCAGATAGTTTTCATTTGGGTGAGAACAGTGTACGATTTCTCTCTTGAGTTGGATTTAGATTTCCATAATGGATTGTTCTCATTTGCCTAAGAAAATAGGAAGTCCTGTGTTCTTGTTGACTGTTGGGTTCAGTTAACTTCACAGGAATAGGTCAGGAAGTACCTGGTTCCAAGTTCATTATATACAACTCACATATGGATTCAGGTGCGTGAGAGCCAGGACATGGCTTTTTCTAGCTTAGATTCCTGCCTTTAACTCTTCTCCTCCCCTTTTGTAGTTTTTCTAACCACTTTGCTCTAGGATTTTAGCCAAATCCTTTTCAGAGCATCATCCTGTTACTGTATCCATGGAAGAAAAAAAAAAGAGAGATCATTAATATTCATACTCAGATCAGAGATATTTTCTAATAGACTCTCTTTAATCAGATCCCTCTTTGTTATATCTCCCTTCATTATGGAAATGTAGCATCTAAATGAAGAAAACCAATTTAGCTAACATCCATTTATTTACTGCTTGTGTACAGGCCTGTGCAGAGAGTGAGAACATCTCTGGTTATGGAGCAGTAATTCCCAGTGTCATGGAAGTTCTGTAATAGGTGGATCGTACGAAGGGCTTTGGAGATACAGAGACATGGGCTTTGGGTATAACTTTATGCAGTGGGTGATTCTTCAATAAATACTTATTTTTATCTTTTTATATCATTTTATTGGGGCATGACTTATATACAGTAAATGGCACAAATCTTAACTGTATG
This sequence comes from Crocuta crocuta, assembly GCF_008692635.1. Taxonomy (NCBI): domain Eukaryota; kingdom Metazoa; phylum Chordata; class Mammalia; order Carnivora; family Hyaenidae; genus Crocuta; species Crocuta crocuta. The sequence goes on along the minus strand of NW_027527920.1, from coordinate 15,876,114 downwards.
GTTTATTGAGTTTTTAATAGAGGTGTGTGTCCATACACACACACAACACTCTGATCATCCCCAAAAGGTTTCATTGTGTCCCTTTCTCTCTAGGGATTTAAATTTGAATTGGTTCTTAAGATTTTGGTGTTACTGCTCAGATTGTATTGTTGGGAGAAAGAGAAAATAAAGCATCTTGAACATTTACCTTAGAGAATCTTTGCAATAATTATAGGCTTCTAATTCTTCGTCTGAAGTCAGAGATCTGTTGGAACAGAAAAATAAGTTGAGCTCGGAAGTGGCTGAACTTCAGAGACAGCTTCAACTAGAGGTCAAGGTATCTGGTATTTTCTTTACGTTATTTTTAAATTTTGTCTTGATTGATAAAGAATATTTTAAGCATATCAGGATGCCCAAGTGAAGTGAAAGCCAGTATTTTTCTCCTCCAAAAGAAACATTCCTCTTACCACTAGGTAAATTTGGCTCCCGTTGTCCAGAGAACCTTTTTAATTGTTTAAAGTAACCAAAGCATATAGACACCGTTAGCTTTGACAGAGTGAAACACTGTTGGATTCAGGCAGGCCAGTAGGAAACTTAAATGCATATACAGTATCCAAACTGAGTGATAGAAATAGCAGACCGAGGTTTAGCTGCCTTTGTAGTTCTTTTAGACCTATTACAGCTCGTTCAGTATTTAATATTCTTTCCAGTTGCAAACTCCCATGCCAAATGATATAATTTGATGAAGTTGTCTAACAACTCCAAAGCATAGAGTCCATCAGAGTTTCAAGGTAGTCTTCTGTGGGATTGCATTAGTGTTCAGTGGAGGTACTTGCAGATCGCATCTATTTCTGTTAGAATCAGCAGAACATCAAAGAAGAGAGAGAGAGGATGAAAGCAAACTTGGAAGAGCTCCAGGGCCAGCACGACAGTAAGGTGGAAGAGAACTCCGTGCTGCAGCAGCGGCTGGAAGAAAGTGAAGGGGAGCTCCGGAAAAACCTGGAGGAGTGAGTTCTGGGCCAAGAGCCCCTGCCCTTCTGGGTTCTTGCATCCGATGCAGCCAGAACCTTCCTGTCCATTTAATACCAACTGGCCTTCCAGATATTTATTAGGGCTGCTAACTCTTCCTTTTCTCACTCTTAACCTTATAAAATGGGGAAACTGATGACACGTGCAGAAAGGTTAATAATTTAAAAAGTCCTTGTATACCTTAAAAGATGCCTTGTCAAGTTTCAGCCCCTCTGAGTGGCTCTCATAGCAGATAAGTGAGAAGCAGGGAACACAGTGTTGACATCTGAAGACAGAGATCTCAAGGAGTCTGGACCCAGCATCCAAAAAGCACATCATATAACTTCTGTAATCTTCCAGTTGGTGACTTTTATCCTGAATGGTGCTGACCAGTGCTTATGCATCTGTTGAGTCAGCAGAGAGGGCAGGTCAAAGCCAAGATGGCCCTGTCATTGTGTCATATTAAAATCTGCGACAAAAGGATCTGAAACCAATGTCTGAAAATGTGCAGCGCTATGAAGCTTTATGGACGTGGTGGAAGCCTTAAGTGAAGGTTTAAGCGGGGGTGAAATCTAGAAGGGAAATCAAGAAAAATAAGATACTGTATAATAAAATCATTTAATTGCCCTTGCTATTTTGATGTAGTTTCTGCTTTTAAAACATTCTAAGAGGTTAATTTCAGAAAAATTGGTGAGAAAAAAAGCACAATTTAGGATGTAGTAAAGACGTCACAAATTAAAAAGATAAAGTAGTTGTGAATTTGATTTAGAGCAGAGGTTGGCAAACTTTTTCTGTCAGATAGTAAATACTTTATGGTTTATAGGCTGTATGGTCTTTGTTGAACCCACTCAGTTCTGCCATTGTATTGTGCAGATGACCATATGCAATATATAAATGAATGAGCATGGTTATATTCTGATAAAACTTAATTTACAAAAATTGGCTGTGGGCCAGATTGTCCAGCAGGCCCCAATTCGCTAATTCTCCTGGGCCTGGGGGTGGGGTGACGGGGTAGGGAATAAGGTGGCTTAAGTGAAGGCATTATCAAAGAAGTTCTGGGTTTTCTCGTCAATTTCTTATCTTTCTTATTGTCCAAATTCCAGTACCCCGTGGTCTCCTTTTGGGGAGAAACAGTCACTGTATTACCTTCCCCTTTATACTGGTTTGACTTCTCATGTGTCGTCTTGTTGGCGAGTTAGACTGAAGTCATGAGTTCTTACCAGTGCCTTTTCTGGTTTGTGATTCCTTGTTCAGTATAGAACAGAGAATGGGAGGCTCCTTGGGGCTTTAGATGACTCTGTTTGATCATCTGAAGGTCTGCGATCAGACTGGATTAAAAAAAAAAAAAAAGCAGGGCCTAAGAGAGTCTCTCTGAGGGGCTTCCTTCTCTGCCAGACTGTTCCAGGTGAAGATGGAACGGGAACAGCACCAGACTGAAATCAGGGATCTTCAGGACCAACTCTCAGAAATGCATGATGAACTGGACAGTGCTAAACGATCCGAGGACAGGGAGAAGGGAGCTCTGATTGAGGTAAGGACACCTGTGGGATCAGCTGGTAAGAGAGGCCTGTCTGCCTGGAGAGAACCAGATTGGGGGGTGGGGGGGTGGACCGGATACTACGAGCCATATTCTGTCAGGTGTGCCTGTGGCTAGATTCCATAAAAGCATCATAGTATTATTTCCTTCTAGATTAATTGGTTTTAAACTTTGTCTTAGGAAAACTTTCAACATACAGAAAAGTGGAAAGAGTAATTTATGAACTCCCATGGAGCTGCAACCCAGATTCAACAGTTGTCAACATTTTGCCATACTTCTCCCATTTCTTCATCTGTCCCTTCATTTATCCTATTATTTTTTCATCTGCCCATCTGTTTGTCTTTGAACCATTTCAAAGTAAATTACAGACAATACCACACTCACTCCTTAATTCTTTGGCATGCATCTTAAAAAAATTAGGGAATTTTGTTATAACCACAAAACTATGATCATACCTAAAACAATAATTCCTGTAATATAACAGTAATTCTAATAACTGGTCCTTATTGAGAATTTACCAGTGTCCCTCAAGTTTATTTTATAGTTCCCCCACGCCAGGGTCCAACCAAGAATCCCATATTGCTTTCATTGTTCTTTCTCTCTGAGTTTATTTGTTTTTGTGTAGATTTTGGCACACATTTCCATCTTTCTTCCATTCCACTGATTTTTGGAAGAGACCAGACCAATGGCCCACATTTTGGAATTGTCCACTTGTTCCTTATGGTGTCCATTAACTTGTTTCACTATCTCCTTCATTTCCAGTAAATTTGAGGTTAGATCTAAACACTAATAGATATAGGTTAAACTTTGGGCAAAAATACTTTGTAAGTAATACTAGTTATGGGAAAGCATTTTAAAGATGTTAGTGCCCATACAGCACTTATCACAGTTTCCTACAGGTCTTTAAGCTCCAGGAGGTAGGGTTGGTGACAACTGGCCTAGTGTTTTGTCTGCAGCAGCTGTCCCAGTGATTGGGACATATGGCACTCAGCACATATTGGTGGATGGTTGGATAGATGCATTACGAACGAATGAATGAGTGAGTGAATGAATGAATAAATGTACTTGCTGGGTAGACAGGCTGCGCATCTCGCTTCTGCCCATAACAGTATATTCCCTACTGCATACTTAGCTCTTAGCAATCTGCGATTCAGTGGATAAGGCTGACTTTTTCCTCTGCTTAGCATTTGTTGATGATTGTGTGGTTTTCCAAAGACCGTCATGATCTCTCCCCTGAAGTAGATTGCCATCCTGTTGAGGTGGTAGATACACACATAGGTTATGAAAATCTCCTTTTTTTGTGTGTTGGGAATTGGGTACAATCGAGGATCAGAAATAGCCAGAACTTTTATCTCTGCACCCATTTAGATGTTTTGATATTGGTTATAATACTATCATAACCTATATTTTTGGCATAGTTTTAAAGTTTATTTCCTTATAAGCTTTGGTTTATAGGAACAGCCAACAAATAAATAATACATAATTTAGAATGATGCAAAAAAAAAAAACATAAAAAAATAAAAGTATCCTGTCAACATTTAATTTTCATTTTCTACTGCTTTTCCCCTAAGGGCCTGGGTCTTCTCTTCATCCCCTGTCTTGGAGTTAAAGTTTCTGGCTGCCTGTAAGTGTCAGCTGTCAAGTGTTTACTCACCCCCTTCCTTGTTTAGTTTTGGAGTAAATGCCCGGGAGGGATTTTAGTTCTTGCTCTTTAGAGCTGACAGTCTCTTCCCCGTGACTTGGCAGTGACGGAGAGCAGAGACCCTGTGGCCGCCTAGCATAGACGTTCTCATGGATTCATTTTTCACATGGGCAGAGGGAAGTTGCTTTTATTTTCTCCACACGACCATCTCTTTGTCTTTGTTTGGACCTTTTCTTTCAAGCAGGCCTCGGGCCTGTTCCTTAGCACCTATTTCTCTTTATTTAAGGACCTGTATCTTAACAACCACCACATTCGTGGGATTAGACTGCTTCTCGAGGCGCTGCCTTCTTTTGAGGGCTGAGTCACAAAGACAAGGTACATTAGAATGGGGCTGTGAAAATGGGTGTATTTGTCACTGAAATATTAAAACACCATAACATGAAATCTGAAAATGGACAGGTGGGAAGATTTTCCTACACCTTAATGGCTATTTTTATGTCTACATTTTCTGTTTGCCTTCCTGACCATTGAGAGCTTTCATCCACCCTTCTGTAATTTAGGGTCCCTACAGCTTTGACACTTGCTTTTAAAAGTTCATTTGTCAGAAACACTTTTCCATATGACACTCTGTAGTCTTCATAGTTCATTTTTTAAGGAGATAAAGCATAATATGTTTCATTATCCTTGTATGTTTATCGTTTCTCTTTTTTTTTTCAAGTACGTAAAAATGTGTTGAATGTTTTTCACATGTAGCCTTTTACTACTTTAGAAAAATTTCCCAAGGGTAAGTTCCCAGAAATGATGTCGTTGAAAAGTTTATGGCTTTCAATAAAAATGTAGCTTCACAAACAGATTTAAAAAGAAGACTTTGCCATATCCTATGATTCTTGTATGGGCACTTTATTGAAAAAAAAGAGGAAGGTGTTCTCTTAGCTGTTGTGAAGTCTCTTAAGTTGCTCGATTTTCTCACTAACTGAAACCTATAATTGTTAGTTGTCCTTTTTTACCTGATTTCCTGTATCCTTTTAGGTTCATGTTAGTACATTTGACCTTGCTGTATTCTGTATCTGTCCCTTTCTTCTAAATTATTTTTGATTTTTTTTTTTTTTGTTTTATTTTTGAGAGAGAGAGAGAGAGAGAGAGACAGACAGACAGACTGACCGACCAGGGGAGGACAGAGAGAGAGGGAGACACAGAATCTGAAGCAGGCTCCAGGCTCTAAGCTGTCAGCCCAGAGCCTAATGTGGGGCTTGAACCCATGAACTGTGAGATCATGACCTGAGCCGAAGTCAGACGCTTAACCTACTGAGCCACCCAGGCGCCCTGTCCCTTTCTTCTACTAGCCAGCTAATTCAAGAACATGTCGCCTTTGCTTCTTCTCCCATTTCATGCCTAACACAATGCTAAGCAATAGAGCAAATGAATAAGTAAATTAAAAATTTTAACTCATTTTAGAATTGTCACCATTTTAAGAAAAGGGGATAATTCTGAATTGAGCCACATGCTTCTTTGCCTCTTTAAGCACAGTGTACTGAGCAAATATTGATATAATTTAATTGAATAGTTTATTGACTTAGTGATAACTAGGATAAGCATATGAACCTCAGTTTTGGTGATGTGTTTTCAGGTTGGTAATGAGAGACACAGAAAAGGAAACAGAGCACATCTGCTCTTACAAATGTTCCCAATGTTGCTGGCTTTCTGATTATTTGCCTCTTCCTGTAATGGGAGGAATATCATCTACTGCTGTCTTTCTGCAGGATTAGTTAGGGGCACAGGTAGCTTTTCTGTGCCAGAGTGGGTTTCTCCTTGGGAAAATCATCCTTACTGTTTTAATCAAATTCCTGTTACTTGTCAGCGACATTTAAAGCATGATCTATGGTTTCTATACCCCTAATAAAATAGACCCTATCTCCTTGTCACATTCAATTTATTTTTCATATCTTAATAAAAAGTGGCTTGGGGAAATACGATAACAGATTATAGTTATGGCCAAGTTTTCCATGGCATTTGACTTAGAACAGGCTCTTAAGCACAAATGAACATTAAACACTTCTGCTTTTGAATGTTTGAAAAAGGTTGAAGGGTTTTTATTTTGTGAGGCTTACCACAATCCACAAGATTTTTCATGAAATCTCTTTTAATACTTCACATTTTGTTAAATAATATTGGGCACCAATACAAAACAGAAAAGTAACATTCAGAGAGAATAAAAGAGCTTAAAAGAAGATAGAAAGAAATAGTAAAAAATACAATTTTCTTAGGATAAGCCATATAACTGACCAAAAATAAGATGACTTTATTATTCTTAAGTAATTGATGGTTCTGAACTTTAAAAAAAAAAAAAATCTCAAGTTACAAAAATGATTATGCAACAAGTTTTTAGCACCTTCTCTGTCCATGAATGCATTTCTCTCCATTCTGGGGGTAGAGGGTGAACATGTGACCTTGCTCTAAGTGCCATGACAGTGGAGTTGTCTAATTACCAAGCATCACCTTTGATGGGAGCCTACAGTGCTGATAGATGGGCCTCACTCCAACAGAATCTGGTAATGTTTTATCCCTGGCATTTGCCAAGATGCAAGTACTTAAAATATGCTGGTATTGAAATTATATTGAGCTGAGAATAGACTGTGCTCAGAAATGAGGTCTCTAAATAGTTATAAACTTGCAAGATATTACTGAATTATTATACAGATTTTAATTAAAAATTACTAAAAAATAATCATGGTTTTCATCAGTTGTGAAGTGCTGTCTAGGCCATTCTTCTGGGAACAAAATTTGCATAATTCCATATCAGCTACAATTCTGATATAAATAACACTCTTATGTATCCTTTTAGTGAGTGTGGGCCAGAGATAGGGAGCCTGTTGAACTTCTGGGAAACATTTATACTGAAGAGATCAGCATTTTTTGTTTGACCTGGAATACCTGTGAATAGGTGGTGTGTAAAGTGAGCTTTATATGGGCAAGTAAGTTGCTGCTGTGGATATTCTGGAATGTGTGTCTCAGTGCACCTGCTGACCCGACAGCCACTTGCTGCTGGTGCTCACAGCCAGGTTCCAGAGCAGACTTTTCTTTTTCTTTCAGCCTTTTTTCTTTCTTTTTGGGTTCTGGGCATGTCTTTTTGTTTTGTTTTTTGTTTTTAATGTTCATTTGTTTTTGCGAGAGGCAGAGACTGAGCGGGGGAGGGGCATAAAGGGAGGGAGACACAGAATCTGAAGCAGTCTCCAGGCTCTGAGCTGTCAGCACAGAGCCCAATGCGGGACTCGAACTCACAAATCGTGAGATCATAACCTGAGCCGAAGTCGGATGCTTAACCCGCTGAGCCACCCAGGTGCCCTGGGCGTGTCTCTTTTCTTTAGAAGCGGACCTCCTTATGGTCACTTCCAGCCAAACACGGTATTCTCTTCCATTTGCAGCTGAGAGCCAGAGCACAGTGTAATTGTTTGCTCCTCAATCCCTCTAGAGTGTGTAGGTTTGTGGTCAGGCCCGCCGAGGCTGTGTGATTAAGACAAGGGACATTAGTATCCAGGCTGTATTCTCGTCTTCCACCTTAAGCTGTGTGAATGCAGGCATGTTAGTGTCTCAGAGCTCCAGAGTTTTTTTTTTTTCATTTATGAATGAGAATAATATTAATCGCCTTGAATATTCATCTCCTAGGATCTTTGGAAATGCTTAGCACAATTCTTATTACATACTAAGTACCAAGCACAATCAATTCTGCTCACATACACACATTCATACTCACTAGGTTTTTATCTCTTGGATACTATCTAGAGAGGCATGGTCACTTCTGATTGGTATTTACTAACGTTTTGAAATTTATATACTTTCTCTCCTTTCTTTGGCTTGATCGAACTGGGAATGAGGCTACTGAGGCGATGGGGTAAAGTTTCTGAAATCTCTCTTGTTTTTTTGGTCTCTACCCTGGAAAACCTCAAGTGCTGCTAAGTGATAGGGTGAGGCGTGATCTGACTGGATTTGTTCACCCCGGACCACTTGCAATAGCCGTGGCCACAGATAACGGCACGTCAGTGTAAAACGGACCCTAAAAACCTAGGTTCTTGACACGCATTGGTGGGAGTACACACAAGGCAACACAAAGCCCAGATACATCCTGGGAAAGATAAGTGTGGGAAGAGGAACTACCTTATTATCAAAACAGTTGAGAAATGTGTCTGAGTAAGAGCAGGAAACGGGGTTAGAATCACAAAATCTGTTAGGAAGAGGCTGGCAGAGAGCCNATGGGGGCGGGGGGGTGGGGGCTGAGGTCTCTGATACCTCTTAAGGAGGGGCCAGCAGCATCCGCACCGGAATGTCCCCTTTGATACCTGTCAGGATGGGGTATATTTTCTCAAGATTTGCATATGTGTTCTGTGCTTGGTGCTTTGGAAGAACCAGAATTGCGCTAGTTACCCGGATGAATCTCTTGAGCTTTCATCTGAGCTTATCAGCGCCTGCTAACGAGATTCTTGAAGGGCTCTCTTGGTCTTTGCTGTGTGGTTCTACCCTGGGACTGGCTCAGTGCATGCGCACGTCCCAGAGAAAAGGCAAGAGACTCGATCGTCATTTGTATTTTCATCCCCTCATCAGCGACATACTGCTCAAATGGAAAGTAGTTTACCATCGCTGAGGCCTTGGCGCCACGGATGGCAGCCATTCCTCTGATTCCCCAGGAACTCCAAGAGAACAGGGTGTGTATTTACTCAGAAGCCACCAGTGAAAAAATAGACCAGTTTAGAATCTGTTATCTCCAGATTTCTGTTGCACTGCACGTGTGAATTTATGTATATGGAGAAAAGACATATTCCCAGTATCATTGATCTTTGCACCAAAAATGCAGTCAGATCTATATTCTTCTTTTAAGGGGCTGACCGTCTAGCAGGGGAGAAAAGAGAATAATCTCTGTGGACGGTCAGGTGAAAGTATGAAGTGCTCTGAGACACAGCTAAAGTCAGATGGGTATCAGGAAGGGGATTCAAGGAAGACTTCTTGTAGGAGATCCTGGATCTGAGTCTTCAGGGATTTTCTGAAAGGCAGAGGCAGGTGGGATTGAGAGGGAAGAAGGGCGCTTGAGACAGAGGATAATGTCATAGGGGCCATGGGTGAGCAACTGGATGCAGTGAACAGTTGGGTGGCAGGAGAGCCTAAACCAGGGAGGGGAGGGAAAGGCTCTCTAAGATGTTACAGAGCTAACTTGTTAGTCCTCAAGGACAAGGACAAGAGAGGTCAAGGATGCGTCCAAGCTTGTGCCACCAAGCAGGTGGTGCCATTTATAAGAATAATGAACAAAGGAGGAGGAAAGGATGGAACCTGATGAATTCACTGAAAAATATAAACCTACTGAATCCAAGGTGGCTGTGGGACATCCAGATGGCTGTGTCTGGTGGGTCACTAGAAGTGCAGGTCCGAATCCAGGTAAGAATTGGGAGGTAAAGGTTTGGGACTTACTTAGAATGAATAGTGGGGGGTGGGGAGGAGATAGATGAGCTTGCCAAAAAAAGAGTAAAGAATGCAAAGTTGCATTCTTGGGGATCATCTCAGCTTTTGGGAAGAGGGAGAGAAAAGCCAGAGAAGATGGTCATAGAAAAAACAGCCTGAGGGAAGAAGACAGGCATGTAGTGTCTTTGAACTGCAGGGCAAAAGAGAATTTTAAAGAAGCAGGTGGGGAAGATCAAAGAAGGGTCGCTCGAGGAAAGTGAAGAGGACTGGGAGGAAGCCTGGACATGCTGATTGAGAGGTCACTATGACCTTGGAGGGGCCAGTCTTAGTACAGTAGGATCCAGGGTCATATACCAAGAGATTAAAGAGTGACTAGGTGGTCAAGAAGCACAGTGAACAGAAATTATACTTTTTAAAAATTCAGTGGCAAAGCTTATTGTTGTGGTTTCCCCTTGACCCAGTGGATTCTTGTGCCTTGAGGGACAGAGCATAGATTCAAGGAAAGAGAAAAGAACCACCTGACGGGAAACAGATCGCTGATGGAGCCAGAGCAGGCTGGCGAGGGGCAGCTTGTTTTGTGGGAAGTGGCTGCGGGTGGGAGGAAGCCAGGCGTGTGGAGAAGACCGAGGTGGCGGGGACGCCGTGGCAGCTGCGTCCAGGGCCTGCCACCATGACGGGGGGGTGTCTGCAGGAGAGGATGTGTCCCAGACTTGCGGAGAGCCCAGTGGGGCAAAGATGGTGAAGTCCAAGGAATGCTGAACTTTTGGCGGGACACACTTGGGTTTAGGTAATACGATTTGTAGCAGAACGTGTTGCCCCAGTTTTGTGACTTTTCTCAGCAAGTCTTGGCAGTGAACGAGGAGAGTATGTGAGTGTGTGCCCTGCCCAAGTGCGACAGGAGCCTGGGCAGAGTCCTCCCAGTACGAGGGCTGTGAATGAAGGGTTTGACCACACGCAGGGACCCAGGGGTGGTGTGAAGTTCAGTGAGCCCAGACAGTGGACACGAGCCCATTGCGAGGGCAACAGACCATCCGTAGCATGGAAAGGAGGGGAGATGGAAAAGACACACATGCCCCCTCAAAGCAATGAAGAGAAAATCAGCTTCCCTTTTATCTTCCTCAAATCAAATCTCAAAAAAGCTAAGACAGACTGATCAAGGGGAATGATGGCCTCAGAGGAGTGAAAGGGATGAGGAGATGGTCTACACTGTTGTGTAGTGTGGGGAGGAGAGAGTCGGAGGACACGTTGGGAGGACGGCCCTTTGTCTGGGCCACCCAACTGGAGGGGACATGCGGGGCCGTTCAGCAGAGACGTTTAACCCTTGCCTCCCTGCTCATGCTTCCTCTCTCTAGGAACTCTTACAGGCAAAACAGGATCTTCAGGATCTGCTCATTGCCAAAGAGGAGCAGGAAGACCTCTTAAGAAAGCGGGAGCGTGAGCTCACCGCCCTGAAGGGGGCCCTGAAGGAGGAGGTTTCCAGCCATGACCTGGAGATGGACAAGCTGAAGGAGCAGTACGATGCCGAGCTGCAGGCCCTGAGGGAGAGCGTAGAAGAGGCCACCAAGGTGAGTCCGCTGAGCCAGGTCTGGTCAAACGCCTGGGCATGTTGGCCCCGGGCGTGAGAGTGAGAGTGCGGCTTGGGGACAGACGAAGGGGTGAGACTGCCTCGCCCACACCGGTGCTAGGTTGTTTTTCTTTTCACTACAGAGTGGAACTCAGCTTCATCAGATCGTGGAAATAGAGCTTGTTCACAAATAATGAGCTCAGCAGTGCTGCTGTTGACCATTTTGAGTCTATAAATTTAAGGACGTGGATAATGCCGTCATTAGGGGTGTGATTTGGAGGCCCATCAGGGAGCTGGGCCCCTCCAGGTGTGCCTAAGGGTTTGAAACCAAGGGCATCGAGTGGCTTTGCTTCAGGCTTGCAGACCGGAACCAGATGTCTGGAATCCTGACCCCTGCCCCTACCTTAGCCTGTTCCTTTAGGCTTGTGAAGCCTTTTGTTAAACAGTTTGGGTTCAGGGCGCCTGGGTGGCTCAGTTGGTTGAGCGTCCGACTTCAGCTCAGGTCATGATCTCATGGTCCATGGTTCGAGCCCCACATCGGGCTCTGTACTGACGGCTTAGAGCCTGGAGCCTGCTTCAGATTCTGTGTTACCTCTCTCTCTGTTCCTCTGTCTCTGTCTCAAAAAAATAAATAAATAAATAAAAGTAAAAAAAAAAAATTTTTTTAAAAACCCAAAATGGTTTGGGTTCTTTTATCAGCAGAGTTCCATCAGGGTTAATTGGCTAAATTGCCCGAGCCCTTGTGAGATAATTTTTCTCTTAATTGAATTCTTGGCTTCTACAACATAGATTGTAAATTATGTTGAGGTTTTTTGGTGCAGGCCTCATCTTGGCTGTTGAAGAAGAGAAAAAGCAATGTTTTGAAGGGGAAAATGCTTTGAAATAATCATGCCATCTTTAGGGACTGGGAGGGATTACAGAGTCTAAAGTTTTGTAGAGTCTCTGCAATGCACAGGTTAAATAGGATGAGAAAAGAACTCTTGATATTGTTGGCTTATTCTGTGATGACTATGGCGACGCTCTGAGCTCATCGGCCCCCTTCTCCCCTAAGCTCCATAGTGATTCACTGATTTTCAATTATGGCATGGTAATTGCAAATGACAAGAAGTGAAAGATGGTTTTGTTTGTTATAACAATAAAGGGTCTGGGAAATAGTCTGTTTGGGGTTGTTATAACTGAGACAGTTTTTAAAGAGCTTCTCATTGATTTGCCTTAGGTTTTTGTTTTGTTTTGGTTTGGGTTTTTTTGGAGATTAGGTTTAGTTTGAAGGAAAATGGAAAGTGACTTAATTTTCGTTGCTTTGAGGGGATGTGTCTGTTTTTTCCATCTGATTTTCTTTCTGCGCATCAGCCTGCTATGCTTATTCTTGGCCTTTCTGTGCTGTTGTTTCATGGGGGACGTTCTAGTAGGCTGTTGAGTAAGATGATTCTCCTTTGAACCCACATGTCTTTATCACTTTCAGACTTGACATCAAAGCTCTAGTTAACATGTTTATTCTTTGAAGGGTAGTTGAGGATGGTGTTTTGGGCATACATACAGTGATCTGAATGTAAGGAACGTTAAACTTGTGCCATGCATCAGATGCAAGATATGTTATTAGAAGCTTCTAGGTCCTCTCACATATATGGCAAGTGGGGAAGGGAAACTTGGTACGTAAAAGAGGACCTTTTTGTTGTATGGAATCAAGATCATCTATAGAGATGTAGTCTTTCGCATTAAAACAATTTTTTTTAAATGTTTTATTTGTTTCTGAGAGAGAGAGCATGAACAGAGGAGGGCCAGAGAGAGGGAGACACAGAATCTGAAACAGACTCCAGGCTCTGAGCTGTCAGCACAGAGCCTGATGTGGGGCTCGAACCCATGAACTGTGAGATCATGACCTGAGCCGAAGTCCGACGCTTAACTGACTGAGCCACCCAGGCGCCCCTCACATTTTGACTCTTTCAAAGGTCAGTATTGTATGTTAACGTACAGCATTTTAAAAATGCTTTAATTTTGAGAGAGCACAAGCGGGGGAATGGGTGGGGGTGGTGGTGACAGAGGATCTGATGCAGGCTCTGCAATGACAGCAGAGAGCCTCATGTGGGGCTTGAACTTATGAACCTTGAGATCATGACCTGAGCTGAACCTCAACTGACTGAGCCACCCAGGTGCCCCAAGTACAGCATTTTCATTAGGCCAATTTAAGAAAGATACCTTTGTTGACCCAAATGGGTTTGTGATAGAAATGACAGGGGAGATAACCAAGACTTATCATTGGCAGAGAGTGTAAGGCTTCTAAGCACCAGGAAACTAAGAAGGGGGTGCACCTCAGCATCCAAAGGGGTGCATTCCAGCAAGGTTCTTGGCCCCCAGGTCATATTCTATAGTGCTATCAGGATCTTCCCCTGAAAGGACACATCTGATCATGTCAGCCTGTGCTTAGAAGCTCTCTTGGCTCCATTGCTGCAGACTTTTTTTTTTTTTTTTTAATGTTTTATTTATTTCTGAGAGAGAAAGAGAGACAGCATGAACAGGGGAGGGTCAGAGAGAGAGGGAGACACAGAATCCGAAACAGGCTCCAGGCTCTGAGCTGGCAGTCAGCACAGAGCCCGACGCGGCGCTCGAATGCACGAACCGCGAGATCATGACCTGAACCGAAGTCGGACCCTTAACCGACTGAGCCACCCAGGTGCCCCGCCCCATTGTTGCAGACTTAAGTGCCAAGTTGTTAGTATGGTAGGTGATACGAGTCCTTTTTCTACCTAACCCCATCTCCAGAAAACTCCACGTTCTTTTAGTCCTTTCACCTTTCTGTACATGTGAGCTGGTTGACCCCCTTCCACTTTACTGCCAGACCACCCCCTTGAGAATCCTTCAAGACCCTCTCCAAATGTCCCCTCTCCCCTGTGTTGGTGACTGGATACCTCCATTCCCCTTGGTGGGGTTAGTTGCACCTTCCTTAGGACTTCTGTTGTTCCCTTGTTATTCATCTCCTGTAGTTGCTATGATACCGTGTTGTAACTCGTCATGTCTACTGACTTCCTTAGACTCTGAGCTTCTTAAAGAAGCACAGGGGACATTTTTATCCTCCCTTTTCTTCCTAGAGTGGGAGTAGCAAACTTAAGTACCTCAGGGCCCGGACAACGACATGAATATGTGGACCACTGGGCGTATTGTTGGGGGCGACAGTAGGGCATGGTGGAGATTGTGGCAAACTGGAAAGTGTGCCCTTTGCTGTGGAGTCCATTGCTTCTCAACTGCCATTGAAAGTTGTCAGTGAAGGACTCCTGCCCCATGTTGTGATCTCTCAATTTTTTTTTAAGAAGTCAGATATCTGGAATTTGATGTGAGATCGCCTGATGTTTAAATTAGCAAGAAAAGAATGATATAGACCAAACTCAACCCATCTGCAGGCCTCTGGCATGTGATCTTTGTCTCTTGAGTTCAGCACAGGGTCTGGCACAGAGTGACATCTGCGTAATTTCTGATGAGTGAAAGGAAGTGGATGACACATTCCCCTCGTAACTGGGTTTCCAGTCCCTGGTGTGTGTTTTCTCTTGGCTTTTCTGCGCTTGAGATGTGGGAGGTCTTTTAGGAAACTTTACTTTTGCTCTGTGAATTCCTTCACACTGCTTTTGCGTTTCCCAGCAGTTTCTTAAAGGGCGTCACGATTGTGTTTTTGTCCCTTGTTTAGCTTTTGCTTTTGAAGGTGGTTGCTGAACAAATGTGAATGAATCATATCTAGTGAAAAAAATAAAGTCAATTTAGCAGACAGATGCTGCCTTTTTGTTACATTATTTACATGTGCGTATTCAATAATAGAATTTTAAGGTTATTCTATTAACTACTTGGAGAAGAGTGAATTGAGTATAATTTTTTAAGTTTATTTGTTTATTTTGAAAGAGAGGGAGGGACAGATAGCAAGAGAATCCCTAGCGGCTCTGTGCTGATGTGGAGCTCGATCTCAAGAACTGTGAGATCATGACCTGAACTGAAATAAAGAGTCAGATATTTAACTTTCTGAACCAACCAGGCACCCCTTAAATACAATTTTTTAATTTGGTATCTTGTTTCTTAAATGTGTGCACTAGCCTTTAGCCTTTGCCTATTTCAGGGAAAGGACTCACCCACCACTGTGACTAAAAACTGACATTTCTTAGAGGAACTGCATTGCGTTAAAAAGTTTATTTCCTTGGTATGTCTTAGGAGGCAGCCCAATTTCCTGGCATCGGTTTTTCTAATTTTTGCCACTGCCTCAGGGCCAAAAACTCCTAATGTGTTATTTTATTGTTGTCAAGTAAAAAATATTTCATCCTGGCCTGAGCTTGAGCACTAAAAGTTTTAAATTACTAGAACATTTGGTGAAAACTGCCAAGTTATACTAAACATTTTACAGGTAATCCAGATAGAGACTCTGACATAAGCAGCTGTACCTTTTTTAAGAATAGAATGATTGCTTACCAGATGAGAATTCATGAGTGCCATGTTTTTTTTTTAATTCTTTAAAATATATTTATTTTGAAAGCAAGAGAAAGCATCAGACAAGGGAGAGGCAGAGAGAGAGAGAATCCCAAGCAGTTTCTGCACATTAGTGCAGAGCCTAATGTGGGGCTTGAACCCACGAACCATGAGATCATGACCTGAGCCCCAAGTGCCATGGTTTTGAGGCATTTCCTTGTGCAGCAGAGGGAAGTGTACCTTCCCCTCCGAGCAGTGGTGATTTGGGGTGTTAGGTGAGCTACTTGCGTTCCCTTCCCATTGAGAAATGGATCTTCATGTTTGCTAGAAAAGGGAATTCTATCAGACATTCTTTCAAAGGACCCTTAAGGACTTTGACACTGTATTTTATAACATACTTCTTTGTGCCATGTCCTTTTATATTCTTTCTAGTTTTGGAAAGGAAATATTCTCTCTCCCCTTGGATTTGTGGCAGTGGCTGGAATCCAGGTGAGGAAATGGACCGTCAGTGGGGATGTGAATGACTGCTGTCTGGTAGAAAAATGAAGCCGTTAGCTTCTCTTTTTCATCTGTACCCTTTCCATCTTCAACGCTTTGTGCAGAAGAGAGGTGCAGACAGTTTAGTGTTTTCAGATTTCCCAGAGAGGAGGCTCAGCTCAGATTTGCAGTTCCTCCAAGGAGTTCCCTGGTTGTTTCTTGGACCTTACCATTGCCAGGGACCAGTGAATGCTGGAAATCTTGTTCTGGGTTTTTTCTTCCCTCTCACACTGAAGACTGTCATCATTTGACACTAGGCATCCCCATTGTGCTTGGCATTTAACAGGTGTTCAGTAAATGTTTGTGGAGGACGGGAAGGGACAGAAGAGGAGATGCCCTTTGAATCCTGACAGTCCTAAGGCAATAGATTGTTTTAGGGTGTCATTTATGAATTTAAATTGTTTCTTGTGAAAATGACCAGATCTTGTCTGTTGAGAGCAGTTTTATAACGTTAATGTTGATCTTCAAAGGACTGATTGGTGTCTAAAAGATACACGTATTTTGAGGGTGTTAAAAGAGCCACTTTTACTTTTGTGTAATATGACTTCTGGGCCATTAGGCCGTCTCAGGGCCCCAAAATAAGCAGCTAGTCAACAAATCTCTCTCAGATGAGTGGATGAGGGAAGTGGAAGGAGGATGGAGATGTGTGAGACTCTTGCCATCCTTCACTTCTCCACTTGTATTATTTGTAAATACAGCATTTATACATTTACTTACTGAACCATTGCCAAGTGCAAGGTATGGTGAAGGTTATGAAGATAAATCAGAGAAATGTACCTTCCAGAAGACTGAAGGGGAGAGAAGTAACGCTGAAGCTGAGAGCAGAGTGGAGAAGAGTAAATGCCCCAAGCAAAGTGTGGCTAGGTGCTGTGGGAGGCGGCTTGTGCTGGGGGAAGGGGGAATGTGGAGTGGAAGCCGAGTGCTGTTTGAGCCTGGAGGCTGAGGACATTTGAGGTGCCAGGTCCAGCATATTCAACACCTCGTAGGTGGGAAAGTGAGATGTGGCTCTGGGCTGGAGCCCGGGGTGCAATAGAAGATAAGATGGTTACAGATTGAAAGAGACTTTTGAGAGGCAGAGACCCATATCCAACACATGGACCATGTTTGGAGAACATTCTGGAGTTCTCTGTCAGACCCTCCAGAGGGTCTGACAAACCACCTGCAAAAAACAAAATGTATTTCAAGTCATTGGGGACATTTAAACACTGTCTTTATATTTAATATTAAGAAATAAAGTAAGCAAAAATTTTAGGGGTGATGATAGTTTTAGTTTTAAAAGTTTATTATCGATTTATTTTTAGAGAGAGAGAGAAGAGAGAACACCATCATGGGAATGGCAGAGAGAGAGAGAGAGAGAGAGAGAGAGAGAGAGAACCCCAAGCAGGCTCTCCGTGTCAGTGTAGAGCCCGACACAGGACTTATTCCCACAGACCATGAGATCATAACTTGAGCCGAAATAAAGAATCAGATGCCCATTCGACTGAACTACCCAGCTGGTCCAATAGTGTTACTGTTTTTAAGAGTCTTTTATCTTAAAAAAATTAAGTTTATATGTGGAAACTAATTTGACAATAAACTATTTGTAAAAAAAAAAAAAAAAAAAATTTATTTATTTTGAGAGAGAGCATGCGAGCACATGAGCAGGGGAGGGACAGACAGAGAGGGGAAACAGAATCCCAAGCAAGCTCTGCACTGTCAGTGCAGAGAGCCTGATGCTGGGTTTGAACTCACGAACCATAAGATCACGACCTGAGCTGAAACCAAGAGTTGGACACTTAACCAACAGAGCTACCCAGGTACCCCAAGAGTCATTTATCTTTTTAAAGAAACTTACTGAAGTCTCTATAGGTGAAATGGTAGGCTATCTGGACTTTGCTTTAAAATAATCCAATTGGGGGCGCCTGGGTGGCTTAGTCGGTTAAGCGTCCGAATTTCGCTTAGGTCGTGATCTCGCGGTTCGTGGGTTCGAGTCCCGCGTCGGGCTCTGTGCTGACTGCCAGCTCAGAGCCTGGAGCCTGTTTCAGTCTGTGAGTCCCTCTCTCTCTGACCCTCCCTTGCTCACGCTGTGTCTCTCTCTCTCCTAGAAATAATAAATAAAAAAATAATAATAAAATAAAATAATCCAATTGGATTGGAAAGTGGTTGAGGGTATGGATGAAACAAGATTAACCATGTGTTGATAAATATTAAGCTGCATGATGGATATGTAAGAGTTCATTATGCTACAGACTCTACTTTTGCTAATGTTTAAAATTTTTCATAACAAATTTTTATTTATTTATTTTTAAATGTTTAAATGTTTATTTTTTGAGAGAGAGAGAGAGAGAGAGAAACAGAGTGCAAGTAGGGGAGGGGCAGAGAGAGAGGGAGATACAGAATCCCAAGCAGGCTCCAGGCTCTGAACTGTCAGCACAGAGCATGATGCGGGGTTTAAACTCACGAACTGTGAGATCATGACCTGAGCCAAAGTCGGACACTTAAACAACTGAGCCACCAAGGCTCTCCACAAATTTCTTTTTTAAAAGAACACAAAAAGTCAAGATAGGAAAGGTAAGGTGGAGAGGGATATGAGGACTCATTGAATATCGTAATGTCATGATACCTATGGTGAGGGAGCACCATCGGTTTGTTATGGGGACCTCATGGGGACATGCTTTCATAGCGGTGACTTGCAGGTAGGGGAGTTAGCAGTTGGAAGAAAGGTTAGAAATAAAGAGTGAGGAGGATGGTGCTGTGGGGTCGGGCCGGGGAGGGTGGCCAGGAGAGACAGGCCTGACCGGAGAGTCCCACAGGGGTGCCATGATTGGGGTGAGGGACAGGGGTGCCATGATTGGAGCTCAGCCCAAGGTATTGACTCGGGTGCTGAGGCCTTTCTGGGGATGGGGACGTTCCAGGTGAGGCTTCTGGGGGAAGGTGGTTGGTGAGAGGCAGGACGGCCCTGTTGGGTGGGAGGAGTGAGCCAGTCCATGAGGGTGGGGCCACTCCTGGAGGGTCGTGATGGCACCAAGAGAGGAAACCAGCAGAAGAGGGTAGAAGGGTAGGAGGACGCAGGAGCAGAGGAAGGACGAGAAGCGGCCAAGTCTAGTAACAGGAAAGCAAGTTGGAAGAGTATTGCTTCTGGCTTAATGAGTGATAATAGTTGAGAAACTTCTAGAAGCAGTCTGTTTCTGCATCACAAATATATAGAAGTCTCTGTGCTTCCATCTTGTTTTGCTCTGTATGGTGTAAATTCTTTCTAACGTTACCACCCACATTTTATAACCTATAATGGTTCTATACCTTTCATTCAGATTCAGAATGGTGAAGCTTTCTTTCCCCCCACAAAAGTGTCCTCAAATTATGGCTCCATGTTTGTGTTTCACTGAACAATTTGGAAATGTCACTTATCTTGTAAAAATAGAGATGAGCTTCAGTGCCCCTTTCTTCGTGTCACTTCTAGATTTTCCCTCCTCCTCTCCTACCGATCTGTGACCCGTTCCTTTAAAAGCAAAAGGTCAACAGAGGTTAAGATGGTAAAACCGGTGCTAATATCAGGATCAGTAGAATTGCCTTCCCTAAAGATAGGGCTAATTCAGTGAGAAGTCTCATTTCTCTTTCTCCATGGGAGGGAGGGTAGTGAGGGAACCTGGAAAATATTCTTATTTCCCCAGCTTTCTAACTTCAGATAATCGGCTTATCCTGGATGAGGGCTGCTGAGAGCAGGAGACGTGGCAGAGTGGCAAGCAGGTGCTCAGGTAAAGGGAAGGATCTCTTTTCCACCGACTCAGGTGCGTCCAGAGTGGCCCAGAACTTTCTATCAGCAAAAGTAAAATGCCAAAGATTCAAGGTTAAACAAGGTCTCCCTGGGGCGCCTGGGTGGCTCAGTCAGTTAAGCGTCTGACTTCGGCTTAGGTCATGATCTCACGGTTTGTGGGTTCAAGCCCCGCGTCGGGCTCTGTGCTGCCAGCTCAGAGCCGGGAGCCTGCTTCGGATTCTCTGTCTCCCTCTCTCTCTGACCCTCCCCTGCTCATGCTGTGTCTCTCTCTCTCTCTCTCTCTCTCTCTCTCAGAAATAAATAAAACATTTAAAAAAAATAAACAAACAAACAAGGTCTCCTTTCATTTTTTTCTTGCTTTTTTTTCCTCCAGAAAAGACTCTTTTAATTAGTCTTTTAATAAGTGCATTGCTCTTTGGCATTCTGTATTTATTAAAACAAAGCTACACAGGAGGCGTGGTGTGCTATCCTAGCATATTTGTTTTAGACCCACCATCTAAGCCCTAGACATGCTGCCTCCTTGCTGGGACTCTGATCCCAGGTGCATGGGTCCTGATGCACCTCTTAGGGAGCCCTGGTGGACATAAACAAGACACCTCTGCACTTGCCTCCTGGTGCTCTCCCTGCGCTGCTGAATTCACTTGCTGTGGTTTGTAGAAGACAGAGTAAGAGTCTCAGACACAGCCATTCCTTCTTCATCAAATGTTTGAGTATGTTTTACCAGTGCTGGTCGCTGAGGATACAAAGGTAGACACACCATGGTTTCTAGCTTTAAAGATCTTTTATTAGTCTTGGAAAGATGTGCAAATAAGAGGATGATAAAGTTACGGTGCTATGGTTGAGGCATACGGGGGCGGGGGGAAGTCAGGAAAGGCTGACTGCTTGGCTTCAGATGGCCAAATTCAGGAGGGAGGTAGCACATCCGTTCTGTACCTTGACACCGTGAGTGTCTTTTACATACCAAATACTTGAGAAGTAGAAATGAAAAAGATGTTCCTTTTCCTAGGACCTCTCTAGGGGTTTCTGCATTTTAGCACCCTTTGAACCTATTGTCTTTGTCCTAAACTCCTTTTAGTAAACTCAAAAGTTAACAGTTAGAAATCCTGGACAGTTTAAATACCCTAAGTGCAAGGCAAAGAAAGAATGTTGACCTGGGAGATGAGTTAAAATAGATTTCATTTATTTAAAGAATCAGTTAGATAGCAGTCACTGTTAAGACTTCCAGAGGGTAGGACCCCACAAAATAAAATATTTACAAGGAGGACCCCTGTCTTTCCTGGCTCGGACTGCAGCCTTTCAGGAGCCCTCCTCTGGGCCTGCTGTCCTGAGCCGCTTTGGCTGCTGCTGTTGTGTGAGAGCATCGCAGTGCAGGAGGGTGAGCTGATGCCGAGTCGCATTAGCTGGCTTCCTCTCATAGGGATACGGTAGGACATGGGCCAGGTTTTAATGATGGTATTGTGAAGCTTCATGAGTGTGCTTAAGCAGGAGGGCATTTTTCTGCAGCTCCCAAGGGAGGGGTGGGGAAAGCAAGGCTTTCAGGAGACCCAGCGCATTCGGATGACCCAGAAAATCTAAGCAAATTCACATGCAGTGTGAAGAGCAAGTGGGGAAGGAAGTTAAAAATCGTGTCCTGGCTTCAGGAAGAGCGACAGAACAGCCTGGTGGGCTGTCCCTGCCCTGGCTGACACAGGCTTTGAGTCTTTGGGAGGAGAGAGGAGAGTGCCTGTCTGCTTCCCATCTGTACTGAGGAATGACCAGAGGGCGAAGCTTAAATGATTGAGGAGATGTGATGTGAGCATCAATTCTTAACCATTGGGAATGGGTTGCTGATACAGTTTGTGGAATCTCCATCAGTCACTATTCCACTCATAGTCATTAGTTAATTAAGCAGCTATCTACCGAGCATTCCATTTATGCCAGGCACTGTCCATGCTGGGTTGTGGGAAGAAAACAGACTACGGGAGACAGACCTTATTCAGTTAATCACATGTATAAATGTGTCATTCAGTTGTGATAAGCTCTTTGAAATTGGCGGAGAGGGGGAAGGGGGAGCTTCCTTGAGGAAAATGATGATGGACATCTGAAGGGTGAATAAAAATTAACTAGATTAAAAAAAAAAACTCAGAATATTCCAGGAAGAGGAAAGATCATGTGCAAAGGGCTTGGTGGTGGGAGGGAGTGTGGTCTATGCAAGATGTAGAGTGAAAGCCAGTGAGCCTGGGCTGTGCTGGGCAATGGAGAGTCTGGTGTGAGAGGAAGTAGAGAGGAAGGCAGGGACTAGTTCTTGCAGGCTTGTACACCTGGAGGATTTTGTTCTTTTTCCTAAGAGCTATGGGAATCATGAAAGACTCTTAAAAAAAAATGTTTGTTTATTTTTGAGGTGGGGGAAGGGCAGAGAGAGGGAGTGAGAGAATTCCCAAGTAGGCTTCACGCTGTTCGCACAGAGCCGGTGTGGGGCTTGAACACATGAACTGTGAGATCACATCCTGAGTCCAAACCAGGAGTCAAATGTTTAACCAACTGGGCCACCAAGGTGCCCCATGAGAAACTTTTAGTGTGCATGTTTGCGTGTGTGTGTGCATGTACGTGAGAGAGAGATGGAGGCAGACACATACACGCACACATGCACCAGCAGATTTGCTCTGTAGAAAAGTGTGCTCTGGTCTTTACAAATGGGATGGAATGCCCTGGATGGTTTGTTCATGCTGCCATGGAAGACGGAGACACAGAGTCTCTCAGGTCTCTTCAGCAATCCAATTCCATTTTTAATGGGGTTGTTACCTGCTTCTCTCTCTACTGAAGGGCAGAAAGGGAAGGCAGTAGGGTCATGGAGGGCCCTATTTTGTTGATGAGGGTTTGCTCTTTGCCAAATGCTGGTTGCCTGAATTTGTAAACTGGGCCCATGAGCAAGTGGATGAGGGTAGACAGGGACCAAGGATGAAGGGGAAAGTTTGCTTTGTTGGTGGTGGGGTTTGAAGGAGGAACATTTCATTTGTTTCTTGTCTAATACGGTTGTTATAATGTCCCAGGGCTGAAAATGTATGCATTTACAGAAGTAGTGAGAATAATTAAGTGAGGTGCTTGCCTGTCTCCCCGAATGGAATGAATGTTCTGTGATCTCTGAACCATCCATGGACATCACCCAGACTTCAGGTGTGTGAGCAGGACAGGAGTGGTAGCCATTCACCGAAGGCCAGTAACCAGATGCGTGTCCAGGTGTGGCTACAGTCAGCCCACCAGACTGGGCAGTGTAATGAGAGAGGGCTATTTTAAATAGCAAGGGACCATCACAGCCAGTAGACCATTGCACATAGTTAAATCCTTAACATCTGAAAGGGAAAACCACTTCAATTTTATTACCAGAAATCCTACTTAATCTCTGTTATACTTTCTCAGATCCTCTATACTCTCTCTGACCCTCTAAACTCTGCCTGATGAATATTTTTCTAAAGACTTGCCAAGATCATTAAGTAGATTTCTACTTGGTGGAAAAATTTGGCACTGTTATTTGATCTCGTGAAGCAGAAAATGGAATATGTCATAAGCTCTAAATCCATTAGATAAGAAGCAGTGTGGAAACAGAAATATGTACAACATCGGGGCACCTAGGTGGCTTAGTTGGTTAAGTGTCCAGCTTTGGCTCACTTCATGATCTCTTGGTTTGTGAGTTCGAGCCCCACATCGGGCTCTGTGCTGACAGCTCAGAGCCTGGAGCCCGCCTCAGGTCTCCCCCTTTCTCTGTACCTCCCCTGTTCACACTCTGTCTCTCTCTGTCTTTCAAAAATAAATAAAAGTTAAAAATTTGAAGAAAAAAAAATATGTACAATGTTAAAGCAAAGCAGGATATGTAAAGCATTTGTGGTAGCCAGCCTCTGAGATGGCCCCAGTGATCTATGCTTCCTGAAACTCTTGGTGCTTTATGGTCTCTTCTCATGTTGAATAGAGCTGATCTGGGTGACCGGAAGGAAATGGTAGAGTATGACTTCCGAGGCTAGGTCGTAAGA
Organism: Crocuta crocuta; assembly: GCF_008692635.1. Taxonomy (NCBI): domain Eukaryota; kingdom Metazoa; phylum Chordata; class Mammalia; order Carnivora; family Hyaenidae; genus Crocuta; species Crocuta crocuta. Next base: position 15,852,204 of record NW_027527920.1, on the reverse strand, counting down.
GACACTGTAGCTTCTTCCTTGCTTCCTCTTTAATCACTTGCTCTGGGGGAAGCCAGCTCTTATGAGGGCCCATGGGCAGCCTATGGAAAGTCTCTTGTGGCAAGAGACCGAGGCTTCCTGTCAACAGCTGTGTGGGCGCGCCATCTTGTGACTGGATCCTTTGGCCCCACTCATCTTCAGATGACTGCAGTCGTGGCTAGCATCTTAACTACAATTTATCAGAGACCCTGAGCCAGAACTACCCAACTGAGTCACTTCTGAATTCCTTGTCTTCAGAAACTCTGTAATAATAAAAGGTTAGTATTATTTGAGACTGCTAAGTTTGGGGACAAGTTGGTATGCAGTAAGAGATAACTAATACCACAGTTTGACAAAGCCATCTCTTCTACGTCGCATTTCCTAATAACTGCTGTCTCCAGCAGAACTATAGCATCCTGCCACACTGCTGGGCTAGTTTTTGTTTTGCTGGGCTATTCTATTAGGTGATATGTCATGCTCTTCATCTTGAAGGATGGATCATCTTATCCTTTGTATCTCTGATACTTTGCAGAGTGCTCAATAAGTAGTCCCTGTGTAAACGAATCAGAATGTACAAAGGCAAAACAGAATAACAGCTTCAGGAGAGGTCAGGGTTCTAAATCTGGCTCTGCCATGGACTTGATAGAAGTTTCCTGGTCCTTGTTTTTATTGCCTTTATTGTAAATGGATACCACCTGTATTAATAAAGACGAACGAAAAATGAGTACATATACATATATGCTTGTGCACATATAGACAATCTCAGGAGGGATGCAAAGCCATACATGGCGTTTGTCTTTCAGGACAAGCAGGGGGATGGGATGAGAGGAAAGCTCTTTAAAAATAGTGTATAAAACCTTTTAGACCATTTGAGTTTATCCATGCACAAAGAAGTAGAGTATGATCTGTCTCCACTGGGTGGGCCAAGAGGAACCCTTGAGTTCAGTGATGAATGTTCACTTTTTCTCACTGGGGTCTCTGTCTCTGTCTTGTGCCCCCGCTACCATCTGCTGCCCAGTCTGTGGCCTCTGTGCCCTTGGTATCCATTCCGTTGGCACATCTCCTTTCCCATGGATACTGCCCTAGTTCAGGCCTTGTTATCTTCAGCCTGGGTGATTTCAGCAGCAATTTTCCTGTATCCCCTGATTTGGTCCCTCCACACCATACCCTCTTGCTGCAGGTGGGCCAATCCACAGCCACCCCTCCAACTCCCCCCTCCCCTGTGGCTTCCCTCCCATTACAGAGTCCTGCACAAGCTGCCTTTCTCCCGCCTTTTTAGCCGTGGTCCTCTCTGTTGTCCATGATGAACCCAGCAAGAAAGATGCTAAACAGAAGTGTGTTTCCGTCCCCACTCCATGCTTTCTGCCTCTGGGCCTTTGCTCTGCAGTCCCTGCCAATCTGGAAGCCAGTGTGGTGCAGTAGCCATAGTAGACCAGACATGGGTCTGGTCTCCACTGCCTACTGGCAGGGAGGGCCTTTTTGGGGGTACACTGTTTTATTTTGTAGAGTAATAATGCCCATGATTTTTTAAAAAATTCAGTTTCTATGCACCAATCACCAAAATAACTTCGATTTTCCTCCTTTTCCAAATCCTTGTAACTCCTTCCACCTTTGGGAGGTAATCTGTGTTAGTGGTTCTTAGCTAGGAGCGATTCTGCCCACTTTCCCTGGGGGACATTTGACAATGTCTGGAGATGTTTTTGGTTGTCACAACTGGGGCAGTGTTACTGGCATCCAGTGGGTGGAGGCCAAGGATGCTGTTAAACGTGCTACAATGCATAGACCAGCCCCCCTCCCCCCCACCTGTGTTGCTGTTGAGAAATTGGAATCTGTGTGTACAAGTATATGTATATATGTGTGTGCTCACACATGTGCACGGGAACATGTGTATATGTTCTTTTCCTTTTACACAGGTGACTACTTTGTGACCTTAATCATAGTTGGTGAACGATGACTGAATAGTTTGGCAAACCACATCTGTAATCCCCAGAATCCTCTTCTCTCAGTTGGGAGAATAATACTAACAGCGCCCGTCTCTAAGAATTGTACATATTGTGGCCTCAGTCTGTCTTTTCTGACTTGCTTTCCTGTGCCCTCCTCCTGGACTTCCCCTGTGTCCCCTTGGCACCCCCCTGCCATTTTTCCTCTGTCTCTGTTCAGGCTAGTTGTCTGTCTCCAATGTCCTTCCCACCCCTGAGCCCCCATCTCTGCCACTTAGAACCCTGCCGTCCTCAGGGCTGAGCTGACATGCCTTCTTTGTATGGTCCAGCGTCTGCTGGCCCTTCTCTTCAAAATCCCCAGAGCCTTTTCCCCTCCTAGGGCATTTATCATTTCGCTTTGCCGATAGCTGTTTATTCACTCAGCTCATGGAACATCGTGTGAAGTGATGACATCCAGCATTTAAAGCAGAAATACAGAAGGGATCACTTTGCTTTGAGGAGGTGGGCCAGGAAAGGGAGTTCCTTAAGAGGGAATGAGGTGTGGTTGAGTCTTCAGAGTGGTGAGAGTTAGTGAGGTGACTTTAAGGGTGGGAAAGGGCATTTCAGATGGAGCGAACTTCATAAGCTGCGGCATGGACATTTTTGGATTGTTCTCTCCTGAGATTTCAGTGATAGCCATTTTTCTTATTTGCTTTTGGATCCTCCATAGCCTTACCCTAGTCAGTTAATAGAATTGTGTGTGTGTTCATGCACTTATCCAATAACTATTTTTGAGTACTTTCTATACTTGAAGTGCTCAACAGACAGAAATGGATTTAGACGTATTGTTGGTGGCAGATGGATGGCAATAGAGAACCATTAGAATAGTAGGTGGCCTCTTCAGTGATTAGATATGGTTTAGCGACTTTTAAGCTACAGATTAAGTCATGTCATGTGTGGTGACCACACGTTAGGATTCTGGAAATGCGTGTGAGCACAAGTCAGAGGCAAATGTAATGGAAAACTCCTCCTGCACTGGTGGTCACCAGGGAACAGAACTTGTTTGAGCCAGCATTGTTAGGTTGGTTTCATGAGACACAAAATAAAGGGCAAGGTGTTCGTTCCACAGGGCGATTGCAGTAGTTTTCGCAGTAATGAGTAAAGCAATGTTGTTTTGTCTGCAGTGAGTAGGAGTTGGGTGGGAGAAGGGACAGGGGAAAGGTTGGTTCCTTTCCTAGGAAATTCCAAAGTGCCGACGGGCCTTATCCTTGGGGACTTACAGACGAAGGGGAAAATGTAGCTAACTGCACATATTTCTCCTTTTAACGCTTCTCCTCGTTTTCTTTCTTTTTGTTTTATTTGTTAAATTTCTGCACATGTTTCTCAAGTGTGTGGTCCAGAGAGAAGAAATACTGGCTGTCTCTGGATTTAGGGAAACTCTGAGTCCACTTACAGTTAGAATAAAGGGCTGGATGTGCTTCAGAGACTTTTTGAAACAAGACTGGGGATAAAGTCAAGCAAATAAATGACAGAGCCCAGAAGAGTGGCATTGAGATGGATTTGAAAGTATTCGGGCAGATGTGGCATGGGAGCATGTGAAAACTTTAGTCTTTTCCATCCCTGAATTGCCCAAGAGCTAAAGATGTGTTCTGCACCAGGGAAAGCATTGGCTATAAAACCGTGCAGGGAAAGCTCCGATGCCTGCACATTTACTTGGAAAGCACTGCGTTCTTCATGGCTTTGGAGCAGGAGCCTATGCATTAAGAAGCTCTGGAAAATAGGCACTGGGGTCATCCTACAGAGTCTGTATGGGGAGGTGTTTTAAGCCAGTTTGGTTTATAAATATGACTGTGACCTTGAGTCAAGCACATGCCAAGCCCAAAGTGAACCCCACACACTTTCTGATCTATAGGGAGGGTCCTTTCTGCCTGGCCAGACATTTTTCTTCCATGTGTCTCAGCCTGTGACCTTGTATGAGAAAAAGATTCCCACTGTTATCTTTGATACTTGATTTCTGAGACTCCAAGATGCCAGGGTTTTGAGACCCTACCTGCTCGGCTTTCTTCTACCCATTCTGTTATGACCAGTTTCCTTTACAGCCCCAACCCGCTGCCCTTTCCCGTATCTGTCTTAGTGACCCTTCAAGGCAGAAGCAGACGCATGTGCTGTGTACCGTGAACTTCCCGCTGCTGAACTGGGGAGAAAACGTGGCTGGCAGGTGGTGAACTCTGTGGCTGATTCAGGCCCTGTGGAGAACCAGGGTTAATAATTTACTGTACCTCTGTGCAACCACTGATGTTGACCTTGACATAACTCTGGTGGAAATTAGTCAGAGCCTGGCCTGGCATTTAAGTAATAGGTAATACGACACAGAAATAACTTCTTGTTGAGAGGGGAATCCTGTCTCCGCGTTTACAGTTGACATTCACATATATCAGTCCTGTTTGCATCCAGTAGTGGACAACTGTTTGCTTCAGTTGTGTACATGAGTTAAAGATGTCATCCCGGGTCAGGAGACATGACTTTATGTGGAGCCACTCATCATGGTAGAGAACAAAAACCACATTGAGGGAGAAGCCCTGTTGGAGAAGCAGTAAAACACCATTTGGGCTTGGTGGGTAAGGCAGGTGAAGACGCTCTACCCCATCCCACCCCACGCACCCTGTATTTTAAATTCATAGCCCCTTTTCTTGAGCAGGTCTGAATTTTTTATTGCTGGTGCTCTGAGAAGGTTAAACTGAGTAAACTTCCTAGTGTAAAGTCAACAGCACTGCCAGCTTTTAGAGTCCCTTTATCTGGGAATGGGGGAGCTCTCACTATAGCATTTGCTCTGTCCCTTCCCTGATATAAAACCAACCTCAGGGCAATAAAGAGAGTTGGATTGAAAGTTCTAGTTAACTCTCGGGTAAGCCTAGGTTGCCAGCAAATATGCGGTGATCTGAAGGTAGACTCACTGGTCAGGGAGTTGCCTAAATGACTGTGTTAGGTGCATGGTGGGACCGTGCTGTTCTTGCTGTCCTCTCCGGAAGTAGCAATGCACTTATTTCCTTGTCAAGAGCTGCAAAGTGGTGTAGAAGGCAAGCTGCCCTTCTCTCTCCCCCAGACCTCTAGGAAGGTGCCATGATTTGGTTAGAGATGGCTCCAGAATATAGTTTTTGGTTCCTGGACAATGCTTTTTCTAGTATGCTGGCCAGCACTTTTCATTTTGGTCTCTGGGCAGGAGTTTGAAGAGACACCCTTGGAAGGATGTCGAAAGAAGAATTTAAGTGACTCAGGTCCCATCCTTGAGAATGATAAGAGAAATACTCACTTTTTAAAAATTTATACATTAGCTGAGAATTTATACAGCCTTTTAAGGAGGAAGCAGACACATTCTTGGTTCCCAGTGATCTGTATGTGAGCTTATGACATTTACTCTATGTAAATGGTCTCATGTTCCTACCAGCTGGCTTGGGGCCATCTCCCTTCTTGGTGAAAGCAATTTTCTTTGATATGTCATCGAAGATTTTCTCTTTCCTCCAAATTATTCCTTGATGAGCAGTACTATAACTGCCTCCCCTTTGTATCTAGACATTATCAAATCAACCAGCAGTATCTTATTATTTAAATTTTTCGGAGGGATGGATTCCTTGGAATTTTTTACATCAACAACCATGTCATCTGCCAATAGGGATAGTTTTATTTCTTCCTTTTTAATCTGTATGCTTTTTACTTCTTTTTCCTGCCTTACTGTGCTGGCTAGAAGTTAAGTACTCTGCTGAGTGAAAGTGGTGAGGGTGGGTGTCTTTGCCTTATTCCTGATCTTAGGGGGAAGGCATTCAGTCTTTCACCATTAAATATAATGTTAGTTATAGGGCTTTTGCAGAGGGTCTTCATCAAGTTTAGGATGTTCCCCTCCAGTCAGAGTTTTCTGGGAATTTTTGTTTGTGTTTTTATGAATGGGTGTTGAATTTTGTCAAATACTTTTTCTGTGTCACTGGTACGATGATGTGATTTTCAAACATTAAAATCAGTCTTACATCCCTAAAATAAATTCCAGGTGGGCTTCGCGTTTACTTCTTCTTATATAATGCTGAATCCTGCTTGCTAATATTTTGTTTAGGATTTTTGTGTCTGTGTTGTCTATAGTTGTGGGGTTTTTGTGTGTTGTGTTGGTACTATCTTTGGTTTTGGTGTGGGGTAATATTGACTTCATCAAATAAATTGAGAGTGTTTCTTCCTCGTCTGTTTTCTGGAAGAGATTGTGTAGAGTTCATGTTTATTCTTCTTTAAACGTTTGGTAGAATTCACCAGTGAAACCAGCTAGGCCTAGAGATTTCATTTTGAGACTTTTAAAATTACGAATTCAATTTCCTTAGTAGGTATGGGACTGTTAAATGATCTGTTTTGTATTAGGTAATCGGTGGTAGTTTATGCTTTTTGAAGAATGGGTTCATTTCATCTAACTTGTCAGTTTATTTGTGTAGAGTTGTTTGTGGTATTCCTGAGTTATCCTTTTGATGCTTGCAGGGTCTGTAGCAATACTCTGTTTTGTTCTTGATATTGGCAATTGTATTTGTGTGTGTGTGTGTGTGTGTGTGTGTGTGTGTGTGAGAGAGAGAGAGAGAGAGAGAGAGAGAGAGAGAGAGATTTTTGCCAGCGGGTTGTCGATCTTACTGACCTTTTAAAAGAATCATTTTTGTTGATTTTTTTTCTGTTCTTATATTTTAAGTTTCATTGATTTCTGCTTTTATCTTTATTATTTGCTTCCTTCTGTTTGCTTTGAGTTTATTAATGTTCTTCCTTTTCTAGGTTCTTGAGGTGGCAGCTTAGATGATTGAATTCAGACGTTTCCTCTTTGTAAATGTAAATATTTAGGGCTATGAATTTCCCCTTCAGCATCGATTTAGCTGTGCCATAAATTTTGATATGTTGTATTTTAATTTTCAGTCAAGTGAATGTATTCTTTCTTATTTTCCTCCAGGCTTCTTCTTCAACTCATGAATTATTCAGAAGTGGGTTGTTCACCTTCTAAATGTTTGGGTATTTTCCCATTATCTTTATTGCATTGATTCGACTTGGATTCCATTGTGGTCAAAGAACACACACATATATGATTTCAGTTCTGTTCAATGTGTTAAGATTTGTTTTATGGCCAGGTTATGGTTTATCTAAGGTATATGTTTCATGAGTTCTTAAAAAGAATGTATATTATACTGGAAAAGGACTTTAGTAAAATACAGATCAATCTCAGGGATAAAAATAAATTTCTTTTTCTAGGGCAGTAGAAAGACTGTTTCTAGTTGGATGTGCCACTTAGCTCATAGCCTTAGTTACATCATCAACAGAATGAGAATGCATCCTTTTTAGTGGTTTACAAACCCATCTATATCTGCATGGTAAAAGTTAAATGGTAGCAGGTATGTGAAGTATCATATTATTTGCCATTTTTTCCATTCAGATCATAATTTTAAGGAATTTTTCTGTTTTATAGTTGTTTTAGTAAAAGAAATGATAGAAAAAGCTTTAAAATAATTTGAACTTAAATTATTTTATAATTATTTAAAATAATTTGATCATACTTTTGATAGCACATATTTTCTCTCTCACAACATATTTGGAGTGTCTTTAGATGAACAAGTGTAGGGCATCCGTATTTTCTTTATTGGCAGCAGCATAGCCTGCTGGACAGTGATTTAATAGGGGGTAGCTACCTGCTACCTCTTCTGGTGCCCCAGCCTCACGGAGCTCTCCTAATAGCCTAGCATTCTCCTTCCAGAGAAATCAAAGGGCCCGGAAGGTAAGTCAGCAAACCAGGCCAGTCAGGAGAGCCAGAATTCAAGTTTATGAGCAGCTGAGTAAGGGGACTGGAATCAGAAGTGAGGGTGAGTCAGGAACAGGGCCCACGTTACTTAGACAAGCTGAGGTGGTGACCTTGTTGGATAAGCTGCCTTCCTGATACTCCAGGACAGGGTTAAGCTCATTTGTGCTGAAGTCTGAACTTTATCTCCCACAGAGCTTGGCTACCAGAAGTGGCTAAAAAAAATTTTGGCCCAGGTTAAGCTTCCTTACCTCTCCTGTATTATCTGTCTGAAAAATGTAAATCAAATTTAAGGGTCCCATGACTCTGTTTTTCTCTGTGGAAATGGGAATGGTATCATTGGAAAGGGTCAGGAAGAAGGTGGTGGGAGGAAAGAACGAAGGAGGTGAATAACTAACAGTGAGAAAGAAACACGGGGTTGGAAAGTAAGACAGACACTGGATGCTTCTGGAAGAAGTAAACTGTTATCATGAAGTCTGCTTGCATCTACCTCTCCGATAAGTCTGCACATTATTCCTCTGCCTCACTTGTACCATCTGAGTCCTTAAACTGGAGTCCCTGTTCACAGCCATGGTTTGATTGAAGGGGTGGGAATAGCTAATCAAGAGTGACCTTCAGACATTTATACCAAGTGACTGGATGAGTACTGGGGTTACTGAAAATCCAGAGGAGGTTCAGGTTTTGGCAGCATGGTGAGTGAGGTGAAGACTTCCATTTTATTCATATTGAGTCTGTGTTGAGTTTGAAAGGCCTTTGGGACATCTGTGCAGAGGCCTTTGGCCACAAGAGAGAGGCTGGGCTGGAGCTACCAATTTTGGTTGGCCCCAGTGGACACTTGAAATAGTTAAATGATCCTAATGAATAGGTTGTTCAAATTCTGCCCTAGCTTTATATTCCCATTGAGAGGACTTGTTCTAGAACTTCTTACTGATGTCATAGCACTTGTAGGCTCAGCCTTGCCTGCCATGCTTGAAGTACTGTGGAGATACTTCACTTCTTTGGCGCTATTTTTCCTAGTCCAATTCAACTGTTTCCTGATGCAAGCCAAGATTTTAGCAGAAGAAAGCTTTTTAGAAGACAGACTTAAAATTCTTTGTACCAGCACAATCACACTAAACTCTAATTGCACAGCATGTAGAAAATACTAAGATCAGACACTCTATATTGTGTGTGTGTGTGTGTGTGTGTCTGTGTGTGTCTGTGTGTCTGTCTGTCTGTCTTTTGGGGAAGTGGGGTTGAGTTTTCAAATTCATATTTATTAGTACGACCAGAACCACCTCTCCTTGGGGGATGAGTTTTTCCAAGATGGTGAGTTCCAAAGAACAACTCTTCCTTTCTCTTCTTAAGTTTATCTAACCTTCTTAGCTTACTTTGCCTGACTCAACATTACTTATTTTCAGGCATTGCAGAAGCAAAAAAAAAAAAAAGTTACTAAAGAGGAGAGTTGGTTTAGTTTTATTTTTATGGGTCACAATGATACTTAATGGGAATATTTGGCATACTAGTTTAGAATACATTTTTTTATGCTAGTGTTTTTAGGAATTTTAAGGGGTTAGTATTCTCTGATAATTGGTAATAATATGTGTCATTGGTGTTACTAAATAAATCTATATACTTGGATATTCTTTCTGTTCACATTATTTTATATTTTTAGGAAGGCCCAAGGTTGAGGCAGATATCTATGGGACTGGGTGATTAGAGCTGTGTTTAGTTGCTAGCTTTGTAGGTAGTGTGCTATTGAGAATCTTGCCCATACTGGCTTCTTAACTTCTCATAATGTGCAGGTCCAGAATTAGAGGTCATGTCTTCTGTCCAGATAAACTAGAGTTGGGTACAAGTTCAGGAGCTGCCAGGTATGCTAGGTAGGACAATAAAAGCCCTAAGGTAGCCTTTCTTGAAAAGAGTCTCCAGTATTCTACAGTCTCTGCATATACTTATGGCATATATGAAGTATACAGGTTTTTGTAGGGATGGATATTTCATTTGTTTAGGGTATATATATATACATATATATATATCTAAGAGTAGAATCTTTGGATCATATGGTAACTCTGTGTTTAATTGTTTAAAGGATTGCCAAACTGATTTTCAAGTTGTTACGCCATCTTACATTCCCACCAGAAGTGTATGGGTGTTCCCATGTCCTCACATTCTCCCTAGCACTTACTATTATTTATCTTTCAGATTATAGCCATCACATTGGTGTGAAATGGCATTTCATTGTAGTTTTGATTTGCATTTCCCTGGCAACTGATGATATTACTGATGATATTAAGCATCTTTTCATGTGCTTAACGGCAATTTGCATATCTTTTTTGGAGAACTGTCCAGATCATTTGCCCATTTTTTAATTGGACTGCTACTGAGTTGTAATAGTTCTTCATATATTCCAGATACCAGTCTCTTATCACATCATAATTTGCAAAATTTCTCTTCCATTCTGTGGCCTGTCTTTCCACTTTCTTGATGCTGTCCTTTGAAGCACAAACATTTAAAATTTTCATTATGTCCAATTTATGTATTTTTGTTGTGTTGTTACTTATGTCCTGTCTAAGAAAGCATTACCTAAACGAAGGTCATGATGACTTACTCTGCTAAGAGATTTACCATTTTAGTTTTATAGTTTTTGTAGTTTTAGCTCTTACATTTAAGTCTGTGATCCATTTGGAGTTAATTTTTGACCACGGTGTGAGGTATGATTCCAGCGTCATTCTTTTACATGTAGATATTGGGTGTCCCAGCACCCTTTGTTGAAGAGGCTATTCTTGTCCTGATGAATGATCTTAGCACTGTTCTGTCCCTGTTGAGGTGTGCTTCTCAGGCCCCTTACCACGCAAGTTGTTCCTCAGATACAGTTTTGGTGGTGAGGACTGGACATTAGAGAATTAGAGCATTTCCCCAAAAGAGACTGTTCAAACCAGAAGGGACTGATAGAGCCCTAACTGCTAAATTCAAGTTGTCCTTACTGCTATCCCAAATGAGTGTGAGATTGCCAGGAAAATTTGACTGGTTGTAGAAAATAAAGAGTGTCATGTTCCCTGAATGTCAGAAGGTAGCTTAAACACATTTTTGACCCTGTTCTGGTGTTAGTCTTACTGAGGTCCCTTGGTTACTGGAGAGATTCAGTGATGGGCAGTTTCTCTTTTGTTGACTGGACTCTCACACATGACCAGTAGTAGGTAGTTGGAATTGTTGGGGGTGGGGAGAGGAAATGAGCTTAAGTAATAGAAAGCAAGGATTCCTCAGAATGGCTCTGTGACCTCAGGCACTGAGGTAACCTCAGGAGGGCACTGGATTAATAACCTCTGAGGTCCTGTCTTACATTAAAGGTCTCTGCTGCTGGTGTACTTGAAGATGTTGACAACATGGTGAGACTTTGCTGTTGAGGAACCATGTTATTAAAACCTATGTGGTACTGGCAGAAAGTAAGGAATTACTGAAAAGAAACACCCTTGCGTAGACACACACACACACACACACACACACACGCACACACACACACACACACACACACACACACATTGATGCAGGTATGACAAAGGGACTCAGGAGAGCCAACTGAAAGAGCTCCAGCGGTCAAAGCCAGAACAGTTTTGAGTAATAAAACAAAGTTGTATTGGATATGTAAAATAAATATCCATGGGTCCATACAAATATCCATCTGTCCATAAACAAAGGACTGAATAAATACATAAATGGGGAAGAATACAAATCTCCGTTATGGAATTCCAGATAATTTGTGTAGGCACTTTGCCTCCAACCAAGTAGTTTAACTCCCTATCCCTTAAATGTGGGCTGCACATAGTGACTTCCTTTCCACATAATGTGGAAAGAGGGAAAAAGTAACTTTTTTTTTTTTCTGGTAAGTGGAGAAAGGTGGCAAACACTGCCTTAGCCAGGTGGTCAAAGTCAACATCAGCAGTGACTGATCACATTGATGCCCTTGGTACGATGTGATGAGAATGGCACTTTCCCCTGTGGTCTTCTTATGCCAGACCCTTAACCCTAGTCTAATTATGCAAAAAGCATTAGACAAATTCTGTATGAGGGACATTATGCAGAATATCTGACCAGTATTCTTCAAACCTGGACAGTCTTTAAAAACCAAGGAAAGTCTTAGAAATAGTCACAACCAAGAAGACCCTGAGGAGACGGGATGACCAAATGATATGTGGTGTCCTAGGTGGGATCCTGGAACAGAAAAAGTCCATTAGGTGGAAAACTAAATGAAGTATGGGCTTTTGTTAATAATAAATGTATCCATATTGGTTCATCAATTATGACAGATGCACCAAACTAACGTAAGATGCAGTTGTAAAGGAAATTGAGTGTGGGGTGTATGGGAACTTTATATTAGCTTAGCAATCTTTCTGTGGTCTCAAACTGTTCTGATAAATAGATTTTATTTGAAAAAGTGAACCTACCTGGTGAAATCTTCTAAGGCATAGTTCAGTACTTGTTCTTTGAGGTCATCTTGAACAGCCCCCTTTCAAGCGTACCACTTTCTCCATTGCTCACCCCGTGCACCTCTGTTAGATCAATGCCCATTGCACCGCAGTTAATGGACTCTTTTCTATCCTACTCGGCATGCCCTCCTTGTTCATCTTCACTCACAGCATCTGGCACACAGGAGGCACTCACATGCTTGTTCACGGACAGCAATGAAGGATCGAGCATAAAGAACAAATATTTCAGGAATCTAGTGTGTGCATGACCTTTTGCTATAATCATGGCCCTTGTACTCGAAGGTGCCCAAGTTGTGGCTAAGAGGTAGATACTGATGCTGTGATGCAGTAAGAGAATGAAATGCCTGCTCAATCTACTGTAAAGATCAGCATAAGGTTCATAATGAGACTCTGTCAGTAAAAGTGCTCTCAAAAAATCTATTTATCGCAAGTGGGATTCACATTACTGGTGACACTAACTCACACTCCCCAGCTCATCAGCTTCCTGCCCAGGGATTTCTCATTAAGAAGCTGTATTCCTTATTTGGAGGCTTTTACTCTTTGAAATGGACAGGTAGGATGACCAGTCTGGAGGAGCCCACGTTATTTATCAATTGAAAACTTAGATTTCTCAGCTGATAAGGGCAGAGTCTTAGAGACCTGGCAGGCAGTAAGTTGGGCACCTCTTAATGGAATGGTTAGAGGGTCCCTGTTAGTGGCCCCTGAATATGAGGCAGATCTGATCTGATTGACTTCTTCAGAGGCATCACACACATTTATCAACTAGCATAGTGCAAACATTAAGGGCCTCCAGGTTCTCATTTGAAGGGGAAATTTCCATGAGCAATAGGTTTGCAACTTTGTTTCCATTCTGATATTTTTTTGTAGGATGAATCTCACTAACAAAAGCATGTACAATAAAATAAAAATATGTGTATTTATAAAATATCAGGGGAAATATAAATTCAAATAGAGTCAGTATTGGGAGTAGTGGGGTTAAAATAGAGCCCAACTACATAGTCCAAAGATCTGGAGGGAGAATTAGAAATGTGGCCCTGAGATTCCTGGTTGTCAGAGTGAAGAAAGAAACATGATCAACCAGATGATTTTTGCTGTCCATAAAGGGGGAAAAAACCCACTTCCTTAGGGGGAAGTAAAGCTTCTCTTGACATACAATTCTGAAAATTATACCCAAGTTCCTTTCCTAGCCTGGGGGCATGGGGACTCTGAGCAGAGAGAGACGTAGATGCTAAGATCCAGACAGGCCTGCTGTCATTTGTACTTGCCTTAGGCTCACGTATCACTGAGAGAGAAACAAGGCATTGTCCTGGAGTCTTGAACAGCCCTTTGGGTACGGATATTTTATTTCCGAATTTATTTCCATTTTTAGAATTATGGTAGCGCATCTGTCCTTGTGCATTGGTGGAAAAAGGGACTGACTAGTCAAGCAGGCATATGTGGGTATGAGTATTTATGATTCTGAGGTCTGTTTCAACATCAGGAATAAACAAAGAAAGTAAAGTAAGTATATTAGACCAGAACTAAATGCTTTTAGTAATGAATTCATGATTTCAAATTCGCTGTGAAAATAATGCCAGTATAGTTCAGTCACAGTGATCCTCTTGACCTTCCTTGGAAAATATTAAACATTTGAGTAAGAGCTCAAGAAAGAGGTAATTCCTGGAAGTCATCAAAAACTCACTGAAGTCGCATTTTTTTTTTTTTATTTCGGAGAGAGAGAGAGAGACCGCGTGAGCCGGGGAGGGTCAGAGAGAGAGGGAGACACAGAATCTGAAACGGGGTCCAGGCTCTGAGCTAGCTGTCAGCACAGAGCCCGACGCGGGGCTCGAACCCACGAATTGTGAGGTCATGACCTGAGCCAAAGTTGGACGCCCAACTGACTGAGCCACTCAGGCACCCCACATGCTTTTTCTTTTAACAGCGTTACTAGGCAAGGAGATTGGGGTTACAGAGAGTTTTGGAAGGAGTTTTCTAGTGGTAGGTGACAGGATTCTTGGCCCTGTTCTGTTAATTTGTTTTCCATAACCCGAACACCCAGAAAGCATTTTCATCAAGTCTGTAGGTGACCCACATTAGGCAACTACTAGAAGATAGACTTGAGACTCAAAACGATCTCAACAGGCAGAAACAAAGACTTAAAAATCAACTTCATGAAACTGAAAAGAGGGATAAATGACATCTCTTATTTCTTTTTCCTTCATTTTTAGGGATTAAGCATAGAGGATTGAAAGCTTAGTAAACCTTGTGGATGGCCATAAGCTCCATTGCATCAACCGTGACAAGAACACAGATACCCTCACGTGCATAAGTCAGAATTCTGTTAAACTTCAGAATCCTCCAAAGTGCTATTTAGTGGCCTCCGTGAGATTACTAATTCTTAAATTCTGTTCTTTCCATCTGCTGTGGTTATTATAAGCACTTAGTAGTTTTCCCCTCAGGGGTATTCAGCAAATAGCAAATATCTATTGAGTGCCAGTTGCTTATATGACACTGGTCCAGGGACTGCGGCCGAGGAGATAAGGGAGACATGGTCTCCATCCCCAAGGAACCTGGGCTTCTCTCCTAAATATGTGCAGGTGAGGCATGAAGTCATTCGCCACTGTTGTGCCCCACGGTACTCAGAAATGTGAGATAAACCATAGTCAGAGACGTAAGAGACTCTGATTGGGAATATCAACCTGAAAATCACTTAAATCTTGCAAGTCAAGGAAAGTTTCAAAGACCATCATTTTTATATGCCTGTGCTCTTGCCATTTAAAAATGTTACATTTATAGGCTCATCTAGTGACTTACTGTTTTAAAAGCATAGCCGTCATATGGGTAATTGTAACTGGATAGCGTGCAACCGAGAAGGATCTATGTTCCAAACTGGAGGCCAAAAGCTTTATTTATGATGGAAATAACAAAGAATTCGCTTTCTTCTCTCCTCATCTCTAGTTCCTGCTGTGGTTCTGTTGAGATTTAGGGTGTGAAAGAGCTCGCCGCGGCCACCGTCCTATCTCTTGGTTCCTTTTTCCCCTCTGCACCCAGATTCAGCATTTAACACCCTTCACTTGTGAGCCGCTTATAATAAACTACTCCTATATGATTAGGCCATTAAAAATAGAAATAGAAAATTAAAAAGCATTAGGGAGGATGGATTTTATTTTGGGAAAGGCCCTAATTCCATGAACTTGCTGTTCTTTCTGTTTGGGACTAAATGGTCCTGATTATTTTAGACTAATTGCAAACTGGTGTGTATTATATTTTCCGTCCCAGAACAACAGGATTATATGTTTGTCTGTTCATTCCTGAACCCCAGCCACTTGTGATGGTGCAGAGCATTCAGCTGGTGTCCCATCCAGCAAATTTTGGCCCAGGGTGTTCCCTGGAAACTTGCATGTCTAGGCATGAGCTCAGCCGCTGGCATGCTTGCCATCCCTCTAAGTATCTCCATGTGCTTCTTGTATAACACCGATTGGAAAGCCAGAAGGTAACTCCTCTTCTCTGGATGCAATAGCTTTCTCTTTGCTCTTTTCTTAGGGATTTATCATCCATTTGTTGTATGACAGGGGCTGTGAACATGGTTTTCATCACCTTGAAACTCTGAGGACAGGGTCTTATTTTTCTTTACATCCTTCCAAGGCCTTCAGAGGTTACAGAATCAGTTCATGTAGCTTGGCGATACCCTGTGGGTCATGAGACCACGGACCTTTCCTGTAGCTTCTATAGGAAGTTTTTCCTGGGAAGTCCGTGAACTGGCTCGCATGTGTGACCCAGAAACCAGTTGTCAGCAACTCATTTGCATTATACCATTAATATTCTTCTTGCTTTGTCAGTCAGCTCATTCACCACTAGGCTTGCCTTGGGTTGGCCTCGTAGCCAGCTTCCTTGTGAGTTATAAAATGAAGTAACTCTGAAACATTTTCGAGTTCTCTTTCCTACAGGATGTTTTGACCGGTCTTGATAGAAGGCCTCCCTTCTATGTCAAGAATTCCTCCTGCCTATTACCTCCTGCTTTCTTTAAATTATTGTAAAGCTTGAACTTCGGGTTTTATACCTTGGTGACTCTCATAAACAGCTTTACTTTGCCCTTTTGACCTAGGAACGCCATCAAGGAGAGAAAGAAAGGATTACAGTGTACATCAGCCTTAGGAACTGTCAGTCTCTCTGAGAAAATACGAAACGGTAGCCACCCTACCGTCCTCAGGTTCTGTATGTGACCACACAGATGAACACTCCTGGGGGAGGTGCTTATAAACACCCAGAAAGAGGGTTAAGCCAGTGCACATTGTCTTGGGAAGCATTTACTGTGACTTGGATGACGACCAGCATTATTTTTCCTGGTGTAGACTGACTTTCATATGAAGTCTTAATGTCTGAGTTCCATTGTAGCTTTGGTCAGTGCCATGTGGCGGGTGAGGGAGTCAGGAAAGCATCTATTTTCATATGAAAGCATAACGTTGGAAGTTTACAAAGTAACTAATTGACAAGAAAAATGAAAGCATATTTCTGGAAGGCCAAGAATGTCTTAGCAATCCAGAGAAATGTTGCTTGTAAAAAGCAAAACTGATAACCGGGAGTGACCGTGGAATGGAGCCTCATGAGCTCTGGGGAGTGGAGATAAGATAAATGAGTGAAAGACAAGAGGAGGAAATGTGTGTTTTCAAGGAAAATATTCACAGGGTTGATCTAAAGTGCAATTGGATGTGCTCACAAAGGCCGCAAATACATTAAAAAAGAGAGACAAAACCCAAACCACTTACTTTCTTCTTTGTAGGTTCTTAAAATCGAAATATGGCTATTTCCAAGAAAATTGTTAATTATCAACAGAATCGTTTACTGAACCAACTGAGAATCCTACTCGACCCAATATTTGGGTCCCTTTTGTAAAGGAACTACCAAGGCACCTAAGAAAGAGGTCGGTGACCTGTGCCCTGTAGTTAGGTCGACCTGGTTTGAACCCTGGCCATCTGATTTGGGATATGTCACTTAATGAGTCTGCTTATTTTTCCCCATCAGTAGGATGGGAACAATAACAGAGTCACAGAGCTGCAGTGAGGGTGACATGAGGTCTGGCACGCTGCAGATGTGACAGATGTGACAGATGGATGCTCGCTCTTAGGCCAGGGAGGGGAGGAGAGTGGAGGCCCAGGCCTTAGGACCGGCCTGCGGGGGAGGCGGCTGCACATGGCTAGTGACCAGCACTCAGCAGTGAGAACAGAGCAGCAGACACCCTGGCCCCACGTCCTCCTGGGTTGGGTCGGGTGAGGGTGGCAGTGGAAGGCTGGAGAGTGATATTCCCAGCTGCTCCAGGTCCCTGTGGGTGCCAGGCACATCTGATGACTTCAGACAAAGGGCACCGGTGGCCACATTGGTCCAGCAGGAAGGAAAGTCTTGGACAAGATGGCCTCTTTGTTTGCTCCTGTGTGTACCTCGTCTACCCTGGCAGGCGGAACTAGCTGTTTGTTTTTGTGGAACAAAGAACGGGCCTGGTTAGATTGCAGGCCTGGGGAGTAGAGGGGCGGGAGGAGTTCCTTGCAGGATTCCTCCTGGTTAAATCACACTCTGGGAGAAGTGTCTGGCATGTGTCTCCCTGTTGCAGATAGAATAAAGACACATACCGCACATGCCTAAACTTGGATCCTGCAAAGGCAAAGCCCACAGCAAAGGGTCATTATGTGACCTGACCTCTCTTAGTCTAGGCTTCTTATTCTGCATCACTGGGAATATTACTGAGGACAGACTCAGCCACAGAGTGGGTTTAAAGGGAGGCCTGCAGTTTCCAGAAGTGGGGCCGAGGGGTCAGGGTGAGCTAGGCATAGGGGCAGGCCCTGCAGAGTCTGCAGATGGTCGCTTGAATCTCAGGGCCATGGGGAGCGGGGTGTGTGCTGCACAGCAGAGAGGTGAGCTGGCACACGTGGTCACCCGGGAATGTGGCCCTGAGGCTACCCGTACGGAATTTAGCACTGCGGATCTATAGGGAGATGTTCAGCTCTCACGTTAGCAGGCACGTCTTTGCCCTTGGTGAACTGGGCTTCATGCTCAAGGAGGGAGCCGGAAAGAGTCTCCTTTCCCGTGAGGATTGCAGATATAAAGTGGGGTCCAGCAGAGAGCAATCAGCCTTTGCAAGCTTCCATACCTTGGCATGCCCTGTTTTTCCCATCTGTACAGCCTTTCCCTTTCCTTCTCTGCTTGGCACCAAGCACTTTGCAGCTTCACCCATCTCATCCAGGTAGAGTTAGGGCTCCCTTCCCTCCTCTTGCATAGCGTTTGGTTTATATCTCCATTATGGAATACACTGCATTGTCCTTTCTCTTTCACATCCATTGTACATATTTCAGATTGATTGGTTCGACAGTTTGGTGTGTGTGATTTTGAGTATTTACTTTGGGCCAGACACTGTGTTACAGCTAGTGAGCAAAAGTGAACATGCGCTCCCTGCCCTCAGAAAGCTTACAGTCTAGTGGAAGAGACTATAGAAGGGGAAAAAATATCAAATAAGTAAATGAAAATTGCAACTATGACAAGTGACAAGGCTCATGGATGGAGGGGCTAGGATTTGACCTAGTCTGGGGGGTCAGGGACCATTTCTTTGAGGAGGTGATGATTGGGCTGAGTAGGAGCTAATTATGTAGAGAGGCAGAGTCATCCAGGCAGAGGTGCAAAGGCCCTGGGGTAGGAGAAAAAGCATGGTAAAAGAAAAGGCCAGTGGAAGGATGGGGTGAGTGAGAAGGAGTGTGAGAAGTGAGGGGGCTGGGAAGGCAGGTAGACCACGGAAGCCCTGTGGGCCACGTTAAGAAGATTTGCTATTTGTTTTTGCCCTTCTCCTCAAGAGCACAGGACAGCCATTGAAACATTTAAGCAGGGGGCAACAAATCTGGTTTGGGGTTGAAAATACTCTGTGTGGGGAATAGATTGGAGAGGGCAAAAGAGGGGATGTGGGTAATAGACCGCTGGGAAGCTTCTGCTGTTGTCCAGGAAAGAAATGGTGGCAGCCTGGATTGGCGTGATGATAGTGGGGACAGAGAACCAAGGGTAGATCCGAGACAAATTTGGGAACTCCTGGGATAAAGATTTAAATGGCTTTTCTTATTATAGGCCTCTCAGAGCCTTTGATATGTGCGCTAAACGTGGGTGATGATTACCCAAGAAAGGACTCAGCCAGATTATATGACCACAAAACTCTTATTTTTCAAAGAATCCTCCGCAGTAGTTTGGTTTATAGAATACTTTGGGGCAGATGCTGCATCACATGCATCTCGTTCGGAGGGGGCTTTGTGGCAGAGGGAGGGCCCTTGCATACTGTACAAAGAGCTTTAATCTGCAACGAACCTGACACGTGGTATAAAGAATGGGGTCTGGCACAGGGTTTGAAGACTCGGGCGAAGGCGCACTGAATGAATAGGAAGGCTGAGGTCTCTGGAGAAAGGTCTCGGAGGCCAGGCAGGCTAGGAGGAGTTGGAATTCAGTTTGTTCCGCGTCGGGAGAGCCACTCCGGACGCAGAGCTGAGCTGTGTCGTGGGGGAAGTGACGTCTTGGCAAGCCCATCTGGGAGACGTGTTGTAAAGGAGTGGAGCGGGGAGGCGTGTATTAGGTGTCTTCGTTTTCCAGATGCAAGGAGGTGATAGCCTAGGCTTGGGGAGGAGATGCAAGGGGTGGGAAAATGTATCTTTCAGGTTGAGAAGGAACTGGAAGGAGGTGTTTCTTTCTCCTCGGTGGCAGCCACGATCGGCAGCAGGAGGCCGAAAGAGCATCTCTTCTGCTTTTCTGAGGCCCGCTTGGTACGAGGACTGACTTTCCTGGAGCCCCTGGGTTCCCAGGCAGTGCTGGGAGAGAAGCTGCGTGTTCACCTTGTCCTTGTCAAAGCAGAAAAGGTACTAGTGAGGTTAATAGCTGATGCTGAGTCCACTGGGTTCCTGCCACGGCGGAATTCCACTGTGTGACTTTGAGCATGTAACCTCAGCAAGCCCTGGTTTGCTTATTTGGAAAATGGCTAGAAGGTGTCAGCTAAGACTCTCAGCCATCTCAAGGAAAGGAAAATTCATTGTTTTTTCTTAAAATTTTTTAAAATTCCAGTATAATTAGGGGCGCCTGGGTGGCTTAGTCGGTTAAGCGTCCGACTTTCGCTTAGGTCATGATCTGGCGGTTCGTGGGTTTGAGCCCCTCGTCGGGCTCTGTACTGACTGCCAGCTCAGAGCCTGGAGCCTGTTTCAGTCTGTGACTCCCTCTCTCTCTGACCCTCCCCTGCTCACACTGTCTCTCTCTCTCTCTCCTAGAAATAAATAAAAAATATTAAAAAAATAAAATAAAATAAAATTCCAGTATAATTAATGTATAGTGTTTATAATAGTTTCAGGTGTACACCTTAGTGATTCAGCAATTCTGTGCATGACTTACTTGGTGCTCCTCATGATAAGAGTATCCTTAATCCCCTTCACTTATTCCACCTACCACCCCCTCCACTCAGTAACCATCAGATTGTTCTCTGTAGTTGAGTCTGGTTTTTTGTTTGTTTGTTTGTCTCTGTTTTTTTTCTTTGTTTTGTTTCTTAAATTCCACATGAGTGGAACCACGCGGTATTTGTCTTTCTCTGACTTACTTCACTTAGCCTAATACCTGCTAAATCCATTGAAAATTCATTTATCAGGTTAAGCAAGACCCTGAGCCTCTCCAAATTTATAATTTTGTGAGAAAATTTGGATTGAGAATAGGGCCTTTGTAGAAACTTTGAGGAGTATCCAGTTCACACATTCCTTTGAAATTTAGGCATCTTTTCTGAAGCAGAGGTGCAGTGAAGTGAAGCCAACTTCAGTCAGGACAGAGCTCTTAGTAATGTGAAGGTAAACAGCACCCTAATGAAGGAATCTGCTAATTGGGGACTCAATTTAGGAAAGGAGGGTGCTAAGAATTTATTTTTATATAGGGTGTTTGGACGTTGAAAGAATTTTCTCATGGTGACATGGTTATAAATTGGGGTTTGGTTCTCAGGTCAGATAACAAAAGTTGATCTGGCTCGTGACTAGAGATGGTGTATGTTAACAATAAATATATAGCATAAAATAAATGCTCAGGGGACTCTGTGTGTGTGTGTGTGTGTGTGTGTGGTGATATCACGGGATGCAAATATACCTAGATGCTGAAAACCACGTAGAGCCAAGTAATTCACTGACCTTGAATTTGAGTACAGCGTGTGCCTGGCACTGGGCTGGGCCCAGAGTGAGATCAGGCCCTGCCTGTGTAGGGCTCCCCGTCGAGTTTTCAGTGTGTTGGGCTCTCAGGTCCAGTTGCCTGGGATTGTATCCCGGCTCTACTGTTTCCAGCCTTGAGACCGTAAGCAGATTACTTGGTCTTTTAGTGTTTCCTTTTCCTTACTCAGAAGCAAAGGATTGGACAGCCTCTCTCTCTCTCAGGAGGAGTGGAGTAATGTGAGAATTAAGGGAGACTCCCCTGGAGTAGCACAGTGCCTGCGTAGAGCGAGCGCTCAGGAGATGCTGTTAGGCTTGTCCTGTCCAGAGCCTTGGCCTGTGGGATGCAACCAGTGGCTCACTTAGGGCCATCAGGGAGTTGGGCCCCGGGTCCAGTTCCCCATGCATAGCCCTGAAATGGGTGGGATGGAGTGGAGGGTGTTGGCTATAACAGGAGAAAAGAGTGGAAGGGAAGATAGTTTAAGGGAAAGAGTCCTTTTCATCCCAGAAGAGTTAAGGTACAGCCTATGAGCACAGAGAAGGGCATTGGGGTGACAGGGTGAGCTCCGGGGCTGTGTGAGAAATGGAGGGGATCAGAGAGGTGGTGGAGGTACCCTGGTGGCAGCGGAAGTGGGGAGGGGCCAACAGCCAAAGAAAGGACGGGTGGGAGCAGGAGTGGGACCCCAGCAGTGACACCCCGGCTGTCCCCCCTGGTCCCTGCAGTGTCGCTCACAGGGGATCCAGGGAAGGGCCTAATGGGCATCTGTCTGTCTCTAGGTGACTGAAGCTATCTTTGGCTTGCAAGCTGGAGCAAGCACCGCTTTCTTCTTTGGCCTCCCTGCAGACACACATCTGTGAGGGTCTCAGTGTTTTATTTACTGGGAGATTCCAGAGCCTGGGGTGGTTGGTAATCAGGGGGGACAGCAGGCCAGACTCTCCAGGGAGCACTGTGTTGGTTTGGGCCCCACACTTTGAGAGAGTACTTGATACCACGCCCCAGGGGGTGAGGACAGACCTCTGAAAGATTATCCTGAAGAAGAAAGGGCAGGACAGGTGGTGTGAGGGAGGTATGGGGGCTTCAGGTGTTTGAATGGCTGTCATTTGGAGGAGGGACTGTAACCTTCTTGGTCGGTCCCAGTGATGTTGTAGGAATGCAGGTATCAACTCAGCTTGAAAATGTTTCCATGACTGAGAGCTGTCAGAAAACGAAAGGGCTCATTTCGATAGGCGGGGTGTTTCCAGCCTCTGGAAGCAGAGACTGATTGGCTGCTTATCAGCCAGAGATAGGGCAGGGTGGGAAAGATGGGGGGCGGGGGAGAATATTGGAAATTCACATTGGGGTTTGAACCAGAGATATTTGGTGTCCCAAATAGTGCTGACATTCTACCGCTTTATGAGTAAGATATGAAAGAATGAATGAATATCCAGGTCTGTTTGAACTTATCTGAGGAAATGGAAACTTCACTAGGCCAGAGAGAGGAAACACCTTTATCTGCCATGCAGGCGCCATATTCTTAATCACAGAGACAGACGCAGTCTTAGAGGCCATTACACCTCTGTGCTCACGACCCTCTGTTGAGGCTGTGATTACTTATTATTTCATTTGTGAACATGTTTAACTCATTTATGGGGCTTTAAACTCTTCACAAATGGCACTAGGCTTCGTACACTAGTTATCCAGTGTAGACACTCAGTAGTATGTGCTTAAATCCTTAATTGGATTCCTTTCTCCCCTGACATTGGATGGCTGTGGAAACGAGGCTCAGAGAGATTGTGCCTCGAGTCAAACGGTAGGTGAAGGGCTGCCCCGGGACCAGGTTTTTTGCTCCTTGCTGTCTCCAGCATTTCTTCTACACAGGCCGCTCTCAGAGGTTTGTGAGTATTTGGGATGTTTCAGGACCAGTGATCGCATTTCATTAAATTACCATCTACCATCAGGATACTCTTCATGTTTGGCCAGGGGTTTGGTGACAAGTGGCAGATGTTCCTGGATAGGAGGTTAGGTGTCCTCAGAGCCTCGCTGGAGTGCCCTAAGTGTTAAACCTGGGGCTGGGAGGGGCGTGAAGCTTGCTCTGTGAATCCGCAATAGCAGATCAGTAGGAGCCCTGGTGAGGGACCCCAGCCCCCGACTCCTGCAGAGGTGGCCCCAGGAACGAGCCAGATCTCTGTGGATAGTATTCAAGGGGGCTTCTCAGATTCGTGGGTCTCCTGGGCTGCTGTGGGGATCTTAGGGGTCAGGTTAGTGTGGGGGCCCCAGAGGTCAGAGTCCCTAAAAAGAAGCAGTACTTGTGGCCTAGTAAATGGCAGCCAGTGACTTGGCTGGGGGTAGGGGAGTAGGCTTCTGATCGGATGGGGCCCAGAGAGCAAATCAGAGTCCAGGGCAGAAGGCCAGTCAGTGACTGGGCTCTGCGTGTGCACGAGGATGCAGCTTCACTGGGCCTTGGTGCACTGGGGCTCCCTCAGGACAGGCTGGATAAAGTGTGGTGTGTGGAGGAACTGTCTGAGCTGTCTGCTCCCACAGACACACTCACCCTGAGCTCTTGCAGCCGCCCTGAGCACTACAGCACTATATTCCCATTTTGCAGAGCAGAAAGCTGAGCTCCAGTTGTACAGCTGGTAAGTGATCAAAGTAGGATGAAGGTAATGGTGTGAGGTCACTATGGTCACTGCTGTTCCTTCAGTGCACACTGCATGCATGGCCACGTGCTATATACTTTCCATCCATTGCCTGTAATCTGCACCACAACCCTACGTGGTGGGTAATAGAATTGCCATTTCAAGGTTGAGGAAGTTGAAACTCAATTACGGGTCATGGCTAGTATGTGGCAGAGTCAAGATTTGAACCCAAGTCTCCCTTACCCTGGAAGCCCATGCCCTTTGCTTGTTACAGTCCCACTGGCTCTTTGGGATGAAATTTGAGATACGCTCAAAGTTCTGTTCTCAGTGGACCAGAGGTGGGTGGGCCGAACCTGTAATCAGTAGGTCTTTCCATGACGTGATAGGCCAGGTTATGCTGCAATGTGCTACATCTCAGTAGCTTCACTAAGAAAAACCTATTTCTTGCTCATAGTACGTTCCTCATGTGGGTCGTGGTGGTGTGTGGGTAGAGGTTGCTTTACTCATCAGAGTTACTGGGGGACCCAAGTGTCTGTGATTGTTATAGCAGTGGGAGGGACATATGTGAATCACTAAGAGGCTCTTAGAGCTGGGACCTGGATATGACATGTGCTGCTTGCACTCATATTTCATTGGTCAGAGTTAATTATATGATCACACTGTTCCTCAAGGGGGCAGGCAAACATAATTCTCCGTGTGCCTGGAGGTGAGAATGACTGATATATTTAGTGAACAGCATTAATGATCACCATCGCGATTTATAGGGGTGTCTATCATAGGTGCCCAAATGGTCTTTCTTTTTAAAAAACAAAAAAACAAAAAAACGATGAGGTTAGGGTACATGGGTGGCTCACTCGGTTAGGCCTCCGACTCACCGTTTCAGCTCAGGTCATGATTTCATGGTTTGTGGATTCAAGCCCCGTGTTGGGCTCTGTGCTGATGGTGCAGAGCCTGCTTGGGATTCTCTTTCAACCCCCCTCTCTCTCTACCACTCCCCCACTCATGCTGTCTCTCTCAAAATAAATGCATAAACTGAAACAAATTAAAAAAACAATGACAGGGGCGCCTGGGTGGCTCAGTTGGTTAAGCGTCCGACTTCAGCTCAGGTCATGATTTCACGGTTCGTGGGTTCGAGCCCCGCGTTGGGCTCTGTGCTGACAGCTCAGAGCCTGGAGCCGGTTTCAGATTCTGTGTCTTCTTCTCTCTCTGCCCCTCCCCCACTCATGTTCTGTCTCTTTCTTTCTCTCTCTCTCTCTAAGAAATAAAACATTAAAAAAAAAAAAAATGGCAGTGTCCTGGCACTTGAGCAGTCCTGAGGTAGGTCTTTGTTTTGATTTGGTTACTCCACTCCTCGCCCTCAGTTTCTCAGCTCTTCTGACAGGAATGGTGACATTTGTTCTCCCTTTAGTCAGAAACAGAGGGACTGAGCAAGAGTCGTGTGGCAGCCAAGGCTCAGAAACAAGTGGCCCAAGGGGGAAAGAGGCCAGAAACTCACCACACCTCCTTCAAGCCTCTGTCTGGAAGGAAATCTGTCATTTATATTTTATAACTTCTGGGTGGTACACACTAATTTGTTCCTGGACACTGCTATTCATGTAGTGACGAGTGTTTTGACATTTGGCGCCATTATTTGTCATTTTCCTTGATCCATGCAGTGAATGGATCCATAACACCGCCCTTGCTTTTAAGAAAACCACCTGGTGATTCAGAGAAACTGTGACTTGAGCAACACCTCAGAAAGGGCAGGTGACCCTGCCTGGGTTAGGACGTTCCTCTTTTTAGCCCTGCTCCCTTTGCTTGTCAGAGCTGGCTGCTGACCCCAGCCGGCTGGCCAGCAAGGAGGAGTCCAGAGACCCTGTGTGGGCTTTGCAGGAGCTCAGTCTGCTCAACTGTCGCAGGGAACAGGCAACATCTTTGAAGGAGCAAATAAATAAAGGTCATCCTTGCTCTATGTCTTCATCCCGGTGATTGTGGGAACCAGCCTCAGATCTTGGTGAGAGTTTTGGTCCAGCTTCTTGCCTTCTGACCATAATGTCAGTCCTCAGTCCTGCTTTTCTTTCTCCAGCCCCAGTTAGCTTTATTCCTGCAGCCGTGGAGGCTGGGGACAAAGGCAAAAGGTATAGCGATTTTCTGCATGGAAATTTGGTCTAGTTTGGGGGTTCAAGGAAACACTAATGGAATGGTCATTGGATTGAGAGTTTCTGCGTTATTTATTTATGTATTTACTTATTTATATTTCTTTTTAATGTTTATTTTTGAGAGAGAGAAAGATACAGAGTGTGAACGGGGAGGGGCAGAGAGAGAGAGGGAGACACAGAATCCGAAACAAGCTCCAGGCTCTGAGCGGTCAGCACAGAGCGTGACGCGGGGCTCGAACCCACAAACTGCAAGATCATGACCTGAGCCAAAGTCTGATGCTTAACCGACTGAGCCACCCAGGCGCCCTGAGAGTTCCTATTTTAAGAATTGTTATTTAAAATTTTTTAAATGGCATGATTTCTAGAACTTAGAGTTAATCCTTTACGTATTTGTGGAAAGATGGTAGCAGCAATGGGAAGGTTGAAGGATCAGCTTTCATAGTAACACGATTTCTGGGAAGGGAACAGTCTAGAACTGTGAACTCTATCTGGACCTGTTGGCTTCCAGATGAGCCTTTGGTTTATCTTGGAGGGGTCCCCATAACTCCGCAGTAGGCAGTGCTCTGGGGAACCTGCTTGTTTATCTTCCTTGTCAAAAATCCCGTTCAACCTGTTGGGCCTGCGTGTGCTGACAGCGAGCTGATTTTAACCATTTATAAAGCTGTCTGGCCTGTCGGCAACAAAGTGAATCTAACCTGGTGTCTGACCCCTGCTTTTTTTATTGTCCCGCCCCACCATACCTTCCTGGTGACACAGAGTTCTAGATGTATGGCATTTTCCGCCAGCTGCTCCTTGATGGGCCAGCTGCACCATGGGAAGATTTAGGGGTCCATAAACAAGAACTTCTGTGTGCTGGTCACAAGATTATCTTAGACTGTGGCCCTCAGTGTGAGGGAAGTGGCATCTTTCAAATATGAGGCAAGGCTCTTTTTATCTCCTGGGAACTGAGAGGACCCAGGGACACTGGGGAAATTTTTCCAAGAATTTTTTAAGGAGTGGTGTAAAACAAGAATAAAGGCAAAAGCGTAATTAAAAGTCTGTAACCCGGCCTGTTTCTGAGAAGCCCCTCAAACAGTTTTGGTGATATAATAGCATATTCCTTCCCCCCTTTAAATCAGGATAAGTGAGTGTATGGACATAGTGAAAGGCCCCAGCTGACGGGTGCGGATCTTTTCCATTCTCCCGCTGACTGTGGGGGATTTTCTCTGAAGCTGTTGCCCTACTCAGAAGAACCTAGAAGCAAGTAGCAGAGGTCATGGACAGGGATTGGGAGCTGGGTCCGTCTCCTGGTTGTGTGACTTTGGCTGCCTGACCTTAATATGTAGCTGTCATGGGCTGAGTTCTTAGCATTGCTCCCTGCTTAGTGCAGTGTCTCTCTTCATGAGTAGAACAGGAAGACCAGTGCTTAGAGGTGAATGAGCAGGGTTGAGTCAGGTCTGCTAACTCCAAAGCCTACACTCTTTTTGTTTGCTTTTATTAAGGAAACATTCACCTGACATAAAATTCACTATTTTCAGTATTTTAAAGTGTACAATTCATAGTGTTTATGTATTCATAAGGTTGGGCAGCTGTTACCACTTTCCAGGTCCAAAACATGTCCATCGCCCCCTAACGAACCCCTGTCCATCCAGATTCCCCCACTTCCATGATCCTTTGGCAGCCACTAGTCTACTCTCTTTCTCTCTGGATTTGCCTGTTGTGAACATATCAGTGGAATCACCACCATATGTCAAAGCCTGAGCTATTGGGCATGTAGGTTCTTGGGAAAATCACCTGACCTATTTAGGTGAAGAGTATTTTTATCATAAGTGTTTTTATCCCTATCTTGGGAATCTCTTTTAACATTGCTGTGTGGTTTAAATGAGAACCTATATCAAATGCATCCTCTGAGCAAGTGTGAGGTGTTTTATTAGTATAACTTTTGTTTTGGACCTGTGTCGAAATTACAGGCCATTCTGAGAGCAAATCTTGCTGGTTTCTTAACTATTTAAAGGGAATTATATAGACTTATTTCACAAGGATGTTGTGAAGAAAACCAGTGATGTTTTTGTCCTTTGTAATCACGGAGTTGCCTAAGGAAAACTGGCTAATTGAATATTTTGAAAAGGGGGTATGTTTCAGGAGATTTGGTAAGCGCAAAAACTACCACCAGGGCGTTGAACAAACCAGGATGTAAACAGTCCTCTGTAAGCATAATACATTTAAACTCAGTGAGATGGTTTTTTTTTTTTGTTTTTTTTTTTGTTTTTTTTGTTTTTATTTTTGTGAGAGAGAGAGAGGGACAGAGCACATGCTGGGGAGGAGCAGAAAGACAGAGGAAGATACAGAATTCAAAGCAGGCTCCAGGCTCTGACCTGTCAGCACAGAGACCAGTGTGGGGCTCCAACTCATGAACTGCGAGATCATGACCTGAGCCGAAGTCAGACAGTTAACCGACTGAACCACCCAGGCGCCCCTAAACACAGTGACTTTTAAGGCAAGTTAGTGACACTTCGTCCAGTTCACTGGCCAGAAGTTGCCCATTTTTAGGTATGGTCCTCACTTCTGGATGCCAGGTAAGGGATACCAATAAACCGGATTTGAGATTAGCTGACAGCATTTGAAAATGAAATTTAAGCATGATGTTAAAAGAGTAGAACCTTTGGAATTCTTTAATTCCATGATTGCTGAATATTGCCCCAGTTTCTTCAAGTTCATTCTAGAATCCCAGATTGTGAGAGATGGCAGGGATGCTGAACTTGATCGTTTCATGAACAGAGGAGCAAACTGAAGGCAGACAGAGTTAAATGACTTGCCCGAAGTCTTCATGTGGTGAATTATTAGCAGAGTCTGGTCCAGAATCCACATCTCCTACCTACTGTTCTTGGCATTGGAGTCAGCTCTTCCTTGAAAATATTTGGGGTTTTGGTAATGAGTACCCTCTGTTTCTTTGCTATTTCCTTTGCCACATTGATTCCGTCTCATTCATGCACTGCTCCCTTGCCAAAACGCAAACTAAGCTTACTGAGCAGTCCAGCTGCATAATCGATTCATTTCTGAACTGCACATATGGCAGGGAGGAATGGTGTTGGGCATTTGGGAAATATAGTGAGGGAAGTTTTGAAAGTTCTGATGTAGCTTTTAGAGAAGGGGTTTAAAAAATGATGTTTTTCCATGGCTCAACCCCACCGTGACCAAAAACAGTAAAATAGGCAGAGTCAAAGGAGGAAGGGAAACCCCATCACTTTACATTAGTGCAAGGATGTCAGCTTTTTCAAGCTTTTCTATCTCTTAGCTTTTTTTTTTTTATTAAAAAAATTTTTCTGACCTATTTAGAGCTACTACACTTTATTTAATGATGTGAATGGAGCTCAGAGGGGTCAGAGGTTTACATAGGTCACAGTGTGGGCTGGCTGCAAAGCCTGCAGCAGCGTCCAAGCTGCCTGACACCCAATCCCAGGCACTGGAGTCCTACGAAGAAGCACAGAGGTCTTGAAGAGTTAGGGCCTAAGCTGGGAGCCTCTGCAGGAAGGCGCCGTGGTCAGAGCAGCCTCTTCTCAAAGTGAGACCCACAGCCCAGTGTCATTGGCATCAACTGGAAACCTGTTAGGAATGCAGAGTCGGGGCCCTGCTCCAGGCTTCCTGAGCCACAGTGAGCATTTAACAAGATCCCCAGGTGAGTCCTGTGCTCAACGCAGTGTGAGAAGTCCTGGCTTGTAGGCTTTAGGCCTGTGAAATTTGTGACCAGCTAGGGAAAGAGCTGAAGTGAGTGGCTATGCTGTTTCTATTCCTAAAGCGTTTCCTGTTGTTCCGGTGAGGATGAAGCTGAAGACCCCATACAGGAGACCTGGTTCTCTACACATTCAAAGTGAGAAAGGAACTCATTATTTGTGACCCAGGTCCTTACTGTGGAAAAGAACGTGGATGGCCACAGCTGTGATGGTTGAGAAGGCAGTAACCTCCTAGCAGATGACCTGACCTAGGGACACTTTGAGTACCTGTCAGCTGAGATCGTGCAGCCTCAACACAAGGGTGGGGGGTGGCCAGTGACGCGGAACCGACAAAGCAACATTCCATTGCATGGACTCCCGGCCTCCACGCCTCAGCTGTTTTCACTCCTTCAGCAAAAAGGGGAGACAGAAAAGAAACAAAAGCTGGCTGTGGCCGAGGCCTTGTTAATTAGTAAAGCCTGATACGTCCATGTGTTGGGTCTGCACTAGGGCAAGCCAGGAGGGCCTCGTCCTAGGCTACTTGTTACCCAACAGGAGCCAACCCATCTGGCCGAGGTGTCTGGGCTCCTGCGAAGGAAGTGCATCAGCAGCTTTGGGTCAGAAAAAAATACTCACACGTGGCTTTTTCTGCTACTGTTTGGGAATTTTGTGCTTGTCGTGGATAAAAGTTTCCTCCGGTCCCAGAAGACAGTGTGAGCATTTCTAAATGTGGGCATTAGCTCATGAAAATGTGCCAGTTTTTAAGCAAGGCATTATTTGCAGTGAATGGTGGTACCAGGCAAAGACTGGGATTTTGCTTTTTTTTTTCTTCTTGCGATATAATTGTATATCCTCTCCTCTTCTCTTAAATAGTAATTGGAGCATATGGTTAAAAGTCAACTATTTTAGAAGTAGTGGAAATCTAGCAATTGAGCACATTGAGACACGCTGTTTGTCTGTTTTGGAAAAATTTTCTCAATTGCCATCAGTTTAGCAGACCATCCTTGATTGGGAAATGAGGCTAAATTTTTAATGAATTAGCCAACCAAGAAACCTGATTTGCCCTTGGACTAAGAAGGAGGTCATCTGATTTGTGCAGGCAGTTGTCCTGGGAAGACTGTTAGAGGATCTCGACTCTCTCTGTCTGGAGCGACATAGGCTTGATATTTAGCTGGCAGAAACGTGCAGGCTGCAGTTAGAAACCTCGTGTGAGGATTTGGAACCACAGCAGATGCCCTGTGCAGAGTCCCGCCCTTTGGGAAACATGCGTGGGTTCTGTTGGCTTGGTGGTCCTGTCAGTGGTGAGGACTCTTGTCCAGATATTTACAACAGGGTAGTAAGTAGGTAACTTCATCTACCTTGTGCAAGTGAGGAAAGGAAGGCTGTACGAGGCCAGGCCCAGTGAAGGACACTGCTAAGAGGCACAGCCTGGATCTGAGTGTGATCTGGTTGACCATAGAGCCCTCTGCTCCTTCCTCTACCCTGTTAGATATTATTTTTAGGGTTAACACTGAGGATTCTGTTCTTGAGATGATTTGCATCTGTGTTGCTCGGGTTGAGATCTGTATGCGTTCATGTGCCAGGTGGGTGAGGGGGAAAGCCCTAGGAACAGCTGCAGAGAAGTGGTCCCTCTTCCGGAACACCAAGGGCACAGTGTCTTATAAAATGAGACGTGGAGCAGGATGAGAAATACTGTGGAGTTGAATGCAGAATGTGTCTGTAATTTTCTGTTGGTAATTTCGAGTTGGTAATTTTGAGGGAAAAACCCACACCTTGAAAGGGAGTTCTTCGCAGCCCCTTGGCTCTTTCCCATCAGCCCACATTGGACTTCTCTGCCTACAGGTTGCTGGGTGGAAATTTTGGAGACATGCTCACATAAGTGCAAGTCCTGGGCCATCTGGGCCTTTTCCACTCTCCCACCTATATGTGGTGAAAAGGAATTTCTTAAATATGTGAACCCACGTGGGAGATTTTGTTGGCGCTATGCTCTGTTTATACAGCTGTTCCCCGGGCTCCGGGCTCTGTTATCTCTCATGGCCCAGAAGTATCTGTGAATGTGCTGGGGAAGGGTTTCTGGAGGCCGGAGGAGGTGAGAACTGGGCTGGGGAGGTGGTTGTTCACTAAGCCCCTGTGGTCGTTGATAGTCTTTTCAAAGAAAATGTGTATTTATTTAAAAAAACTGAATCTCTCTGAAATTTCCATTGTCCAGAATTCAAGAGTTAGAAGAAGGTTTGCAATGGAGTACTTCCCTCACTGTGCTTCCATAACTCTGCCTCCCTTCCTCATAGCCAGCCAGTGTTACCAGTTTCTTGTGTAGCCAGGTAATGATGTATCTATCTCCCATTA
Organism: Crocuta crocuta; assembly: GCF_008692635.1. Taxonomy (NCBI): domain Eukaryota; kingdom Metazoa; phylum Chordata; class Mammalia; order Carnivora; family Hyaenidae; genus Crocuta; species Crocuta crocuta. The sequence continues at coordinate 15,820,045 of NW_027527920.1, read as the reverse complement.
CCTTCCTTTTATACAAACTTTGCTCTTATGTGTACTGTTCTGTCCCTTGCATTTTCCTCACTTTGTTGTTACTCTATTTTTCCAACTGCTCAGGTTATCACTAAACCGATAGAACTTACTTAACAAGTGCCCCATCAGTTGGTACGTAGTTCACTTCAATCTTTTGCTTGTATAATGCTGCAGTTAATAATTCTGTTTGTATTATTACTTTGCACACATGTAGAATAAACTAGAAGAGAAGTTGCAGGGCCACAGAAAATGTACTTTATAATTTTGATTGATACTACCAAATCCCCCCCCAGGGGGTCATGCCAGGTTCCAGCCACCCCCCAGCTGAGTGTGTGTTAGGGGAGATCTTGTTCCCTTACGCCACCCACCCACCTTCTGACCCTGGCTGCCTAAAAGGTGAAGAAATGATCTCAGTGCAAGTTTAAGGGGGTGGATCTGTCTTGAAAAACATCAGAATGTAGCACATCTGCTACTTTTGCCCTAGGGGCGATGACCTGGTATGGTGTTTCCAACCTTTTGGATTGGCCGTGAAATTTTTGTTTTTGTTGACTATTTATGCCTGCTTGCATGAATAAATAGTAGTTAAAATATTACAAAGCAAATTTATGCAATTCTTTTAAAGTAGGTATTACATAGGTGCTATGATACGGCTAAATGAATGGTTAGAAACTGTGCTCCTTACTTTTATTTATGATGCAGTAGCCTCTCTACTCTTGTTATGACACACAGGACTTCAGATCAAAGAATCACCTAAACATCAAAACTCAACACAGGTCCTTTATCTAGCAGAGTCCCAGCAACTTCAGTGAGGTCAGCAGTGCTTCATCTCCAGTGACTTCTGCGGAGGTCCTTACCATAGAGTTCTGCCACCTTCACCATGTTCCTGAGATATAAACTTAAGCTTTTAGAAAAGACGCATCGATCAAAGTTCAGAGTTGGAAGGGGGGCTTTTGAGGGTTCTCTAGACCAATTTCATTTTCTTCGCTGGGAAGTCACATAGAAGAATTTGCATGTAGGACTTGCCTTGAACAAAAGGATATGCAGGGAATTAGGTATGGTTTCAGGAAAAGGAAATTTGGGTCATATGGGCTTGATATAAAATAGGGGACTGGGTGTGTGTGTGGTCAGGCACAGGGAGAAGTTCTGGAAAGGTTTGCCAACAGAGGCTTGGTAAATTTATTTGTAAACATACCGGGGTCTACCACACTATGAAGACAGGAGGAAAACATACTATCGCTTTACAGATAGTCAAAACAGGACTAAGCGTCTCCACCCAGTCAGGCTTCCTGGAGTCCCACTGAGCTTGTGCTACTGAAAGCTAGGACTGGAGCAGACACCTGCCAGCCACAAACCGAGTGGTTAACTTGCCTGGCCAGTCCTCCGTGCATGTCACTTCTCAGGACTCAGGATGTGCTTTCACAGCTTGCAAAGGGAGAAAATCTCAAGTCCTAAACATCACAGCACAACGGGGGCCTTTTATCTAGCTGGTTAGGGTGCCAGTTAGGCCTGAATTCAGGTTAAACAAAATCTGGTTTTCAGTGGTCTTGTTTTTTGTGAAATTTCTGGGTGAAGAACGGAGTGTTGACTGCACATGTGTGTTCTTCGCTTTATCAGATTTAGACAGGTGTCTCTAGCCTGCTCTTTCCTTTCCCTGGTGCCTTGGCTAACCTCAGACCGCTGAGGTAAACCTCTCATCTCTCCCCTGCATCCCAACTCTGCATCCATGTTTCCTTTGTCTTTGTCCTTTGTTCCTCTTCTTTGAATTGGCTGTTTTGAGATATAATTTGTATGACATAGGATTCACCTGTTTAAAGTGCACAATCCAGTAGTTTTTAGTATGTTTCTCAGTTTTACAACCAACACGACTGTCAGTTTTAGGGGACATTTTCATCACCCTCAGCCCCAGTCAACCACCGATGTACTTTCTGTCTCTAGATTTGCCTTAGTCTGGGTATTTTCTATAAATGTCAGCTTGTGGGCTTTTGTGACTTTCATTTAGCAAAATGTTGTCAAGGCTCATCCATGTTGTAGCATGACTCAGTACTTCATTCCGTTTTGGAGCCAAACAACCTATGGTATGGATACACCCAATTTTGTTTGCCCATTCATCAGTTGATGGACAGTTGGGTTGTTTCCACTCTTTGGCTATCAAAATAATGCTGCTATGAGGTTTTGTGCAAGTTTTTGTGTGGCCATAGGTTTTTATTTCCCTTAGGTATATACTTAAGTGTGGAATTGCTTGGTCATATAACTCTGTTTAACATTTTGGGGAACTTCCAGACTGTTTTCCAAAATGGCTCCACCATTTCACACTCCCACCAGCAATGTGTAAGGGTTCCAGTTTCTCTGCAGCCTCCCCCACAGGGGCAATCTTCTGTCTTTCTGATTATAGCCATCCTAGTGAGAGTGAAGTGGCACCTCGTTGTGGTTTTGGTTTGCATTTTCCTGATAACTAATGATGTTGAGCATCTTTTTATGTGCTTATAGGACTTTTGTAGACCTTCTTTGGAAGGAGGTCCACTCAGATCCTTAGCCCATTTTTAAATTGGGTTATATATGTTTTTGTAATGGAGTTGAAAATTTTTTGTATATTCTAGATATGGGTCCCTTATCAGATATATTCTTTCATTCTGTGAGTTGTCTTTTCACTTTCTTGATGTTATCATTGGCCACACAAAAGTGTTTAATTTTGATGAAGTCCAGTTTACCTATTTTTGTTGTTGTTACTTGTGCTTTTCATGTTGTATCTAAGACTCTGCCTTACCAAGGTAACAAATATTTATTACTCCCATTTTCTTTTAAGAATGTTATAGTTTTAAATCTTATATTTAGGCCTGTGATCCGTTTTGAGTTTATTTGTATGTATTATGTAAGGAAGGGGTGTGAATTCATCTCTTTGCATGTGAGTATCCATTTCTCCCAGCACCCTTTGTTGGAGACTATTCTTTGCCCATTGAGTTTTCTTGATGCCCTGGTTGAAAATCAGTTGACTGTAAATGTTGGGTTTATTTTGGGGCTCTCAATTCTATTTGCATTGCATTGTATGTGTATCCTTATGCTAGTGCCACACTGTCTTGATAACTGTTGCTTTACAAAGTTAGGGCAGGAATGGGCAATCTAGACTTTTCTTTCTCCTTCCCCATCTGGCCAGTTACTGGATTCTTTGGCTCCTTCCTCAGGCTTTCAACCACACTTTATTTCTCCTCCTTCATCTTGCTGGTTTCAGTAGGAGAGGATACCCACATAGTCCTGAGATGTCCCAGCTGTTGGGCACTTTACTGCTCTCCCTAGCGATGCCAGCAAATACTGTTCTGACTCAGTAGCTTGGCTGTGATGGACTTCCCCAGATGTATAGAATGAAACATTTGGGATGTGAAAAGATGCTCTAGTTTCTGAAACTCTCTAATTGGTCAAGTGCAGGGTAATACAGCTTACTGTACTGTTAGAAGATTTAAAGATCTTTCTGTAAAGCTACGTAAGCAAGCAAGCAATTCTAGCAGATAGTTCTCCCAAGTGGGCCATGACATAGCCTTCGAAGCCAGAGCTTGCCCTCCCTGGGCCTTCCTTCCTTGCAGGCATCTGCAGTGCCGTGTTGTGAGCATCAGATTTGCTGACATTGGCATCTTTGTAGTAGTGGAGAAATGGAAGGCGAAAGATCTTCTGGGAGAAGTGGAATTCTGGACAAGGCCACTTATCATCACATTGTGTTGCTGAGCTAAAAAAAAGAAAAAGCCCATGCGACATCTGGAATTAACAATAACCACACTGTAATTGTCACCAGGCCTTTCTGTTATGAATTTTGTGCAGCACGAGCTCATTTTCAGAAGATAGCGCCTAGAGCTTGCACCAAGGAGCTGTATCATAATTTAAGTGAATTTTAATTTCCATTTTGTATTGGACATTAAAAAAAAAATCTATAAACAGAAACTGTCCTTCATCCAGAACTCCTGTTAAGGGGCCCTGCACGTGGTGAGAGGTCAGGGACATGAACTCAGCAGAAGGCAGTGATAACTAGAACGGGTTCTGGATTCAGTCTGCCCCAATGCACTTCCTCTTAAGTGAACTTGGGAGCTCCTTATCTACCCAAGTCTCAATTTCTTTGTCTGTAAAACAGTGATAAGAGTAGTACCCACCTCCTAGAGCCATTAAAAGCTTGAAATCCCATGTCAAAGACTTAATACAGGCGAGGGTTGACCTCATTTTTCTGTGAAGTGCTAGGTGGTAAATATTCTAGGTTTGCAGCATCCCAGACCTTTCTTTCAGGCATTTGCCACTCGTTCTGCTGTTGTAGCGTGAAAGCTGCCGTAGACCGTGTGCTCACCAGGGGGCGTGGTGATGCTCCAGTAACACTTTATTTTTAATAACAGGTGGTGTGCTGGACTTGGCCTCCAGGCTATAGCATGCCGATCCCCGGCTTAGCATGGTGCCTGGCACACAGAGGGCTTTTAATAAATGTCATCCCTGCTCAAAGCTGGGGTGGACCTGCCCCTTGACAGCGGGTACCATGCTCACCCGCTCCATGTTTTTAACAGAATGTCGAGGTCCTGGCCAGTCGGAGCAACACTTCAGAGCCTAGCCAGCTGGGGGCTGAAATGCACGTGAAGGCCCTGCAGGAGGAGAATGAGAAGCTGCGGAGACGTGTGGAAGAGCTGGAGCAGAGCATCGCTCGGCTTGAGAGGCAGATTGCCGACCTGAAGTGCGACGAGGCCAAAGCAAAGGAAATGCTCAAGAAGTGTGAGGTGAGGCTTGCTGGGCCCCAAGCCTGGGTTTGACAGCTGCGGACCCTTCTTTTCTCCTGTGTCAGTGGTTTTGGAGGTGCAGGGGGATTTATTAGCATAATTTAGCAGGAAATGTGGAGGCAATCGTGCATATGTCCTCTGCAAGCTGTTTCTCTTGTTCTTCTGTGGGTGGTAAAAATGGAAGATGAGCTTCTGAAAGAAGACCAGGATCAGGGCTGATGAAGTCAGGGTCCCCACTCACCCAGACATCAGGTACACTCAACCTTTTGACACTGAACAGAGGCTTCTAAATGTCTGAAAAGGCCGTCTTAATACCACCATCAGATCCATTCACTCATGACTGTTTTCTTTTTTAACACCTAGTTGACGGATTTTGAATCACACAGGTTTTAGCAAACCAATGATCTGGTTTGTCGGATGTCTAGAAGCGGGAGGCTTTTGGCAAGAGACACGTCCTGAGGGCAGTGAGAGCTGGCACTGAAAATAAAAGAGAGGACAGGGGCACCTGGGTGGCTCAGTCGGTTAAGTGTCTGGCTCTTGGTTTCAGATCAGGTCATGATCTCATGGTTCATGAGTTCGAGCCCCATGGCAGGCTCAGTGCTGACAGTACAGAGCCTGCTTGGGATTATCTCTCTTCCTTCTCTCTCTGTGCCCCTGCTCACTCTCTCTCTCCCTCTCTCAGAGTAAATAAATGAACCTAAAAAAAACTAAGAGAGAGGACAAAATAAATGTAAAGGGAGACTTATTCTAACAGGGGCTCCCAAAATGGTCATTTGTCAGGATCATCTGGAAGCCTTTTCCAAAACTCTGTGTGCCTAAGTCCATTCAATACTTGCTGTTTCTGAAGCTCCACAGATGAGGCCAGATATTTGTAATTTCAGGCGATTCGGATTTCACATCTGGCTAAGTAGGGAACCACAGAAGGGCACACACACCTAAGAACCTCAGTGTTGTGAGCCACCGCGGGCCTGTGCCTGGCACATTGTGACCACAGCCATTGCTGGCTGTGTCCTCAGATGTTTCCTGTGTTCCCTCCATGCCACTGAGTCACCTTTATAGGCATAGCATGCATCTGAATGCACATTCACCTTGTATTTCATTGTAGAGAGAAGCCCAACAATTAGAGGAGGCCCTTGTGCATGCAAGAAAGGAAGAAAGAGAAGCCACATCAGCCAGAAGGACCCTCGAGAATGAGCTGGAAGACGCTCAGGTAATCACAGAGCTGATGTCTATTCCTCGTACAGGAAGCCTGAGAAGCACAATTGGAGAGACATGTCCAGACCGCCATTGGTCCTCTCCTTGCTGGGAGTGCCGTTTGCAGTAATACCCACACTGGACTTCACACTAGCCATCTAGGCCAGTGGCAATGATGTCTAGGGGACACCTGGCAATGTCTGGTGACATTTTTGGTTGTCACAGTTGGGAGATGCTACTGGCCTCGAGTGGATAGAGGCCAGGGATGCTACCTAACACCCTTGCAAAGCGCAGGGCAGCCCCCAACACAACGAATTACCTGGCTGAGGTTGAGAAACCCTGGTGTAGATATTAAAGAGCTTGACAGCTTTCCAAAGATAAAATATGAATTGTGTGAGAAGGCCACCAGCTTTGGTCCCCAAGGCAGTGTGGAGTCGGCTTTCTGGCAGAAGTCAATTTCCTTTCTCCTTTGGGCAAATAGACTCCATAGAGTACAGTCCTTCAGGGCGGCTATTAAAAGGAGCAGCAGGAAGTCCGTTTTTTTGAAATGACATAGCTATCTGTATTCAAAATCACTAGATTTTTAGAAAATTAGGTTTCCCCATTTGAAGGTTAGAAAGATTGTTGGAAGTATATTCTAAAAACAAACAAACCGAAGCCTGCACTAAAGTTCTGAGATGACTTTGCACAGCGACCTCTGTGTGACCCAGATGCGTCCTTTCTTCTACCTGCTCCTGGGTTTTAAAGAACTGGCACTGAGCGTTCCTCAGGCAGTTTCTGAGGATGCAAAAGCCAGTGATTTTGAGCAGTTGTCAAGGAGGAGATTGTTAACATTTCCATCAGGACCCACTTGACAATGAGGTTAGGTGGGGAAGGGACGTATGAAGAGTGACAAACCAGTCAGGGTCCGGATTTATCAGTCTGCCTAATGCCTCACTGCAGCCGTGCATTTCAGATACAGCGCCCCCGCCTCAGGGCCAGTGAGGAAAGTGCTCATACTAGGATTCACTCAGGTCAGCTGTAACTTGGGGCCTGGCACCCCTCGATCACTGTTAATGCCTTCTCTCCAGCCTTGCACGGACCTTGTTTTTGCAAACAGTGAAGCGTCTGACTGTCCTTACTGTGGCCTTCTTTCTTTCAGTGTAGATCTTTGTTACAAACTCTTGTGAGGTTAATTTTGCGTGGAATGCGGGTTCACCGTGCTGCTCTTTAAGGCTTGTGCTGACTTCACGCCCGTCGCTGAAGTGCAGGGTTCGAATTTGTGAGCTGGCTGGGGACGGGAAGAGAGGAAAAGCGTGTCTTCTCTACAGGGACAAAAATCTGTACCTTCGTGTCACATCCACCCTTAGTGCTGCGCGCAGCTATTACAGGATCCGTCTTTATCATCTTTTGGTCAGTCCATAAAATTTGACAGCTATGAATCTGCAGCTCTGGGTTAATTCCTCAGAGACAGCAGATGATAGCCTCAGGGCCTAATCATCTTCTTGTAATCCCCACCCACACCCATCTCCAGATCTCTGGCCTCGCCTTGGAAATTCTCCCTGACGTGTTGCTTTTGTCGTGGCCTGATTCTCTGTGGTGTTGGAATGGTGGGAACAGCAGGTGCGGGTCGTGGCCATGCTGACCGCTGGCAACACCGCCAGCACGTGCTCAGAAAGTCCAACAGTCTCACCTCGGTTATCTCAGTTAGCTGATCTCAGCAGTAGTGCAATGCAAAGTGCGCCGTCGCTTTGTTTTCTCTACAACCAGGAACTGGACAGCCAGCTCCTGCGGTTAAATAACTTTCTGCATGCCTCTCTTCCCTAAGCTGGCAACGGAAAGGGAGCTCAGCCCTTAGAGGGAGAGGAAAGAGTAACTGGGTTTCCCCCACACACAGCATTTTATATTTCAGTCTTTCTGCCTTTAGCAATCTGTGGCATCTTCATGACTGAGAAATGTATTTCTTTACATGGTGGCTGAAGGCTGTGTGAACTTAGGTCTGATTTTATTAAGAGTCAGAAAGTGGCAGTGGGTGGTAACGATGCCATTGCCCGTCGACTCGGCCCCTCCCTCTGGGGTGGGATGTGCTGCTGTGTAGGTCTATGGGAACTGCACAGCAGTGCTGTCTAGGATTCCCTTGAGAAATGGCTTCTGCAGGTGGGGAAGTGAAGAGACCTTTTCTGGAGAAGCCACAGTTCTTTCCTTAGGGGGCTGGATCATGGTATATATCCTATATGCCTTCACCTCCCACCCTGCTGGACTTCTGTGCATCAAGATGACAGGGAAAAAGCCTCAGTGCTTCCGCCATTCCAGTCCCTGGTTAATGTGCAGTAAGGTACCGCTTACAGCCTACCTGGTCTTCTGTCCCCACATAGGCGGTGTGAGGACAATGGTTTATATTTGTACAAGGCTTACAGTTTATAAGCTGCTCTCAAATGCAGTAACTCAGGCACCCTGAAAACAGTCCCGAGAAGTGTTTTCAAGAGTTCAGATTTGCAAATGCTTCAGTGTGACTTACCTTTCCATGTATAGCTTTCCCCTCCTCAGCGGCAGAGAGGAACGTGCTTGTATTAGGATTCACTCAAGTGGGCCATAACTCGGGGGCTGTCACCCCAGCTTCCGTCTGATCAAGCCTGTCATTCCTGTAAGCCCATAGGCTCACCTGCACTTGCTTATTGTTCATATGGACGAACAGGGACCTTACTCAGTCATATAGGAAAAGGCTCTGCATCCATTGAGAGATAGATACTGGTCTTCACTAATTTGGTGCTTTGGATTCTCCTAACTGATCATTTTTTCCCCGATTTTGGTCCCTGTATTAGTTGATGGGCTTGCATTGCTGGTCTTGGAAATACAGTCACTGTAGCAACATTTCACTCCTAACTCCCACTGCATATTGGGAAGTTTGCTTCTTTTCATGTGAAATCTGAACATGTTTTCTCAGCAGTGGTTTGTTGGAATACATTTCTTGAAGAACTGAGGAGGCAGAACATTGTTGTAAACAGCATTTCTAAACGTTAAAGTATGTTAGGATTATCTGGGTAACTTTTAAATCTAAATTTGTGGGTCCCAGTCTAAGGAAAATTGTGAATCCAACCCATGGAGCTAGAATCTGCATTTAAGGTAAAGAATACTCTACCCTTACTTGGTGATTCTGATGTAAGATGCCTTTAGACCACTTTTGGGAATAGGTATTAATTTTTAACCACTGAGATTTTATCTTATGCCTAATCATGAATCTGGGCTCTGAGACATACCCAGGCAGACAATCTATTGCTTGCCTTGACAGATCTCACTACCTTGCAATAGAGGCAAACTACAAGAAATATTTTTTAAATAATTTGGCAAAACTCTTCTTCCAGGCGAATGTGTGTGTGTTGGGGTGGGGAGTGCAGGATTTGGGCAGGGCTCCAGGCCCAGAGTGGGTGAGTCTGGTGTCTCCAGAGGCATGGGCGATCAGGGTCAGGCAGGGAGCCCTGCCTGAGCCACGGCTGAAAGAGAGATGCATACACTGTATGGAGGTTAGAGGGGGCCAAGGCTGGCTTGTCTGCTGGCATGGAGCCTCCAGAATTGGGATCCAGGAGTTCGAAAAGAGAGGCTGGGGGGTCTGGAGAGGCACGGGTTGAGTTGGAGCCTACAGAAAGCCACTGATGTCCCTCTGTATTGGTGGTTTTTCAGGAGCTGACACTATTGAGAGTCACATGTACCTCACTCGCCTTGCCCTGTGTGCTCCTCTTTGCCCCCAACACCACTAAATCACCCACAAAACCAAATCCCAGGAGGTGACCCTGTTTCTGTAATGTGCCCAGCTGGACTGTGGTGGGACACACTCCTGCTAATTGCCCCCACACTGAACCTCTGATTACCTTCCTTTTACCACCTTCTTTTCTCCCAGCAGCTTTTGTTGACCTTGGTTTCCCGCAGCAATTAACTTCAGCAGCCAGCTGTGTTGGCTGGTTCTCTAGGCGCAGTTAACCTGGCAGAGTGGAGGGGCCAGAAAGCCTCCATGGGTGGCTTTTTGGCCCCAAGTCACAGGGTTGGCCAGCAGCACGGTTGGCTATGCTTTGCAAACTAGGAGTGCCCGAAGTGATTTGGGAGTGTTTTCAAGATGCCTGAGTTGGTGCATGTGACAGCAGCTTGTAAACTGTTAAGCACTGTGCAAATATAAACTGTTGTTCTTACACAGCGTCCACATGGACACAAGACACAGGTCCTGAGCAGTATTTAACCCACATGCAGCTCTCAGGACCCGATAACATTTTCCAGATGATCCAGCCCACCTCTGGGTCATGCTGCCCCCTTCTGAGCTGTGTGCCTTCTCGCTATCTTTACACTAGTGGCCTTAATACTCAGCTACCTTTCTAAGATATTTTAGGATTTTGTTTTAGAATTGCATGTTCTTACATAAAGAATGTTAGACTATGCGACTGGGTGAGGTGAGAGCTTCAGGGGATCCCAGGGCAAACAGCGCACTCAGAATAGTTTCATTTGATGGTATGTAGCAGGATTTGGTGCTGAATCACTAAATAACACTGCTCTTTTCTAAGTAGTGCCTTTCCCATTGAACACGTTCTGCTCATCAAGTTTATCCATCTGTGGATTGTCAGATTCCCTTTTCTTCTCTGTAGGAGTCTGACCCACGATTCTGTTTATAACTCTCCGCACATGGACTCATGATCTATGGGACAACATTCTCTTTCCTCATAGATTCATTTTTACTATTTTAACTGTAAGAGTCATTTGCAGAGCAAATTCTAGAACATGAAGTGTAATGCTGTATAGCACAGGATGTAAATTGCCACCTTGGTCCAGGTGTGTCCGATGTGTATCTTTACCTCACTTTTCAAGCATGAAGTTGAAAATACTGTGTTTTCACACACTGTCTTTATTTGCTACCCGCAGCAGTGGTGGCCGTTTTCTGTATTTCTGTAAGAAACCCTTTGTCTGTCCCTTCATTCTCATGTGTGTTTTTGGCTAAGTCAGCTTCACATTTGGGTCCCTGAATTTCATAACCAACAATGTTCTCGTGTCTTGTGAGGCTTTATTTTGATCCTTTTCCTTATCACTAATGTAGCAGGTCTGATTGCTCTGTGGTGTGGCTGCAGAATCCCTTCTGCCACCTGTCCCTGTGACTGACCTGGTGGGTAGGTGACAGCCCTCTCCTCTCCCTGCCGTCTGCAGAGAAATCTGACCCGGGCCACCCAGGAGCAGAAGCAGTTGTCTGAGAAGCTTAAAGATGAGACAGAGCAGAAGGAGCAGTTAAGGAGACTCAAGAACGAGATGGAGAATGAGCGATGGCACCTGGACAAGACCATTGAGAAACTGCAAAAGGAGGTGAGGAGCTGGGGGGGGGAGGGGGGGGAAGGTGTAGACAGGACACCCGTTGGGACCCAGTACCCTTGGAGGCCTCGTGAGAGCTAAGGAAACCTGTACTTAGTCTAAGCACAAATGTGTCAGATTCCTAGATTCACTGAAGCAGCTCTTTGGCCTTGTTGAGAATCCCAGTTAAAGGGAAGCTGGTCTAGAAAATGCCAGTACCCTCTGGAATCTGGGCCCACCTCCTCTCAATAATTACCCAAAGGAACCTGGCATGTAAGTGCAGACCTCACAGGTGTTGCCTGAATCAGAATCTCTGTGTCTGCATCCATCTTTCTTGGCCAGGAACATGAAAGACAGTTTCAAAGGCCAGTACTAGATACTTCTCTTCTCAGCTCATCTTTCCCCTAAAATACCCAGAAGGAGAAAGGCGCAAGCTGACTGGCTCTGCACGTTCTAGGAGCCACCAGGAGTGGCTGTCATTTCCTGATACCTGCTATGTACCAGTCACTTTACTAGCTATTGTGTAGCTAGAATTCTGTGTGTATTGTTTTAATTCTGACAGCAACCCTGCAGGGTAGATATTAGGATTCTGGTGTTTCCAACGAGGACGCCACAAAGGCCCAGGGAGGTTTAAGTACATGTCCCAGTTATGTAGCTGGTACGCGGCAAAGTAAGGACATGACCAAGGTCTGTATATTGAGCTGCAAAAGGTGTGCTGGTTCACCCCTCTGTGCTGCGTCCAAGTTAGAGGGACTGAGCCTGGACAGCCTGCGACCAGGTGCTTTGCACAGTCTTTGGGGAGGTCGTCGAAGAAAGAAGAGGAGATGTGTGTTCTGTGTTTAGATGGGACCCGACCTAGCTCTCTGGCCCCAGATGGGGCATCACTGGGTGGGCTCACATCCACGTCACCCCTTGCAGATGGCTGACATTGTCGAGGTGTCCCGCATATCAACCCTGGAGCTCCAGAACCAGCTGGATGAATACAAGGAGAAAAATCGCAGGGAGCTTGCAGAGATGCAAAGGCAGTTGAAGGAGAAAACCGTAGAGGCTGAAAAGTCACGCCTGACTGCCATGAGGCTGCAGGATGAGGTAATGCCTGGCTGGGTCAGCTCCTGGTTTACCCCTTCTCCAAACTGTCCTTGGAGACTGCTTTCAAGCCCTTCTAGGAGAGACTTGGGATCCATTCTAAGACCGCATTTGTGCTTGATTGTTGACGTTAACCGTTAGGATAGTTACATAGGGCAAATGGCATTCTAAGACACCAAGTCCCAGGGTCTCTGGCATAACTTTAATGTGGCCATTTTCTTGGTTAATTCAAGATTTTCTGCCTCAGATATTTAGCTGCCATATATGAGCGCGAGTGGTGTACCCAGCTGTGCCCAAATGATTCCTGTGTATTAATATTTTAATTTAATCCTAGAACAATGATTATAGTAAACAGTTGTTTTTTGCCATTCATTTAGAAAATATGGACTTTTATTAGAGTGGTTGTGGTGGACAAGAGCTTCAGAGCAACAATAATGGGTGGAGACAAAAAGAAATCCTTAGGAATTTATGAGTACTGAAATTATTAAAACATTTTTAGTTTTATACTTAGGAAAAATAAAGTAACTCAAATGTTAGCCCCCTTCAGTCTTGACTCATAAAGAACTGAGAAAAATAAAGGGAATGTTTTTGATTATTTTAATGGAAAGCTGAAGGCTCTAAAATACAAGTACAGTGTCTGCTGATTTCTCGTGGTGTCTCTTGCCAGCTGGGTGACCTTGAGCAAGTTACCCCAATTTTCTGAGCATCTCCTTTTTCTCTTTAAAGTATACTTTATACTTTAAAAGTATACAAAACAATGATCATTTTGTAACAAAATGAGAGAACATGTGAGACTATAGAGCACAGACTTTGGATGTCCTGGACACTGATGTTAAGGTTTTTTTTAATTCTGAGATTTGCTTTTTTTCACAAGCAGTGCCAAGAGTGCCGAGATTCCACAGAAAAACAAGCTTTTCTTTAAAAAGCAAATTTTAATGTCTTTGATGATCAAAGAGTTTACCCATGAGCCAGTGCTGTAGCTGTGTGAGAGAACAATGTTTGTTTGTTTTTTTATAATTTAAAAAAATGTTTTATTTATTTTTGAGGGAGAGAGAGAGACAGCATGAGCAGGGGAGGGTCAGAGAGAAAGGGAGTCACAGAATCCAAAGGCTCCATGCTCTGAGCTGGCTGTCAGCAGAGAACCTGACGCAGGACTTGAACCCATGAACCGTAAGATCATGGCCCGAGTCGAAGTCGGACACTTAACCGACTGAGTCACCCAGGCGCCCCAAACAATGGATATTTATTACAGACTTCTAGAACACTTCTGGAAGGACCCTGATAACAGGTTCTCCCTGCTTCAGTGTCATATGATACAGGACTCAGGACTCAACAGATCATTGAAATTAGCATAGTGACATCACAGTTCTCTTTGGCATTAAAAAAAAGTCATTTGCATTTCTACAGCAGATGGGAGGGGAGATTCGGATTGCTTGCCAAAACACCAACAAACACATCATGTGCTGTTTTCATTTCAGAAAAATCAGTGTCACGGTGACCCCTGCAAAGTGTTTCCTGTTGCTCTCTGTGTAATGGTTATCATTCTGCTAGAATCTTCTGATTGGAAGGAACTTTAGAGATCTAGTTAGATGAGGAAACTGAGGTCCAGAGAGATTACTTGAGATTCCAGACACTATATGTATTCTCTGGTGCATATCTTTACTGCGTGCTCTTAGTTTGACAGAGCCCTGACCAGTTGTCATGGGGACATACTGGGCATTAGAAGGTGAGGTGTGCTGGGCAGTGGGGTGAAGGGATGTGCTGGACATTGGGAAGGGTATCAAGAAGGGAGTGTGGGCTGTACATTTATCTGTCAGTCTCTCTGACTCAAACTTCTTTTTGGGTATTATCTCATTGGATTCTCATGTTAGCTCTTTAAGATAGGTTTTATGATTGTCCCATATTATAAATCAGGAAACGGAGTCACAGAGGTTTTTTTTTAATTAAGGCTTTATTTTGGAGAGATTAAAAAATTTTTTTTCAATGTTTATTTTTGAGAGAAAGCAAGAAAGAGAGAGAGCAAGAGTGTGCGTGCAAGCAGGAGAGGGGAGAGACAGAGGGAGAGAGAATCTGAAGCAGGCACCAGGCTCTGAGCTGTCACAGAACCTGATGTGGGGTTCGAACCCACAGACCATGAAATCATAACCTGAGCCGAAGTCAGACCTTTAACTGACTGAGACACCCAGGTGTACCTAGAGAGACTCTTTTTTTTAATGCTCTTGAGTATAGTATCCAAACAATGTTCCATCATTGTTTTTTCTTGGGAGGATTCTACCCTTGTGCTTTGTCTGGCTCAGTTACCACCAAGCCAGATGAGTGCCTTTATCTGGAGAGATCTTCCTCAAGGCTATACTGTTCTTACAGAAAAGTCCGTGTTCCTATCAGCCTCCATGAGAGAAAGCCATTTCCTAAAGTCTTTCCACTGGGCTTCCGAAACTAGCCTACCCTCTTGGGCCACCCTGAAGACCATCTTTGAGCCTTCCCCAACTCTTTGTGAAAAACAACCCCAAAGGATGCTGTTCTTTTTTTTTTTTTTTTTAATATATATAATTAAATTTTTTTCTTAAAGTTTATTTTTGAGAGAGGGAGGGAGGGAGAACGCAAGCCAGGGAGGACCAGAGAGAGAAGGAGACGCAGAATCTGAAGCAGGCTCTGGGCTCTGAGCTGTCAGCACAGAGCCCGATACGGGGCTCAAACTCATAGGCTGTGAGGTCATGACCTGAGCTGAAGTCGGATACTTAACTGGCTGAGCCACCCAGGCGGCCCCAAAGGATACTGTGCTTTAACGGAGTTCTTCACTTGCTG
Organism: Crocuta crocuta; assembly: GCF_008692635.1. Lineage (NCBI taxonomy): Eukaryota > Metazoa > Chordata > Mammalia > Carnivora > Hyaenidae > Crocuta > Crocuta crocuta. Next base: position 15,804,914 of record NW_027527920.1, on the reverse strand, counting down.
TCATATACTCTCCGAAGGAAATAAACCCCTGGTGTAGTTATTCCTAAGACTGCTTTCACCCCAGCTCCAAGGGAGAAGGGAGTTGGAAACAAAACAGATAGTGTTGGTCTTCACTATCTCAATCCACACAGATGGGTAAGGATCACCTACTGTGTGCTGAGGTGGCTGGTTCCCTCAGGGAGTTTCCAGAGAAGCAGAAAATATGGACAACCCCTTGTGTATCAATCTCTTTGTAGCACTTTCTTCAAAGCCTTTAGTTCAGTGCCACCTTGTGGATGGAAAAAAAAACCACTGTAAAACATGACAGCTGATACAGGATTTTCTTCTAGAGGGCAGAGTTTTTCACCTAATATCGCACATTTGTATTATTAGATTTTGTGCCTGTAGGTTGTTTTGGGGTCATTAGTTCAGTTTTTATTTTCCCCTGATTTTGACCTTCCATTGAAATGACGCTGGTACAGGTGGGTAATAAATTGCACTCTAGGAAACACTTATCTAGTTCAGTGAGTTTCAAGTGTTTTTGGTCATAACCTATATGGTAAGAAATACATCTTGCATTGCAACCCAGTAACACATATATCTGTACAAATATATGAATATGTGGTACAAAGGTTTCACAAAACAATATCTTCTTGTACTGCTCTACTCTGATATTTTCTGTTCTATTTAATTTCAAGATGCTAACCAACATCTACTAAATTGAATTTAAAACCCAATGGGTTACTACTTATAGCTGGAAGAGGAAAGTGAGACCCCAAGGGAGTTGGAACTTTCGCAGGCTCTTCTGGTCTCCAGTACGTGGGCATCCCTTGGTCACCGCTGGGGTCAGCCTCTGCGCTGTCTGTCCCGATGCTGTCCAGGGGCTCCTGATGCAGCCCGGATAACCACCTACTCCTCCTTCTAGATGCGCCTGATGGAGGAAGAGTTACGGGACCACCAGAGAGCTCAGGATGAAGCACTTACAAAAAGGCAGCTTCTGGAGCAGACGCTGAAGGACCTGGAGTACGAGCTGGAGGCCAAGAGTCACCTCAAAGATGACCGAAGCCGACTTGTCAAGCAGATGGAGGTCTGTAGGCCACGCGAGTGTGAGCTGGGGCCTGTGAAGGGTGAGAGTGGGACACAACAGAAGCCGTCTCTCTGTGCACACCTAAGCCTTTGGTTTTTGTTCTCTGAAACAGCCAGCCCTTTGTAGTCATTTCTCGATTGAGGAAGAAGGTGGTAGTTCGTAGATGCGTAGATGCATAGGACATCAGAGCTGAAAGGAATGATGGAAACAGTGCCCTCATTGTCTGCAAGAGGAAACAAAACAGAGCCCCAAAGAGGCCAGGTGATTTGACATAAGGGCACACAGACAGAGCATATCCTGTTGGTTGGAGATGCTTCTAACTGTAGAGGAGGTAGGACTGCCCCCCATCTGGAGAGGGGCTGAGCTGTGCCTTGCACGCATGCTCCCTGGCCGCCAGCTCTCACTTGCCTCACCACAGGCTCTGCTCTTGTTCCCTGACTCTAGCCCGCTTTGTCTGACACACGATCCAGCTTTGCCAAAGCTAGCAGCAAACTGTGGCTCGATTCGTGTTTGGGTGCACCGTAGGTACATAGCCCGAGACAGTAGGTCACAAGGTGCTCCCTGGAGTCGCCAGCTGGAGGTGCCTATTCACAGGATGAAAACACAACACGCCGGAAAAGTGTGACTCAGGGAATGGAACCTGAACATGAGCAGGCTACCGAACATGACAGGAGGGACCTTAACGTCAGTCTACCTGAGCCTGTAAAACAGAGGAATCCTCAAGAACAAAACAGCCCCAAACCACAACACCCCCCCGAACACACACACACACACACACACACACACACACACCTCACATCTCAATGGAATTTAGAGAGAGACAGAGGATCAGCCCCACAGCTAGGAGAGAAGTTACAGTTGTCAAGGTTTTGATAAAAGACAGTGCTCAAGGACAGGGAGAGAGAGTTTGAATTTAAAATCAATGGAATTTCGGATTGGATTTTGCAAATAAATAGAAATAAAACCTCCAGGGGACTTAGTAGCAATATCTATCTAGGGAGTGATGTTTATTAAAGGTTTATTAGAAGGGCCCTTTTTAGAGGCTAGAATAACCTGGTTACAGTTCTGTTGTTCTTTTGTAGGATTGTTGTGTATTTTGGTGTTGTCCTGGTTCTGATCTCCTTAGAGGGGGTCCTTTTAAGGCAAGCTAAGGTCAGCCTGGTTAACTAGGAAGTGATTTTTCAAGGACCTAAACAATCGGGTGAAAACCAGGCTGACGCCTTATCAGGCAGTGGCGTAAGAAGCTTTGGTGTAGTGACCCCTGACCCGGCCCCCTGAATGTTCCTGGTGGGTTTTGAATCGTACAGGTTTTAGGCGGGAAGAGAACCCCACGAGGAGGTGCTTTTACCTGAACATTGGGTTGTCATCTTCTAGAATGTTCTGACTAAAAAGGACATTTCCTTTGGCCAACTCTAGGTCTAGAGGCAGTGACTTAGCTGAGCCTCACTTGGCCCTGTGCAGTGGTCTAGATGTTTCTCCATTAGTGACAGGATGGGCAGCTCTCAGGGCCTTACCGCTGTGAAGCGTGCTGGAAGGGTGTAGGTGGCTAGCAGGACTGTCTTACTGGGACCAGTATCTTGCCTGTTCCTTCACTGGCACTTGGCAGATTAATTCTCGGGACTCCGGAGCTCTGACTCAGAAACTCAGGTGGCTGTTTCATGTACACTCGGCACTCGTGGACACTGGGTGCTTTCTGACCAAGGACAAAGCTGTCCCTGGAGGTCAGGAGCCACTGAACGGTGCAGAACCCCCGCTCTCTCTTCCAAATTGGACTTTGGAACTCTCAGCCCCTGGGAGAGAGCTTTCTAGGTTCCCTGCAGACTTCATTCACCCACAGGGAAGGCATTCACAGACATTTGCTCATTCGCATGAGTTCTGTGAGTCTTATTTTTGGCATTTACAGAGGCGTCCATAGCTTGTCAGCCAACTTTGACAATTGCAGAGACAGTGTTTACGTACAGATGCTACAGACTCCTGTTTAAAAACTCACCATGCTAATTGCTTTTTAGCGTGCGTGACTCCGAGTTAACCCAGACATATGACAAATTGGCTAGTGACAGGAGAAACATGTGCGCAAACCCCACAAGCAGAGCGGTTTGTGTTAGAAGCCTCTTTTTTCATACACACAGCTACTTCGAAATGCTTTTCTCTTAGCACTCCGTGGTGTTAAGTGAGGAGCCAGCAAGGAAGACAGAAATGACAATTCTTCTGTAATGCCTGCTTAAGCAGAATGGGCTGCCACTGTGTCTGTTACTCTCGTGCAGATTTGGGACTCCACAGTACAAAGTGCATGGGGTTCCCTAGAAGAAACAGGCAGGTGCAAAAGTATGTCATAGACTTGACTCCTGCAAGGCTCTTGGAAACCCTGAGAAGGAGAGAGGAAAAGCATTGTCTAAGGCTTAGGATATTTAGAGAAATGTGCCTTGGGTGGTATCTGAGCACCCATATTCCCTTTTAACAGGTCACTTGGAGACTATAGGCTTAGGTAGATCTTTGTAAAGTTACTGATTCATGACGGGGGGAAAAGACATGAAGGAAACATGTTAAAATAACCCTAGTGCTTATGTTAGGGTTTGGGGGTAATAATTTTTTTCTCCTTTTATGTATTTTAGAAACGCACAATTATATTTTACATCATGAAAGCAATAAAACACAGGTTTTTGGCCGTATGAGAAATAGACACATCCTTCCCCCAAACGTTAACCATCCCCTGCTTGGATCTGCCCTTGAGGTTTTCTTTACACAGGGCAGTCCTTGCACTTAACCCGGGTCAGTGCAAGTTCCATAGGGCTGTGTTTGTGTCTTCCTTCTTTCTTAGGACAAGGTGTCCCAGCTGGAGATGGAACTGGAAGAAGAAAGAAATAACTCGGATTTGCTGTCTGAGAGGATCACTCGGAGCAGGGAGCAGGTACTGTGTGTGGTTGAATGATGACTGGAAGGAAATGTGAGAGGTTAAACCCACAAGTTCGGCTGGAGGAGGGAAGAAAAGTTCTTGCCTTATGGAAATGAGGGAAGACTGAGCAGTCTTCCCTGTAGTAAGCCACCAAGACAGAGATAGGATGTATTGCATAAAGCATACAAGGTAGAAGTTTCCAGAGTGGTTATGGATAACAGTCCATTTGCCATGATAGGCAAAGTGTTTTTAGAGCAGAGGCTCTAAGAATCATTAGTTCAGCAAGCACTTTTGTGAAATTTGGTGGCTGGCACTGCGTTAGTGTCATGGAAAGTGAGTGATGTGGTGCAGACTTGTCCTTTGAGAACTAATACAGACACCTAGGAAGCATTCACCGTACATAACAGTCCCTTCCAGGTGAATGCTTTCTGCAGTTTTCAAAGGTAAGGAATTCCCCTTATGTCTGATCTATCCGTACAGCAGTCCCTGGAGGCAGCAGGGGCGAGCTCGCTGTCCTCACGCTGTAGATAATAGAACTCATTTCACGGGGGCGCCTGGGTGGCTTAGTCGGTTAAGCGTCCGACTTTCGCTTAGGTCACGATCTCGCGGTTCGTGGGTTCGAGCCCCGCGTCGGGCTCTGTGCTGACTGCCAGCTCGGAGCCTGGAGCCTGTTTCAGTCTGTGACTCCCTCTCTCTCTGACCCTCCCCTGCTCACGCTGTCTCTCTCTGTCTCCTAGAAATAAATAAAACATTAAAAAAAATTAAAAAAAAAAAAAAAGAACTCATTTCCCAAACTACACTCCACGTAATCCCAAGGGTTTTGAATTTTGTTTCCATTTTTTAATTAAAAAGAAAGTTTAGAGTGATCACACACACATGGAAACATTATGGGACAGGATCCCGAGTTCGCTGTGGCAGTTTTGAAGAGAACCTATATTCACTAATCTCAGCCTTTCATTTACATGATAGCCGTGGCTGCCTGTAGAAACCTCTGAAGGGATGTACTCTCGGTGACAGCTCAGTGGTACGCAGGTTGAAAATGGTAGCGGAGAAACTGCACATAGACACCTAGAAGGCTCTTCACCACTTGATTTGCTTTGGGCACCTTCTTAATTGAACAATGCAGATAAAACCTAAAAGCCTTGGATGATGCTGAGTTTAAGTGAGAAAACTGTATAAAGGATTGAAATTAAAAATCTGAGAAAGACAAAGTTCCAAGCTGGTAGCTCCTCTTCAGAGTCAAAGGGGTATCACTGGCTTCTTTTCCATTTGCCACTGTTTCCCTGTTGACAAGCTCTTTGCAAACAAGTAAGGCAGTCCCGCCGTGTTGCTCCTGCGAGTGAAGAACTTGCAATCCGAGGCTCCATGCCCCCTTCGCACTGAGCTCAGATTCCGTTCCATGTGCATGTTCCAGTGCTGTGCTGGTAGCGTCCCGCTAGAGGGGTGGCCGCCCGTCCAGCCGGAGCTGCAGAAGCTCACAGAAGAAGTCTCGTGAAAACCTGAAGTCCAGATGGAAAGCCCAGCCTTGACTCCTGAGCCCTCATAGCTTCTTGAGAAAGTCTGCATTTTGTTAAGTTCTTTAACTGGTATAAAAGCTGCTTGGTGACACGTTCTTGCCAGCTTGGCTGAGCAGCCACATCGCCACAGGACATTTCAGGATCTACTGAGCATTCATGGTAACAGAAGTGGCCATGAATTTGTTTTGCTAATGCTTTTCGTGCTGTATGCAGGGAATGGGGGGAAAGTCTGTCATCTGTCTATAACCAGGCAGGGAAAACGGACTCCCAGACCTTTATACCAAAGCCAAAACACAGACACAGTGACACAGAAAGTGTTGCCTCCCTCTGCTCAGCTGATGGCCTAATAGTTAGAACACTGATCATGTAAATCCGTTTCTTTTGACCCCCCTCTTCCTCTCACCTGAGCACGGGAGGCATAGAACTGCTCTCTGTGATATGGCCAAGGTCAAAGATACTTTCACGGAGCTGAGAACTTGAAGTAAGCCCAGGAGGAGGTTAAGGGAATGAACTTGGTTTACTGGAAAGAGCATCAGGCTGTGAATCCAGGGCCAGACTCCTGCACCAGCCCCAGGGAGCTCCAGGAAAGTCCTAGCCTCTGTAAGGGCAGCCTCTAAAGTCTGTTTGCCCAGGCGATTCCTCGAGGCTTCTCCAAATTCTAACATCGAGGTGCTCTCACCAGCTGCATATAACCAAGTGTCTGAGACTCTCTTTAATTCCCCATCCTTTCCTGTGTCTGAGCTGCATGTCTGAAGAGAGGCTTCTGCAGTCTCCAGCCTCTGTCCTGTTCATTCTGTTTTCCTCTTGTGTTTCCTTTCTGCCCCCTGCCCTCTCTGAGGTAGGGAGGGAAGGTAAAGCTTAGGTGTCTGTTGTAAGCAGAGGAGCAATGCATCATGTTTAAATTGATGTAGGAATTGCTAAAACAACAGCAAAACAAAACAAAAATCCTGACTTGAAGTGATGTCTCCTGATCAAGACTTGGTCTCAGTAACCCTGATCAAGTGCCCAGGGCCCCTCTTCTGGCCTTTGCTTCTTCTGGATTTGTAAGTGTAGTGTAGAGAAATGAGTTGACCAAGTACCTGCCTCGCAGGAAAAGCATTTAATTCTCATTCAATGTAGAGGTTAATCTGAGACTTATTTTTTTGCTCCTTAAAGGCTCCAAGGAAGGGTATAGACAATTGGGTCCTAATTTCATTCCACTTACTGTAACTTCTAGGGCCATGTGCCTGCTGCCTTCCTGCCAGAGTCAGAGAAAGGGGAAACTTCCAAACTTAAGACCCCTTCTCCTCTCCCTCCAACCTATGACCCCTTCTTAACAGGGACATCTGCTAAAGAACAGGAAAGGCTGCCTGTCTGAAAGCTCCAAGCTGATTTATAGCGTCAGCCCGAGACGCCCAGCAGACTGCTCTTGGGCTCTGAAAAGGGAAGTCATGGGGAATTTATACTTTTTGGATCTCGCTCTCTTTAAATTGGAAAGGAAAAGGTTACAGCTCTTACTTAAACCTTGCATTCTTACAAGCTCCCTTTTTAAATTTCACTCCCCCCCCCCCCCAAACATCTCTCATTTTTTCCTTTGTCTTCGTGGTAGGGCTTAGGTGGGAAAGCTAGGGAAAGAAGTTTTCCAGAAATACTAGCAAATGGCCAACCCGTTTCAGAGAATCTTAGATCTGGTAAGGACCTCCAAGTTCCTCTCCCCAGACTTCTTGTGCAGTGCACAAGAGGTCTGAGGCCCAGGGCCCCCACGATCTTGCCAGCTCACACAGCCAGTTAGTTGCCTTCGATCTCCTGACTCCCCAGCATTCTACCTACCAGTGCCCATAAAATCATGTGATGGATGCCTACTGTGTGCATAAGTAGCATGCGGTAAGGCTGCACAACGATCAGAGGTGGTCCCTGTCCTTGAGTGCTGTCTTTGAAGAGATGGAAGATGCCCCCGGAAGTGGACAACTAACAAGAAAAAGCAGCAGATACTAAATGCCAAGTGTGAGACTTATGTAGCTAATGAGGGAAAGGCCATCACAGCAGCGGTGACCATGGGAGTTCTTAGAGGAAGGCTATCACAGAGAGGAAGACCGTGGGGCTAGTTTTGAAGAAAGGGTAAGATTTAGACAAACCAAGGAATGGGAAGGGAATCCTAGATAGAATGGATGGTGTGAACAAAGATTGGGAGGTAGGATATTTACAGTGTTTCAAGGAGCAGTGAATGGACTGCTGTGGCTTGATCAGGTTTTGGTTCCCATAAGGGAATAGCAGGAGCTGAGTTTGGAGAGATAGGTTGAGGGTATTGAATGGATCCTGAAGTGAGGAGCCATAGAAGGTTGTGGAGCAGACAGAGAAGCATACACACTATTCTAGAAGGTTAATGTGGTGGGTTGGGACAGGAGAAGGGGGGACCAGGAGGAAGTGCAACTGAGCTGTTTCAGGGACAGAAAATAAGAAAGGCAGTTTTGAGATCAAACATTCTATCCTTTCCATGGTTTTCTTCCCTTCTTCTTAAGCATACATTTGACACTCAGTAAATGCTGGACACATTATTTGTGAGCTCCCAGCCTTTCTAATAAGGGCGCCTTTTCCATACATGCTCAGGATGTTATTTTTCAGACTGATGGATTCAGGGGATCCTAATAGAAAAGTTCTTTTCAAACTTTTTGGATGCTTGGATTTGTTTCCAGATCTGGCTAATAGGAGAAGGGATACATTTAGACCTGATGAAATGATGGCTTACTCTATAAAACAGAGGTTTCTGTTTTTGAAACCAAATACGGTTTCACCTTATGCAGGAAGGTTTCTAACTTGTAAATTGAAGGAAAATTCATTTAAATAGTGGATATTTTACTGGCTTTGGTCTGTTTAAATCCAGAGAGATTTTTTTCACTCCCCTTCCTCCAAAACCATTTACAATGGCTGGCTTTCCTGAGGCTTCCCTAAGTGCTGGGCGCTGTGCCCTGTGCTGTGCATGCTTTCTGTCATTGTTTCCAGGCCTTGTGAGTAAGTGGCCACCCAGGGTCACGAAGCTTGTAAGAGGGGAACCTAGGATTTGACTCCAAATCCTATTGCTTCCCACGTGTTCCCATCATCCCAGCATCAGGCTAAGACTGGTAAAGACCCGCCCCTCCCCCAAATACATTTAGGGCCTCTGTTCCCAAGTGCAAGATAAAGCCATGGTGTCTCTTATTATGGCTGAGGATTTATGTTCACCTGATCTTCTCTTGACTGTCCTGTGAGTCCTGAATTTACATAGCAAAAGAGGCCCAGCATTGGTTGGTGTGTTTTAAATGTGTCAGGCTGATGTTCTAGCTCACTGGGCATTGCTGTGTCATTGCTGGTGGTTGAGTACAAACAGTTAACAGTAGGCTGGGCATCAGTGGAGAGGCATTTTCTTGGCCACAGAGGCCGAGGTAACTCAGCATAGTGGCAAGGTGATTCATCTAACGTAGGCAGCTGGCAGACAAGAGGAAAAATACCAACTGGAGAGCTTTGGTGGCTTTATGGTCTTTCCAGGGGCTGAGTGAGGCAGCTATGGGATGAGTCCCAGTGGATAAGGTTGCAGGCCTCTGAAGTCATTCCCAGGTGGTGGGCTCCCATCTGCTCCTCAGTCTGCACCAGGGGGATGCATCCTCTAGGATATGGTACTGGGAAATGGCTCCTTTGCAGTCAGGGACAGAAGGATCCTAACGGGGTTTCCTTTCTTTTAATGAAAACAGTCCTACTCTCAGAATTGCCTCCTTTTGTATGGGATTCTCAAAACCCAATGTGTATAGTTAGTTAATAACGATTTTCCTCTCCTATGATTGAGGATCTTCCTGGTATTTTTAATACCAGCCAGGAGTGTAGGTCACAGGACCCTTTACAGCCCAATGGTAAGCACAGGTGATGGGGTAAAGTACTGTTATTAGCAATCATAAATATCTCTGGCTTCTCCTTAACCCGGAAGGCAGCTGCTTTTAATCCTGAGAGCTGCTCAGGACATGAGTGCCTCTGACATAAACCCCACTGGAATCTGATACTTTTATTTCCGATCAGAACGCTCTAGGTTTAGCATTCCTTCAATCCAGCTGGGATAAACTGTTGCTTTCAGCTCCTGTTCTGGTTTTAATTTGATTGGAAAGTTTTTATTTGGTCTATTTAATATAGTTGAAGGGTAAACAGCATAAGAAGCACTAAACTTACATAAAGAAATATTTTCCCAGACTCAGATTTACTTCTCTAGTCCAAAGGAGGAAGCTGGCCAAGCCAGAGGCTTTCCTTTTCCTTTTTTTCTGGCCAGTATGGGCTCAGAGGAAGAAGGATCTGATCTGGAATCTTCTCAAGTCACTGGGCCAGGCCTAGAGATCACTGTATTGTGCAGAGCTAAAACCCAGTCTCGGGAGCCATGCCCATCACTTCACGTGGTATTTCCTTGTATAAGGCTCCACGTGGTGGATTTATTTTGGAATTTTCTGTCAGGTCGTCCTTTCAAGAACCGAGGGAAACCTATCCTGCCTGGTAAAAGCCTTGGATTGCAAAAGACTCCAGAAAAATTGACGGCTGTTCACAGTAACTGTTAAGTTTTATGGTTGCACATTTGTTCCTTCCTGTTCCTGGCTCTGATTTATTTTGTTCTTCCACTTTAATAGCCATCTTTTGAGGGGATGTGGTGAAGTATAAGTAATTACTGTTTTGTTTTGGTTTTGTTTTTTTCCCTTTGGAGCATCACCATTTGCCTGGGGCGGCTCTCCAGGGAGGCCTTCAACCTGAGAGTCCTCTGGGATGCTGACCCCCTGAGTTTGCCTCTGCACTGGGAGGCCCATATGCTGCTAGGACCCAGATTTTCTAGTCAGGGGCCTGGCTGCGTCTTTCAGTTGCAGGTTGGTCCTGAACTCCCAGTCTGGGTTCAGCACTGCGTGGCCCCTCCGTGGTCCTCGAATCCCTCCCTGGCGCTGTCCGCCTCACTCCTCTGTGGAAATACCCACCAGAACGCGCTCTCCTTGTGGGATTTGCCTTTCATGGAGAGACCAGGGTTTTTTCCAAGTGTGCTGAGACAGAGAAAAGGAGGGAATGATTTTTAGCCAGAAAGCCTGGGTTAGAATCCCAAAGCTGTTTCCGGCATTCCTGAACCCCCCACCTGGAAAATGGGGTCATAACATCTGCATCACAGGGTGCCAGGAGGATTGAGGGGCCCACACGTGCCCAGGACGCTCACAGTTGCCCGGCCTTGCCTGTCACCAGGGGCTTTTGCTTCTTGGTGTGTCCCTGCTCGGTCCTCAGGCCTGGAGCACAGCTGCAGCAGTCACCACCTGACCCCCTAAAAACAAATGCTGTAAACAGCTGCAGTGAGACCCCTGCCCCCGCCTCTGCTCTGCCAGCCTTTTATTGTCTTTTGGTATTTTTTGGTCTCACATCTCACAGCAACTGGTAACCTACAGTTCTTCCTTAACCCACACTTTTAGGGAAATAATTTTCCTTTCCTCCCCTTCCTCACTCTCTTCTTCCCTTCCATGCATCTGAGCTATAGGTGCCTGCCTCCCCTAAGCCCTGTGTTTTGCTCTCTCTCAGAGGCTCCGAGAGTGGTCTCTCCCATTCCATGCTTCCCCCAGCACCGGGCCTGCATCCTGTCACTGCCCGTACACGGTCAGTCTCCCCTCCAGCTCCCTTCTCCCAGCTTCTACAACTCTCCCTTCTCCGTGGTTCTCACCCTTGCCTGCTGATAGGCTTGCCCCTCTGTGGCAGTCCTCTTTGGGAAACCTTATGTCCCCAGCCCTTTAGCTGTAGGTGACTCTTGTCACCACTGAGGTTCAAGGAGAGGCAGTGACCCACCTCTTCACACCCGGCACCTTCCCAGTTTCTGCAGTTGGGTTCTCGTCTCCACCGAGCCTTCCACAGCGGGCATCTTGTTCAGCTCAGGTGCTTTTCCCTGGGCTTCCTTATGCCTGACCTTCCTCACTTCTCACCCTTCTTGGCTTTGGGGACAGAGCAGTGTCCTGGTTTCCTCCCGGCTTCCCCTACTGGGAGTTGGGGGAGCGTGCTCCCCAGGGCACATACCTGGGTCCTCTTCATCAGCCGCAGCTTCAGCTGGTGTCACCCAATCTCTTTGCCTGTGTCCTCAGTCTCTCCTGGGTTCCAGAGAGAGATGGGGCTGTTAACAGGACCCACCTCCTTTAGGGGGGTGAGGATGGAATATGAGCGCAGTCCCCGTACTCGCTCCTGTCACCTGTTCTGACAGGCCCCGTGTGACTGCTCCCTGTCCCCTATCTTAACCTGCTTGTCCCCTGCCCCTGTGTGTCCAGTTCCTCCAGCAGCCCATCCCGTTCCCACCTGCTGCCCTGACTCACCCGTGGCCCTGGTTTCACAAGCTCTGTTCCCTCTGCTGCCCCGCTCAGGCTTTCAGGTAGGTTGCAGCTGAGGGTCCCTTTCCTGCCCTCTGAGCCTGGGCTGTGACTGCTGCCATGGGGCACGTGTACAGGACTGGTTCGTTTGCCCCCCACAAGGCTATACTGCGGGCAGGTCCTGTGTTAGTCTTCAGTGTCCTCGGGCTGACTGTGTAGTGTATCCTGTCCCATCCCATCATCCAAGACCCGCTGTCCCCGAGCAGGCAAGTCAGTCTGTTCACAGACACGTGCTCACTCGCGCCTGACAGGGCATGTCTTTTCTGGGGGCGCTCCTCGGAGTCTAGAGAAAAGGGGCGACTCCTCTGTGGCCTGAGGATGGGGGCAGCGGCCTCTGGCTTCCTCAGGAGAGCCACACAGCACCCCAGAGGGCGGCAGAGCCGTCAGAATGTGCCTGTACTGTACACTGTGCTTTCAGCCACCTCGAAGGGCCTTCACAGGCTTCTTGTTCAAGTGCCTTGTTTTAGAGACGAGTCTGCCTCCCAAAGGTGAGGTGACTGAGGTCACACACAAGTGAACACAGAGCCAGAAAAGGAGCTGGGTGGCCGCTGCTCGTCTGTGTCATTATTTCCCATCACAGTGACATTTAACTGTGTTCTCAGTGGAGTCCTGGCCTCTGCCCAGGGCCGTGAACGGAACGCTCCCCCCGGGAGGCACGTCGCAGTCCCGTGGCCCGGCCACTGACGTCCTCCGTGCGTGGTGTGGTGTCGGCCGGTGCAGAGGCCCCGCTCTGAGTGGGCTGTGAGCCCGCATTCATTAGCTGTGAACTTTGTGCTCCTGTGGCAGGTACAGGAATATTCCGGCACCTTTATAGCATGTGATTCTCAAGGGCTCTGGGGCCACGCAGGGTGGGAGCCGGGTCGCGGGCAGAATTCTCCGCGCTCCGCCAGCTGACCTTTTGCATTGCTGGCATTCTTCCCTGCTGCATGCAAGCGTGCCCTGAGGAGACTGCCTTCTCCCCAGGTCTCGGTTTTTACAAGAGAGCTGTATTCAAACCCTAGATTCATTTGAAGCCTTTTCAGCAAGTTCGTCCAGAGAGCCAGGGCAGGTGGAGTTGTGGTCTGTGAGTAGGTTTAGTCTGGATTCTAGTCCTGCTGCCTCTGGTCACATGTATAACCACCCTGGGCATCAGTCTCCCCTGCTGTACAACTCTGTCCCACCCTCCCCGACCCCCCAACTTAGAAACCTGCCTGTCAGAAATGCAAAAATGTGAGCATTTTTTGTTTTGACCACACAGGTACCCCCTCACCTGTGGGCACAGTCCCGGCCTCCTCCGTGTCCAGGCCTTGCCGGTGGCCTCTCTCATTCCTCAGCACCCCCTGTCGCCCACTCCAGGCCAGCCACACCATGCTGCTCGGTGCACAGTGCAGGGACCGTGGGAGAAGGGAGCAGATGCAAGTGTGGCCTGGCAGGCATGGTCGTGTCTCCTGTTATTCCCGGGACCCCCTGGGTCTTGCTTTCCAGGCAGATGGCCGGGGCAGGGTGAGCTTTGCTTTTCCTCAGGTGCTTGTGCAGGTGGTGAAAATCCCAGTGGAGGCCAGGCTGGGGAGATTGTTAGAGACACTCCCCAGGCATCCTGGGACTCCCGGGCGCACATCTCTGATCCCAGCTGAACCCTCACCTTACAGAGGAGGGAGTGGGTTTATTTTACTGCCTCCCACCGTCAGTTCTCCTGGCCTCTTCTGATTGCCCTCTGCTGGCCAGTCCTGGGAGCAGGGTCTGGAGCCTCTGCCTCTGGTGCTGGTTTCACTGCTGCCGAAAAGCCCGCCTGGAATGGGGAACAGAGGCAGGTGATAGGACTTCTTTCCGGGACTGCTTAGCCAGCCTCATTTCCTTTTACTACAGAAGAAATCCTCGGTAACATTTAGCCTTCGCCAGGTCACTGCAGTTGCCCAGTTGCCCAGTGTTCTTGCTGACTTCTGTTTGTGGCACACAAAGAGAGAGCTCTAGCAGCATCTGAGGTAGGCTGACTGTAGATGCCTTTGCTGAGGTTTGCACTTGCAATGCAGCAGTCAGGAACTCAGAGGAATGCTAGCGCCCCCTGTTACTAGTTGTGTAGATCTTGGGCAGGTTGGATCACTGACTCCTCCTAGTTTGCCTGGACTCAGTTTTAGCGTTGGAAGTCCTGTGTCCTGAGTCCTGGGTGAGCTACCTGGAGTGGTTGGTCACCAGACAAATTGATGAGCTTCTCTAAAGCCCTAGCGCCCTCAGCAGATATAGTTTTGCCTACTTTGTAGTGGAGTTCCAGGGACATAAGCTGATAGTGATTGTGGAGTGCTAAGCAGGTCTCAGTTTTCTAGAGCTCTTGTAACAAAATGCCACCAATGGGGTGGCTTAGAACAACATAAATGTGTCATTTCACAGTCCTGGAGCCCAAAAGTCTGAAATCAAAGTGTCAGCAGAACCGTACGCCCCTTGGGCCTGTAGGGAATGCCGTGTTACTTCTTCCTAGCTTCTGGCAGTTTTCTGGCCCTTTGGCACTCCTTGACAGGAGAGGTCTCCCCTCAGTCCTTTCTCTTCTCATGGCTGTCTTTTCTGGCTGCATGTCTGTCTTCCCTGCATCCAGGCTTCCCCTTTTTATAAGGCCACTAGTCATATTGGATTAGGACCCACCCTAATGACCTCATTTGAGCCTGGTTACCTCTGTAGAAACTCTTGTTTCCAAATAAGGCCACATCTTAGTTACTAGGAGTTACTAGTCTGTATCTTTTGGGGGGTGGGGGGGCACAATTCAGTCCATAGCAGCAGGGTTACTGCTGTTTGTATCATTATCTTTGCAATCCTCACGAAACCAAGAGTATCTAAGAAACACCTCCTGCCCCCAAGAGGAGACGGTGTGGGGAAGAGGAGCTGGCTTGGTGGTTGGCATTTGGTACCTGGGAACCATTTGAGCATGAAGGATACAGACACAGCCTAACTGCTGGCTTTGTTCTGCTTGGTGCAGATGGAGCAGATGAGGGGTGAGCTACTCCAGGAGAGAGCTGTCAAGCAGGACTTGGAGTGTGACAAGATTTCCCTGGAGAGGCAGGTAAGGCTGACNTGGGGGTCTTCTTTGCAGGGCATCCCAAGAGCTCTGGGACGTAACTCACCTGAGAGGTGGAGGTGTCCCAAAGGTCTTTTCCAGAGAGGTTTTCCCAATAATATTAAATCTGCTTGGAGGTTGAGCAGCCGTGGAAGGAGAAATTGCAGGTGGTGGCTTCTGGATCCTAAGAGGGCTAAATTCTAATGTAAAAGGAATGAAAAAGAGCCATGAGCTGCCAGCAAAGCTTATTTGAATCATTATTTCTCTTACATGCTGTTGGTGTAAATGCTTCACTGAATACCATGGATGATATTGGCCAAAGAGCCTATTCTCCTGCCTCCCCCACCCTGGATGGGTTTGAAAGAAGAACAGGGCCACACCTGTTTGCCTGACATCCGGAAGTCCTAGGATGTGCCAAAGATTTCACTTGGGCTCCTAAGGGCCTGTGGTAGAACCTCTTCTCTCCCCCGCAGGGAGCTGAGTGCTCCTGCTTTCCTGGAGACCTCGCTCTTCCCCAGGCCCCCTGGGGCCCCGCATCCTGCCGTGGAAGGCAGGCTTATCACAGTTGCCCACCCTATATCCCTGCACAGAGGGCGCGCCAGACACACACCCCTCACAGCACCCCTGTCTGATTCTAGAACAAGGACTTAAAGAGCCGGATTATCCACCTGGAAGGTTCCTACAGGTCCAGCAAAGAGGGGCTGGTGGTGCAGATGGAGGCCAGGATCGCTGAGCTGGAGGACCGCCTGGAGAGCGAGGAGAGGTGAGCCCGGTCAGGACCAGCTGCCGTGCAGAGGCCTGGCACGTAGTGGTGGTGACACTGCAGAGCGCTTTCCCGCGTGTGTCTCTTCCTGTCCTCATGAGCCTTCGCGTGAGGAAGACAGAGCAAGTACAACCGATGAGAGCACCGAGAACTGTCCCAGCGAGTACTTGAGGAAGGTGGCCAGGCTGAATATCCACGCGCAGGACGCCTACTCCTGAGTCCACCCACCGTGCTGGCTGCCCCTCCCCCCCACCCCTCAGCAGGCCAGGCTGCCTCATAGGCTACTGAGTTTGAGCTGGATTAGAGGCAGGGGGTTGACTCTTCCCTGGGGGCCAGGGATATCAGAGCAGAGGCCAAGTGTCATCTCAGAAATGGGCGGGACCCCCACAGTGGGTGGGAGGCATTGGGATCAGAGGGCCACACTCATTTCCCGAAGATTCTCTGCAGCTAGCTCTAAGATCATAGCCTGGGGGCCAGTACCAGGTTGAGCTTGACTGGCCTCCTTTCTCACTCTTGATCTCCACCTTCCTGGAAGGGGCGAGGTATGTGTGCGATTGGCACTCTGCCCTATCTGTTTTCAGGAGGACTTGGGGACCGGGCTGGGGCAGCCTGACCCCTGCGATGCTCACACCTGGTGGTCAGAGACCCTCTGCTATACAAAGTAGCGTCTGGGACTACAGGAACTCAGGGCAGCTCCAATCCCAGCTCTGCCTGTCACTGACCCTGTGGCTTCAGGCGGGGCACTCCCCTTCGTGGAGCCCCATTTCCTCACCTGTCCAGGGGGCAGCCCCTTTGTCCCGTACTGTCATGTTCTCCCAAGCGTCACGCTGACCAGGCCACCTGGCTGGAGCTTCCCCTCCTCTGAGACCTGGCCTGGGCCTCCTGAAGGGCTGGGATGAGAGGGTCTCATTTTGTTCCCCCAACCTTTCCAGGGAGCGGGCCAGCCTCCAGCTCAGCAACCGACGGCTGGAGCGGAAGGTGAAGGAGCTGGTGTTGCAGGTGGACGATGAGCACTTGTCCCTGACTGATCAGAAGGACCAGGTGAGAGACACTGATTCTCAGATGGGGTTTTACACCCTCATGGCAGGAAGGCGATGGAGTTATGGAGGCTGAGTCCCATCTTCCCCTCTCCCCAGATGCATCATAGAACAGCGGGGCCTTTGTAGCCTACTTCAGTAGGGGGTGCAGCAAGTCCTGGCCCCTGAGCTGAGACTGGTTACTCCCTTTGCCATCTCTCCGTCTCCTGGGGAGATGGTGGCTGGATTGCTGGCCTGCCTGTGCTGGACTCTTCTCTGTCTAGCTGGGCGACCAGCTAGCACTCAACCTGCCCTCTCTCCCAATGCAGCTGAGTTTGCGCTTAAAAGCAATGAAGCGACAGGTGGAGGAGGCCGAGGAGGAGATTGACAGACTAGAAAGTTCCAAAAAGAAGCTGCAGAGGGAGCTGGAGGAGCAGATGGATGTCAACGAGCAGCTGCAGGGACAGCTCAATTCCATGAAGAAGGACCTAAGGTGGGTGAGCGTGGCAGCCCCGTGGGGACCATGATCTCCCTGACATTTGAGGCGAGATTGGCTCTTTCAGGGTGTTCTCACTCCCGGTCTCTGAGGCCAGTTCCTTGTTGTTGCCTTGAGGGGTCATCCCATCCTAGAGAGTGGCCACATCCACTAGGTCACCCTGTGTGTTCAGTCAGGTCTCAGATGTGTCATCCTCATACCAGTCTCTTGATGTCAGCTGAGCAGTTCATCCCTCTTACCCATAAGGGGAAACTGAGGCTCAAAACCGGCATCCCAGCTCTTACCGCCATGGAGGGGGCAGCTCTTAGATCAGCACTTAGGACACCTGCTTGTAAGGAGAAATTAGATAAGGTTTGGGTTCTTATCCTCATGAAGACTAGACTGTCTCAGGAGAGAGCTGCTTCTAAAGCTCCCCTGCCGTGATCCTAAGGGGTATGGGCATGGGGGGTCACTTTCCCTGCCCCAGGGTCATTGGGGTGCAGAGTGAGATTAGGTTCATGCTCATCCATAGAGCTGAGCCTTTCTCAGAGGCTGACTATGCTGGTGGCATAGGTGGTCTCCTCTAAATGGACAGAAGACCCCAGCCTGTTGAGAATCCTATAACCAGGGCCTATTGATCAGGGCTGGTATTAGGGTGCAGGGGGTGCCAAAAATCTCAGTAATCAAGGTAGATAATTAATGCAGTATTATAGAAAATAAATGCAAAAGCCCATGGTAAACAAGATACCAAATTTAAGATGGGATCAACAACTTCGGGTCAGGTCATGGTCTCATGGTCCATGGGTTCAAGCCTGGTGTTGGGCTCTATGCTGACAGCTCAGAGCCTGGAGCCTGCTTGGGATTCTGTGTCTCCCTCTCTCTCTGCCCCTCCCCATCTTGTGCTCTGTTTCTTTCTGTTCTGTCTCTCAAAAATAAACAAACGTTTAAAAATTAAAAAAACAAACAAACGGTGGGATCAATAACAGCACCCTGACAAAACATATTGTAGCTTGAGGCCAAAGGAAAAACCAGTACTACCCAACTTGCCCCAACCCTGCCCAGCCCTCCGTGGGCACTTTGCACCTGCTGCTGAAGGAACTGTCAGGTGCACACCAGCCCATGGGCTTCTGTGCCAGCCGGTGGGGTGGACAGACAGGAACCCAAGGCCCTTCCTTCATCCCCTGAGCAGAGACGGACCACAGCCCAGGGCCTGGACACATGCTCCCTGTTGTTTCTGCAGACTTAAGAAGCTGCCGAGCAAGGTGCTGGACGACACTGACGATGATGACCTCAGCACGGACGGTGGGAGCCTCCACGAGGCGCCGCTGAGCTACACCTTCCCCAAGGACAGCACTGCCATCAGCCAGATCTGAGCCCCCTTCCGGGGCTGTGGAGGTGGCCTGTCAGGCCTCGCAGGGACCCCAGCCAGCCGCCTGCATTGGGGACCCGCAGCTAACTGCGCACGTGCAGCAGGGAGCCGGTGAGGCCGCGACCACGCAGAGCGGAGACCGGGCGCCCCCTCTTCCAAGGACAGCCTGGTTCCTACACGTCACAATCCTCTCGTGGTCCCGTGGTAGCGGCCGCTCCCAGCTCAGGCAGGTGGCTACTGCAGCGTAAATGTTGATGTCACTGCGGGGTTTGGAGAATATGACTTGGCAGGAGAAAGCCCGGGTGCAGCACCGCGGTCTGCTGGCACCAATTGCAGTGCTGCTCCTGCCCCTCCCTCGCCAAGGAAAAGGGTCCAAAGTGCTAGAATAGCCGTTGTCGGGGGTGGGGGGGATGTATAAACTGTACATATTTTAATCCCGATTCTCATGGACTGCTGCTTTTCCACTGTGGAATGTTACAGAGGCTTTGTAGGGTGGCTTGTTTGTAAACTCCACACTTCTAATTATTTTTTTAAAACACGGAGCTACTGGATTTTACATATTAAGACACAGATGAGAGAGAGGGTAGCAGACAGACTACTTTGGACATCAGAGTTGGAAAAAAGGAATTGTCATGGTGATAAGGGACAATCCTGAGAAGAGAAATTCAAGTGGTCTTGGTAAATAACTTATGGAAGGAGAGAAAGTCTGAGGGTCACTTGTATCTGTGGCCCTGCTTACTTTATCTAGAATTTTGTTGTGATTTCTAAACCTTGCTGAGACCACTTCCCACTCAACAACTGCAATGTCGTTTCCACAGTTGAAGTGGGGAGACTTGTAAGTAAGGTTTCTGGCATATGATGTAGTTTCTGGAGGGTTGGGGTCTTCCTGTCATTTATCCTTTCCTCCCTCTGCCCACGTCAGGCCCCCAAGTAGCCTCCTCTGCCCAGAGTTGCTGGGTGGGGAGTCGGAGGATGTGGGGAAGAGAAGGCAGGGTCCAGTAAGGTCATGGGGAAGGGGAGGAGAGGAGTAAGCAGGTGTGTGTGGGTGTGCGCAGGAAGAGAAGGAAGTTCTTGAAAGCTGGGGGGATGTGTAGACAAGGGGTAGGTTGAGCAGACTCTCGAGTTTATGTCAGGAAAGCGAGGGAAAAAATGAAGCCAGACAGGAGGTGTTTCTGTACAAACCGGAAGGATCCTCCCAGCTTCCTGGGACAGAGGGACGTTGGCCTGCACGAGGCACGCAGTAATTGGGATTGAGTGAGTTCTGTGGTGAGACCACGTTGCTGGGACAGCATAATAGGGAACTGGAGTTGGGAACATGCAGTATCCCAGTACTTCCTCCTGGCCTTTCTGTTGTCACCTACACCGTGACTGTTCCCAGGTATGACCAGAAGCCAAGTCCAGTCACAGCTGGGCCCCCGTAAGTGAAGGCCAAAGTGAGAGCAGGCAGGTCAGTAGGGCCACCGCCAGGGAGAGAGCACTGTTAGATGTGTGTGTGTGTGTACACACACACACACACACACACACACACACATTCTCTCTCTCTGTCTCTGTCTCTGTCTCTCTGTCTCTGTCTGGGGCAGAGAGAATAGTGTTCAGTTGCTTTGACAGTGTCCTCAGGCATCCTAATAGATGGGAAGCCTGTGAGCCAGAGAACTCTGTGACATTTACCATGAAGAGCAGGGAGTTTAAGTGCCCTGCCTACCCCAGGTCACAGAGCCCACTGACCGGGATTCAGGGTGATCAGCTGGGCTTAAAGGCAGGTGTGCCATCCTTCCCCCCACCCAACGCCCACCCCCATCCACCACAGTTGAGGGCTTTGGAACCAGAAGAGTCAAGCCTTCCTCCACCTCTGCTGGCTTGAAGTGGTTCTTGCCTCTGATTACTTGTTTGAGGTGTGGAGAGATTCCTCCCTTTAGCCAGTCATTCACTGAGCAGATATTTACTGGGCATCCATCATGTGTCAGCCACAGCGCTTGGTACCTGAAATAAAGCAGTGATTATAGCAGACCCAAATCCCCTTCTGGAGTGCAGTTAGGGGAGAGAGGGGGATGACAGCAGTTATACAAATGAACACAGAGGCTGAGCCCCTCCGTACCCAGCCCTGGAGCCCCTCTGTCCCCTTGGGGACACGACAAGCCTGGTTCACTGGAATTCTCTTCAACCCTCAGAATATTCTTGGTTTCCCTGCTTCTTCTACCTTCTTTAGATATTTGCCAAGAAGTCAGCCTAAAAATGCCTCAGCCCACTCATAACTATAGGTGGGAGGGGAGAAAGGTCAGAGGTGCAAGAACTTTGGGGCTGAGTGTCCGTCTTGGTTTGTGAGAAAGCCACTGTCTCTCTTTCTGGCCAGTTCCATGCGGTAGCCATGAGGCTGGCTGTAAGAAGCAAAAGTGCGCATGAAAAGAGAACAAAGATCAGCATCCAAAAGGGTTGCATCCTTACCATAGAAGACGGGCCGCTGTGGATGTTAACAAACACATCACTCTACATAAGAATGGCTCTAGCAGTGAAGTGTGTGGTGTAGCCCTTGGAAGCAACATTGGACTGGGTCTTGAGAGGTGTTTTCAAGTCCTCACTCTTCTTGCCCCAGTGACCTTGATAGGGGTGACCCTGATGGGGCGTGTGCTCCAAAGAGTTCCTGGAATAAATGAGGACCATGGCGCAAGGTCCCTTCCAGCTCTGACTTGCTATCATTCTTTGATTTTATTATATACTCAGTGTTTTCTGTTTATTGCTTTAAGAACTAACCCTACTAAGGAATATTTTCTTTAGCTTAAAAAGAAAAAAATATTTAATAAACAAATACGTGGCCAAATGCAATGCCGAGGAGACAATCATCATATATCTTTATAATTTTATTTTCCTGCTTCGGAGTGTCCTTTGACGAAGGCAAGAGGCTTTCAGGGTATGTCTGGCTGCTCTGGTTCGTCTTGGGGAAGAGACGTCCGGGCACAGCTACCTCTGTGTACGGGAACTGGATAAAGCAAGTTTGCCTTTCAATAAATGGTGTCACCCAGCAGAAATCTTGACTCTCCCGTTATTTTGACTCCCTTGTTTTTTCCAGAACTTGGCTCTGTGTCCACCAAGAAACAGCCAAGGTGCATGGCTGGCAACAGCTCGAGGAGGTGGAACTTTTCATGCCTGGGACCCGTTTCTGAAATAGAAGGGCGGGCGTGGGTCGGTGGTAAACACAGAGAGAATTAATACGGCTGCAGCTGATGGTGTTCGGAGAAACCCAGACTGCCTACTTGCAGAACAAGGCGAAATGGGAAGTGTGTTAGTAACTGAGAATACACAGATGTGCCCTGTTTCTTCCTTGTTCCTAAACTAAAATGGGTTTTCCATCAATCAGAGTTTACACATGATCGCTCTTGATCAACAACAGGCTGACAGCAGGTACTGGGGTCCCCATTTTACAGGAAAGAGCGATTTCTCCACAGAAGGGACCTATGCTGCTCATTCTTTGTCCTCCGATACATCCTCTGCCCTGTTCCTTGGAGGCTGCTGCCTCCATGACCTATGGCTGCCCTGTTTGGGGTCAGCCAGTAGGAGAGGTGGGGGTTGGGTATGTCTCTGTTGTCACTCCCTGCTTCATGCAACATTTTGGGCTGTGTCCTGTGGAGACTCGTGACTCCAGCAGCTACAGGACTTGGGTGGCCATACCTCCCCTTTGTGCCTCTGGGGCCTCTGGTCCTAAAGCTGGTGCTCACTTCCTTTTATAAAAAAATTTTTAAATGTTTTATTTATTTCTGAGACAGAGAGAGAGACACACACACAGCGTGAGCAGGGGAGGGTCAGAGAGAGAGGGAGACACAGAATCTGAAGCAGGCTCCAGGCTCTGAGCTGTCAGCACAGAGCCCTACATGGGGCTCAAACCCATGAACCGTGAGATCATGACCTGAGCCGAAGTTGGACGCTCAACCAACTGAGCCACCCAGACACCCCTGGTCCCTGCTTCCTATTGCTATTCCTCTGGGTCCCTCGGCAGCCCTGAGCCCTGGTGGGTTCCCGCAACACTACCCACCCCCCAGTGCAGCTCTCTGGTACAGCTCTTTACTAAATTCTTTGGGCCACCGCAGGTGGGTGCTGTTTCCTGTTCAGAGCTCTGCCCACTGCTCTGTTGATGCTCCCAACAATGTAAATATCCTGCCCGTCCAACTATCCTGCAGCCCCTGACTCCTCTTACTCGAAGTAAATGGAGCACCTCAGACATAAATGATTATGATTTTCTAATTTTAAAAAGTCCTCAAAGGCTTTGCATAAATTGTTTGCCCTTTTTTTTTTTTTTTAAAGTAGGCTTCATGCCCAGCATGGAGCCCAACACAGGGCCCATGAGATCAAGACCTGAGCTGAGATCAAGAGTCAGATGCTTAACCCACCGAACCACCCAGGTGCCCCTCTTTTCTTTAAGGTTAAGTTTATTCAGGTATATTTTCATCATTTGTAGTAAAAGGTGCTCTTTTTAGTATTACCTGCTTTTGAAACTGGATTTAGGCTCTTGGTCCTTCTACCAGGGTCTCTTGGTGGGGACAGGAGACTCAAGGGGAGCCCAGAGCCAAAGGGAAAAGTCCTTCCAGCCTGCAGCACCCTCCTCGCCATTCTTGGCATTTCTTCTTTTGAACTTGATAGCAGCAGTGATTCCGTCTTTGTTGGTAGATGTCATTAGCCAGAAACATTTTTTTTAAATGTTTGATATATTTCTGAGAAAGAGAGAGAGAGAGAGATACAGAATCCGAAGCAGCCTCCAGGCTCTGAGCTAGCTGTCAGCACAGAGCCCGACGCGGGGCTCGAACCCACGAACCGTGAGATCATGACCTGAACTGAAGTCGGACGCTCAACCTACTGAGCCACCCAGGCACCCCAGAACCTTTTTTTTTTTTTTTTTAATGTTTTTAATACTGCTAATAGAGAAAAGACAGGGAGACACAGAATCTAAAGCAGGCTGTTGGTACAGAACCCAGCACGGGGCTAGAACTTACACTGTAAGGTCGTGACCTGAGCCGAAGTTGGACGCTTAACCGACTGAGCCACCCAGGGCCCCAAGCCAGAAAGTTTTCTATTCTAAATTTTCACATGATGGGGGAAGTGACTTGCCAGCAAGCTCCTGTCAGGGGCTAAACAACCCCATACATAGGCAGAAGTCCAGGCTTTGCAGAGGGATCAGCAATGCCTTGACCCCATGTTCACACCTGCCAAATACCCCACACTGGAGTCATCACGGGCATTCACACCTGTCTCCCTCTGCAGGGTGAGATTTGAGTGTGTGCCCCATGCTAGGCTTATCAGGGCTGGAAAAAATGTGCCAGTGCGGTTCTCGGAGGCATTCAACAATAATACCTACACTGTGGGGGCCATTTGCGTTTCCCACTATGCAGAATCTGGCTTGGCCTCACAGCAGATTGTCAACAACTCTTTGGGGATGGGAAGCATGATTCCAGAGGTTTCCTGGGTAAGCAAAATTAAACAATTTTAAGAGCAAGGCAAAACCCTTGGGAGTTAAGGAACCTGAGGCTTGGAGAAGCGGGGTGTTTTGCCGTAGGTCACATCTGGAGTGAGTAGCCAGCCCGTGAGCAGAAGCCACCGCCCTGGGCCAGGTGCTGCAGCAGATACAAGGTTTAAGCCACAGTCTGGCACCTTCAGGAGCTTACAGTGTAATTATCATAAAAGAGCAATTATTAAACTAAGTGGAAATTAGATATTAGCATTAAGTCCTTCATATACTTATGATGTACTAAATTAGTCTATTTTTCCCGTGTCTAATTCCCAGCCTTTCTGAGGGCATGTGGGTGAAAGTGGAGGTGCCAAGATTGGAGTCCGGGTCTCATTCTGGGGCTCCCGCTCGGCCCCCAGGAAGTTCTGCTGCCCCTCGCCCACATTCACTGCCCCAGAGGACAGAGATCTTTGATGTAATCCTGTGTTAGGGACCCCTCAGGCCCCTGGATCATTCCTCTTTCAGATCCCCCCTCTTGTTGGTTTCTAGGCAGCTCAAACACCCGTGGCCTGCCACCACTCTGGGCACGGCAGTCACAGGGGTGGAAGTCAAATCGACCTCATGGATGAGTCAAGTCACAGATTTTCAGCTGCTCATCTGACTCCCCGTCTCTGGTGCTACTTGCCGCTGTGCTGCCAGTCTCTCATTTTACCTAAGCCAATGGCCTCTTGGTGCTGTGCTAACCTGACCTGTCCGGGCCCAGTTTGGGGTGGGATGGCTGCCCTAGGTGGTCACTGGGCCTCCTCATAGTCTCACTGCCCGGAAGGTGGTCTTTCAGGAAGTCCTGGAGTTGGGGTGGTTCCCAGGGAACACTTCTCTTCCCAGCCCCCAGAGTGCTCCCTGGTGAGATCCTTCTAGAGCGGAATATAACAACCTCCATTGTGTAGTATCCTTTCCTATTCGTCTTACATTCAAAACTGCACTTGCAACCTGAAATCAGATTGTCCTCAACAGAACATTATCTACTGAGGTCACTAATAAAACCGCTCGCCCCAGAGTAGCTCATTAAAGAACACCAGGTGGCTGCGCTGGAATCCAAAGACCCTGGGCTGGATAACACTGGGCTGCCTTCCTGGAGCTGATGGTATAGTCTCTGCTAGGCTGGGGCTGGGGTGGGAGGGGCGTCTCCCAGGGCCAATCCGCTCTGGGTCCCTGCAGGAGCAGAGACCAATGTGTGTCTAGGGAAGGGGGAAGTCTGAGCAGAGCCAGCTTCAGGACTTAGAGTCGTGTGCAGAAGGTCGTCTCGAAGGAAAGGGAGTCCTCCTCCCCAGCTGTCCCCAGAACTGGTAGGGCTCCAGCTGTGGCAGCTAGACACCTGGTCACCTTAACAGGATATATGAGCTGTGGGGTGGGGGTTGTATGTGCAGGTCAAGGAAGCCAGTAGACCTGCCTCTGCAGCCACACAGCAGACAGAGGGCGCACCTTCAGGACCCCACACAGGGACTCTACGAAATCTAATCAGTTTTGTCCTGTGGGTGATTCTTTGTTTTTGTTTTGTTTAAGCTCCATTATTGTTAGACAACCCAAAAAACAGACTGCTAAACTATAGAGAACAAACTAATGGTTACCAGAGGGGAGATGGGTGGGAGAATGGGTGAAAATGGTGATGGGGATTAAGAGTACACTTATGATGAGTAGTGAGTAATGTATAGAATTGTTGAATCTAAAAAAAAAAAAAAAAAGAATTGTTGAATCTATACACTGATACTAACATAACACTGTATGTTAACTATACTGGAATCTATGCTATCATTTCTCTACATGAGAATTACTATCTTTTTAAGTATATGGATTTATTTCAATAATCTCTACCCAAAGTGGGGCTCGAACTCATGACCCTGAGATCAAGAGTCACCTGCTCTTCCAACTGACATTTCCCTGATGATGAGTGATGTTGAGCATCTTTTCATGGGTTTCTTGGCCATCTGTATGTCTTCTTTGAAGAAATGTCTGTTCATGTCTTGTGCCCATTTTTAAATTAGATTATTTGGGTTTTGAGGGTTTTTTATTTTGGTATTGAATTGTGTAAGTTCTTTATATATTTTGAATGCTAACCCTTTATTGGATATGTCATTTGTGAATATCTTCTCCCATTCAGTAGATTGTCTTTTAGTTTTGTTGATTGTTTCCTTAGCTGTGCAGCAGCTTCTTATTTTATAGTTTATTTTTGCTTTTTGTTTCCTTTGCCTTAGGAAACATATCTAGAAAAACATTGCTGCGGTTGATGTCAGAGAAATTATTGCCTATGCTCTCTTCTAGGACTTTTATGGCTTAAGACCTCACAATTAAGCCTTAATACATTTTAAGTTTGTTTTGTGTATAATAACAGAAAGTGATTTAGTTCCATTCTTTTGCATGTTGCTATCCATTTCCCCCAACACCATGTGTTGAAGAGACTCTTTCCCATTGCATATTATTTTTGCCTCCTTTGTCAAAGGTTAATTGACCATACATAATCATGGATTTATTTCTGGGCTCTCTGTTTTTTTCTATTGGGGTGTGTGTGTGTGTGTGTGTGTGTGTGTGTGTGTGGTGTGTACGCCAGAACTATACTGCTTTGATTACTACAGCTTTGGAATATAACTTACAGTTTGGAATTGTGATACCTCCAGTTTTGTTTTTCAAGATTGCTTTGGCTATTCTGGGTCTTTTGTGGTTCCATGCAAATTTTAGGACTGTTCTAGTTTCTGTGAAAAATGCTGTTGGTATTTTGATAGGGATTGAATTAAATCTGTAGATTGCTTTGGGGAGTATGGACATTTTAATAGTATTTGTTCTTCCAATCCATGAGTATAGAGCATCTTTCCATTTGTTTGCCTTCAGTTTCTTTCACCTGTGTTTTATAGTGGTGTCTAGAGTACAAGTCTTTCACCTTCTTGGTTAAGTTTATTCCTAGGTATTTTATTGTTTTTTCTGCAATTGTAAGTGGGACTGTTTTCTTAATTTCCCTTTCTGCTACTTAATTATTAGCACATAGAATGCAACGGATTTCTGTGTGTTGATTTCGTATTCTGCAACCTTACTGAAGTCATTTATCAGTTCTAGTAATTTTCTGGTGGAGTCTTTTGGGTTTTCCACATATAGTATCATGTCATCTGCAAGTAGTGAAAGTTTTATTTCTTCCTTACCAACTTGGTATTTCTTTTTCTTTTATTTAGGACTTCCACTACCGTGTTGAATAAAAGTGGTGAGTGTATATCCTTGTCTTGTTCCTGACCAGAGAGGAGAAGCTCTCAGTTTTTTCCCCATTTAGGATCACATTGGCTGTGGGTTTTTCATAGATGGCCTTTGTTATGTTGAAGTATGTTCCCTGTAAACATACTTTATCGAGGATTTTTATCATGAATGGATGTTGTACTTTGTCACATGCTTTTTCTGCATCTATGAAAAAGATCATATGTTTTTATCATTTCTTTTGTTGATGTGATGTATCACATTGATCGATTTGTGAATATTGAACCACTTCTGTGTCCCAGGAATAAACTGCACTTGATCGTGGTGAATGATATTTTTTAATGTTTAGGAATGATTATTTGTGAACACCTAAAATCCCTTGACAGTGTGGAAGCTGCGGTCGGGCAAATAGCCATGGGCCAGGAATCTTTGTACTGTATCTGATTTAATGTGTGCCCTGTGAAGTGGGTAGTGTTACCCCTTTCACCTGTTAGGGAAGCATGTACAGACAGAGAGCGAGCTTGTCCAAAGTCAGCAGCTCGCAGGTAGTGGAGCTGGGATGAAGTCTCTGGTCCGCTGCTCTTCCCGACCCCGAGCTTCCCTGTAACTTGGCTACTCTCCCTTGCTGCCCCTCCAAATAGTCACTGTGGACTTGCCTAGCGGAGGCCGTCAGGCCCAAAGCCTGGATGGATTGTCCCAGGTCACAGTGCCCCAGCCTCTGGACTGTAAGTCTGCACTTGGAGCGTGAGGCCTGCCTCCTCCTTTCTGCACGCCCCCATGCTGCCGGCTGCAGCCGGCCAGCCTGGCCCACCTCTGGGCTCTCTGGCCCTTCCAGAACAGGCTTCCTTTTCCAGGAAAGGGCTTGGAAATGAAGATAAACCAGGTATCTCTGGATAAATGGCCTCCAGCCTTGGAAAGGGCGGGACCGAGCCTGCCTTCCAGCTCCCAGGTTTGCTCAGTCCCCGGCTTTCATCAGGTGCCAGCAGTT
Source organism: Crocuta crocuta (assembly GCF_008692635.1). NCBI lineage: Eukaryota > Metazoa > Chordata > Mammalia > Carnivora > Hyaenidae > Crocuta > Crocuta crocuta. The sequence goes on along the minus strand of NW_027527920.1, from coordinate 15,776,775 downwards.
CCCAGCCTATCGGTGGGCATGGGTTCGGGGATCTTTCGAGATAGGCACCTGCAAAGCTGGACGAGGGAAACTGGATCTGTAACAGGTAACAAGCACTCCTGGGCTCCTGGCTCCTCTAGACAGTCCATGTCACTGTCCAGAATGTCCAGCTTCTCTTGGCATTAGATAATAAAGGACCGGAAAACAGAGCCGGCTTCGGCTCAGCCTGCCTGCAGCCGCCGCCCGTGAGCAGCTACAGTCCAGACTCTCCCAAGCAGCACCTTTGCCTGATCCACACATCGCTTCCTCCTCCTGCTTCATTTTCTGAACCGGCAACTGACTCTGCCGCCCCCTCCCCTTCAGGGCAACTTTTCTTTAGTTTGTGTGTTTCATTGCTGCCAGATTCTGAGATAAAGGTACGGATGGCCTGTGGGCTCACTAAAACCTTCCCAGGCCCCGTGGAAAGGCTAGGTGTGCCCAAGGCAACCGGCGCTCATTAACTCCCGGCGGGTCAGAGGCAGGCAGTGGCTGTGGGCTCTCGGGGGAGCGCCCGCCGCACCCAGAGCTTGCTTCCCCGGCCGGCTCTGACGTTCGTCCCTGTGACTTGGCTACCATCATCAGCAACAAAAACATTTAGGAAGCACCAAATATGAAGAAGACGTAAGTGTGCCAGGTTAGCACGGTATCAGATCGCCGAGAGTTTCCACTTGAGGAGTTTGAGTTTATTTTTTTTTTAAGGAATGCGTGCTCCCACCAAGTGGTTAACATTTGGTCGTGTCTGCTTCATGTTTTCTTTATTTCTGTTTTGATTTTTTTAATGTTTGTTTATATTTGAGAGAGAGAGAAAGAGAGAACAAGCAGCGGAGGGGCAGAGAGAGAGGGAGAGAGAGAGAACCCCAAGCAGGGTCCGTGCCACCAGCACAGAGCCCAACGTGGGGCTGAATCTCACTACAGTGAGATCATGACCTGAGCCAAAGTCAAGAGTCAGACACTTAACTGACTGAGCCACACAGGTGCCCTTGCTTCACGTTTATAAATAAAATGTTATGGGTAAAGTTTAAGATTTCCCCTTTGACCCCTGGGCTCTACTCCTGAAACCAATGCTACACTGCATGTTAACTAACCTGAATTTAAATAAATCAATTAAAAAAAAAGATTTCCCCTTTGTCCCTCAGTCCCTGCTCTTTCCTTTTTTTTTTTTTTTTCATGTTTATTATTGAAGACGGAGAAACAGAGCGTGAGCAGGGGAGGGGCAGAGAGAGAGGGAGACACACAATCTGAAACAGGCTCCAGGCCCTGAGCTGTCAGCACAGAGCCCGACATGGGGCTCAAACCCACAAACCGTAAGATCATGACCTGAGCCGAAGTCGGACGCTTAACCAACTGAGCCACCCAGGCGCCCCCTTTCCTTTTCTTCCTCCAAAAAAAGACCACAGTTGAGAGAATCTGCCAGGTGTATCAGCATCTAGGTTAAATGGAGTGAGGGATGATTGGAGGTGAGACTCTTGGAGAGGTAACAGCCGCACTGGGGAGTTGTGAGACCTCCCCAAGGGGCATACTTGACTAATGGCACAGTGACTAAGCTACCTTCTAACGGTGAACCCACATGGGACAGGGCCTGGTTTGGCCGAACTGGGATGTTCAAGTTTGGAATGTTGCCCCAAAGACATTCCCTCTCCTTCCTTACCCATTGTCCCTCAAATATGGTGACCAAATGCTAAAGAATATTGAAGGAACCCCCAGCGACTTGCCTGTTAGGGAAGTGGAGTTTTCAGCTTGCCTGTGGTGCCCCCGTGTCCAGTTCCAGGCTCACACAGACCCGGGTCTCGCTGGCTGTCTCCCCCAGGGAACAATGGGTGGTGGCATCCTCTGTCATTCCCAGAAACACCCAGCCTCGGCCTGGAATTACCATTGTTCCTTGGCTGCTGTCTCGGTGGTGAGGAGGGCACTGTGCACACCACTCAGGGCCAGCTGGGCGCTGAGTGCCACGTTTCTTTTGCTGTGTTCTTTTTGGACCTTTGATGATCGCAATATGAGCTTTATTTGGTAAACTTTCCTTTTAACTGCAACATCGTAGTGGAATCCTTCCATCCCAGGACCAGCTCTTCAAACAGCATGCAAGTAGAGGCATTCACTGTGGTGCTTGTTCTTTGTTCAGCAGGCGTTTTCTGGCCTGAAGCTTTTGGAAATGGGATCACCCCTCAACGTGCCAGGAGCCCTCGTGCGTGCTCCTGCTTGGCACGGAGAGGGACTGAAAGACATCATTTCTACGTTTTTGTTTTTCCATATAAAATAGGACAGCTGTATTACCAAAAACTGGAAAATAATTTTTCCGCCATTTTTAGCACATTTCTTTCTGGTCATTTTTCCTTATGTAGCTTCTTTAAACATAACTCCAACCATGGTGTTTGTGAAATTTCATATATGTTTTCTTGTCACCTAACATTAGATAGAATAAGCATGTTTCCCGATATTAGATAATCTTTATCGCTTTTTAAAATGCTGCGTAATAAGCCATTGAATGACTATCACCTGTTAATCACCATCCCCATATTATTGTGGGTCTGTGATTCTAAATTTCGCCTTCCTATGTAAATAGTTTTGTATCTGTAGTTTTTAAAAAATAAATTTGTATGTTTTATTTTATATTTGAGAGAGCAGAGACAGAGAGTGAGCAGGGGAGGTGCAAAGAGATGGAGACAGAATCTGAAGTGGGCTCCCGGCTCCAAGCTGCCAGCACAGAGCCTGACACAGGACTCAAATCCATGAGCAGTGAGATTATGACCTGAGCCGAAGTCAGATGCCTAACCGACCGAGCCAGCCAGGCGCCCTTTTATCTGTAGGTTTTTTTTTTCTTCCCATATTTCAAATTATTTGCTTTGGTGGATGGTCAGAAGTGGAATTCCTGGGGTGTCAAGTGAGAAACAAATCTTTGAGTCTCTATAAGTGTTATAACTATATAACTGTTACCAAATTGTTTTTCCAAAGGGTTTACCAATTTGCCTAGATTCCAGTAATGTACAAATGTGGTGATTGCCCCACATGCTCTCCCCCTCGGCTTTGCTAACTTACCTCTCTTCTGAATAATAGGACAGCCTCTTTCATCAGGCTTATCTCCTTTCTCATTGTCAGTGGGGCTTATTTCACAGGGTGTGCTTCTAATTTTTATCTATTAAGGTTAGTGTGTTTTTTAAATAGCATAGAATATAAAATGCAAATAGTATAAGAGTAACACGGTTAAAAAAACAAAAGCCCTCCATCTCTGACTCCAGTTTCTCCAATCTCCACCCAGAAGCAATCACTCTTTCTGATTTCTTTTATTTCTTCCAAGCCAACGTCCTGATTTTCATCCAGGCCCCAGAATTTGTAAGTGTCCCACTGGACACATTCATAGAAAAGTGAATGAAAGCAACTTGAAGAGATTTGAAAGGTGGCGAGGAGTGTGTGGACCCTGGAACTCCCCCTTTCTCCCTCCCCCCAGACTGCCTCCTCCCCACCTTCCCCGCAACAAAGGAAACCTGCCTTTGGACTGCTGTCTAGCAGGGTGACATTCAGGACTGGAGCTCATGACCCAGTGAGGTGACCCTGAAGGAAGACTGACCATAACAGTTATTCTTCCAGTAACTATTGTGCCAAATACACGAGGGGCTTCGCCACAAGAGGCCAAGGTCTGTCTGAAGAGGCCTAGGCCTATCAAAGGGATCTAGACCCAGATTATTTCGTGGACTGCCACCTACACATTCAGGTGTCACATCTCTTGGTCCCTCTTTTGGTGACTATCTTCCACTTCTCACACATTTTCTTAAGGGTCCTAGATTCCTTACTCTCTGACTTCCCACTGGCTTTCAAGTTCTTTTTCAAGGACACCCCTTACCCTGTTCAAGTGTCAGACCCAGTGGGTCTCTCTCCTCTAGCACATTCACATGGTCAAAATCTTCAATACAGTGACACTTACTGGGAAAGGCAGTGAGGATGGGGACCCGGAAGGAGAGAAACTACAGGGTCAACCCCATTTTCCTGAGATGGTAACAGGAGATCTGGACCAAAGGCTCAGGGTCTGTGGGAGGTGGCATTCCCAGCCAGATATTAATGGTGGCTGCAAGTTTTCCAAAGGTTCCTGGGTTCTAGGCTGGGCTCTTTAAGGGGCTAAGAGACTGATATGGATGGAAGGCTTCACAGGACTGGGTACCTGTGCTGGGTCCCACCACAGCTGCCGCAGTGGCCAGCAGGGGGAGCTGTGCTCCCTTCTGGCCTTGACGGCAGATTAGTGAGCACTGGATATCCAGAGCCCAACCCATCAGGGGTGGAGCCCCAAAGAGGACTTCGGATAATACCAAGGTTTGTCTTCCCAGCCAAGCCCAGATTATCTGGGGCTCCTGAATTCCCGCTATGTTGCAATGTTTGCATTGCACTGAGTTTAATTCCAACATTGTGAGCTGCTATTTCATGAGACCAAAGTTATTCATTTGTACCTTTCAAAGGGCATTTGCCGTGCACTTACTCTGCACTGGCCTACATCGAAATAAGTAGGACTCAGTCCCTGGACTCAAAGGGATAATAAATGACCACTGAGAAATAAAAAAATAAAAAAACAAGGGACAGAGTTCAAAGCACTAAGTGATATATAGGTGCAGTGTGTTGTGGTTCATGGGGGAAAGACCACTGTTGGCTGGGGCAGTTAGGGAAGGCTTTGTGGAGGAATTTTAGTCTTACAAATGGGCGCCTCTTTGGTGGAAGGCACAGGGTGAATGCATAGCCGCCTTGGATTCAGAGAATCAGCCATTGTGTTAGAGTCCAGGATAAATGAGGTAGACGAATGATTGGAGGCGAGGCTGGAAAACAGATTTGGGACCATATTTTTGGAAGATTTTTTAACCACTCTCAGAAACAGGGAAGCAGTGGATGTTTATACGCAAGAGACTCTGGGTAAAGAAACAACCCAAAAAACAAAAAGCAAACAAAAAACAAAAACAGAAAAAACAGAGTGTTGAGTTTTACGCCTTCTTGTCCTTTTTGAGAAGGAGATGAATAATTTTTTTAAAGTGGCTGGTAAAACTTAGCTCTTATAAAAAGTATGATCCTTGATTATCAATAAGAAGTTGGAGAATCTGCTTCTTCCAACTGAAAATTCTCTGATTATCCATTTTAAACATCCCAGGGTGCAAATTGCTACTTAGTTTAAATCAGAGCTTTTTGAACTTGAGCGTGCATCACAATAGCCTGGAGGGCTTATTAAAACTTAGACTGCTGGCCCCACTTCCAGAGTTTCAAGAACAGCCAAGAATTTGATGCACACAGAGAACCTCTGGATTCCATTTCCTATCTGAATTTTCTCAGTATATCCACTGGGTGGCAGCAGAGAGCTCTAGAGTCACCACAGTGGCCAAATCCAGGAGTCCTCAGGCTGAGGGTGTGGGGGCTTTTTGTGAGCCTTCGGTGCAGATATTTGCTACCGAATGACCATGCAACCCAACCTCAACATCAAGCTGTCCACCATGCAAGGACACATTGTAGAAGGGAATGCTTAGTGTCTTGGATCTTGTTCTTTCCCTGGATGTCCCCACTTCCAACTCAACCCTAAACACCATCAGCTTGGCCCTGAGAATTCTCCCCAGATAGTCCCTCCTTGAGGAGTGGAGTACGTTTCATAACTTTCAAGGTTGCTTCCGACAAGGTTTTTGTCTGAGTCTAAGGCGAACTAGAACTTGGAACTGTGGGGTCAAGAACGGGCAGGTTAGGCTGTGGCCCTTGGGGTCCTCCTTCAAGCAGAACTGATGGCACACTGCCCACCATATCTCAGCAGACCAGTCCTGATCCAGACACAGGCTGGAATTGGGTGCCCCCCCTGAGGGAGATGGCATCCCACCACATACCCCCGTGTGTCTGCAGCATCTGCTCCTTCAAGCAAGGGTTGTCCCCATCAGCACCTCCGAGAGCCATTTGGCTGACATTGACCCATACCCAAACCAACACAGAACCCTAGGAGTGATCAATTACATACTGCCTGTTAGTTGTTCAATGAAGGACATCATCCCTGCTTGGGATCTGACTACTCAACCCACCAGTTGCCAAAATTGTACCCATGCTTAGTGGAGAAGTCTCCTCCTATATGAAGCCTTCCCTGACCCTGTAGATCCAAATTGTTCCCTTCTCTGGGCTCCCCTGACCCTGTGTTCTAATGTAGCCCTTCTCAGACTGGTTAGTTGATTATAGTTGATTTTTCCTTCACCATTAGGTGGTGAGCTCCTCCAGGCAAAGACTATGTCTCATTATTCATCTTTCTTTGTAGGCGGAAACTCATAAATGTTGGAATTGAAATGACTTTTGTCTCACATTTTGAGAAGTGATCAAAGTTTGTTAACCTAAACTTAGTGATTTTGTAAATTGAAAGCATATTTTGTCTGACCTTTTCTCCTCCTAGACCAAGTAGATGTGATGATTTGGGTTCTACATCATAGGATACTGCCACCCATGGAAGGATTGACTTCTAGACCCATATAAGTCTAGAAGTTTCTAAGTTACTTTGTGAATCATTGAGAAAGAATCCACCCTGTTGTGGTCAAAAGATGAAAAATGGAGTTAACTTTAATCAACTGAGGACAGAAAGTCAAATATGCCTTCTGCTAATGATCATTTTCCCTAATAATGTTTTTTCTAAATCTTTTTAGTTTATTCTGCTTGTGATATTTGTTCTCTTTTGTTATACGCTTGAGATCAGTGTTTTTACCCTAGTTTACTTAATATCAATAACATTTTCTATTCTACGGGTGCCTGTGTGGCTCAGTTGGTTGAGTGTCTAACTCTTGATTTCAGCTCAGGTCATGATCCCAGGGATATGGGATAGAGCCTTGCATCAAGTTCCTTGCCGAATGTGGAGACTGCTTAAGATTTTCTCTCTCACTCACTCTCTTACTCTCTCTTTCTCTCTCTCCCTCTGCCCCTCCCCTGCTTACACTCTCTTTTTCTCTCTCTAAAAACAAGCATCATTCTAATGTTTTTGAACATTTTGTATGTTTTGATCATCGTGAACATCTTTAAAAATCACTATATCATTCTATAATGTATAGAAAATATACTTTACCTAATTTTTATAGGCAATATTTTCTTTGGTATTTGGGATTCTTTCTTTTTTTTAAAGTATTTATTCATTTATTTTTTCTTTTATAGTTTATTGTCAAGTTGGTTTCCATATAACACCCAGTTCTCATCCCAACAAGTGCCCTCCTCCATGCCCATCACCCCTTTCCCCTCTCCCCTACCCCCCATCAACCCTCAGTTTGTTCTCAGTATTTAAGAGTCCCTTATGGTTTGCCTCCCTCCCTCCTTCTCCTTAACTATTTCCCCCCTTCCCTTCCCCAGGGTCCTCTGTTAAGTTTCTCCTGTTTCACATATGAGTGAAAACATATGGTATCTGTCCTTCTCTGCCTGACTTATTTCACTTAGCATAACACCCTCGAGTTCCATGGGATTCTTTCTTAAAATAGTATCTCAAATTGGAATTATTGTGTCAAATGCTTTTTTGTACTCAAATGGAATATTTATTAAGTTTTTTCACTTATTCAAATAATTTATATTCATTGTTAATAAATACAGATAGATTGATAATTATTTGAGTATGAATATAAATGAGAAGAGGAAAGAGAGCTCTGGGAGAGAGGAGGCTTCACCTTCTAGAAATAACTATCAATTTCATGTATATTTGTCTAGAATTTTTTCTCTCTATGCATGTTTATTTTATAAAATTTAAAATCATACTGTTGACAGTATTACATAACCTACTTTTCAAATTCCCATGAATTTTTTCCCCTGTATAAAATATATTTCCTCAACTCAGTTTTAACAGCTGCACAGTATTTCATGGAATAATAATAATAGCACTTATTTTGTTCTTACTGTATGCTAGGAAGTTACATATCTAAGCTCATTTAAATCCTCATAATAAGCATATGAGATAGGCACCGTTATTTGCTCCATTTTAGCAAAAATAAAAATTCATGGGGACCTGGGTGGCTCAGTTGGTTAAGCATCCAACTCTTGATTTCAGCTCAGGTCATGATCTCACAGTTCATGAGTTCGGGCCCCGCATCTGGCTCTCTGCTGACAGTGAAGAGCCTGCTTGGATGCTCTCTCTCCCTCTCTCTGCCTCTCACACGGTCTCTCTCTCTCTCTCTGTCTCTCTCCTTCTCTCTGTCCCTCTCTCTCTCAATATAAATAAATTTAAAAAAAAAAGAATTCAGGCATAGAAAGATGAAATAACTTGCTTCATTATAATGTATAAGAAGCAGTAGTCTTTTGTATGACATTGAAGTTGTTTCTTTTTTGTTTGCTATCATAAGTGATGCTGCCATTAATTCATGGAACATACTCATTGGGCTCCCAGATATGCTAGAAGCTTTTGCTAGAAGCTGTGTACATGGAGGTCAAATTGTCAGCAGAGGGTAAGATCAGTTGAGGAAGAGACCCACCTTTTTTTTTTTTTAAATATAATTTATTGTGAAATTGACTAACATACAGTGTGTAAAGTGTGCTCTTGGTTTTTGGGGTAGGTTCCCATGGTTCATCACTTATATATAACAGTGCTCATCCCAACAAGTGTCCTCCTCAGTGCTCATCACCCATTTTTCCCTTTCTCCTGTCCCCCCATCCACCCTCAGTTTGTTCTCTGTGTTTGAGAGTCTCTTATGGTTTGCCTCCCTCCCTCTCTGTAACTATTCTTTCCTCTTCCCTTCCTTTCCCCCATGGTCCTCTGTTAACTTTCTCAATATCCACATATGCATGAACACATATGATATCTGTCTTTCTCTGACTGACTTATATCACTCAGCATAATACCTCCCAGTTCCATCCACATTGCTGCAAATGGCAGGATTTCATTTTTTTCCTCATTGCCAAGTAGTATGCCATTGTATGTATAAACCACGTTTTCTCTATCCGTTCATCAGCTGATGGACATTTAGGCTGAGGAAGAGACCCATCTGAAAGGCTCGTGACATCAGACTGAATTTTCTCCATTCTTTTGCCTCCTGTGGCTGAGGGGCACTCTGTGCTGTGATGCCACCATGTGGCCGGGTACACTTCTGCGTGTCTCTCCCATCAGCATCAGCATTTCCCAGCTCGTCTTCCTGCTCCGCACACTGCCAGTGCCGGGCCTCGTGGAGCTGGCCTTCTTCCTTCCTGAAACAGGCAACCAGAGCCAGAGGTGTAGCCTGGGGGGCTAGTCCCACCCCTCTGATTCGGCTGTTTTGTAGATGCAATGTTTTCACTGATAATGAAAATGCCTAGAAAGTGTTTCCTGTCAGTTATTACAGAAAAATGCAGTGGCTGCTCATTTTGTGGCTGTGGAATAGCTTCGCAGCCGGTTACTCCCCTCTGCTAGATCCCCTTCTTTCTTTTAGGCTGTTTGCTGATGTACATTTGGTATATTCAGAGGGAGGCTAAGACCTTTCTGGGCATCAGAAAGGAAAAAGTAAGCAGTTTGGGGGCTTTCATGCATTATTTTCATAACAGTTTTATTGAGATAATTTATATACCATACAATTCACCCATTTAAAGTGCCACCTTGGAGCGCCTGGGTGGCTCATTTGGTTAAGCGTCCGACTTCAGCTCAGGTCATGATCTCACGGTTTGTGGGTTCAAGCCCCGTGTCGGGCTCTGTGCTGACAGCTCAGAGCCTGGAAGCTGCTTTGGATTCTATGTCTCCCTCTCTCTCTACCCCTCCCCTGCTCGTGCTCTGTGTCTCGCTCTCAAAAATAAAATAAAATAAAAATTTTAAGTACACAATTTCTTGATTTTTTAGTACACTCACAGAGTTGTACAGCTATCAGTACTATCTAATTTCAGAACATTTTTCTCACCCCCAAAGGAAATCCCATATCCATTACGAATCACTCCTCATTCTCCCCTTCACCCTGCCCCCCAATCCTTCTGGCTCTGGCAACCACTAATGAACTTTTTGTCTTTATGGATTTGCCTATTCTGGACATTTTACATAAATGGGATCATACAGGATATAAGCTTTTGCATCTGACTTCAGCTTAGCATGGTATTTTCAAGGGTTCATCCATGTAGCATTGGTATTTCATTCTTTTTTTATGGCTGATAATATTCCATTGTGGGAATATACCACATTTTGTTTGTATAATCAGTAGTTGATGGACATGTGAGTTTCCACTATTTGGCTATGATCAATAATGCTCCTATGAACACAACATATGCTCTCAGTTTTCTTGGGCATACAGTATACCTAGGAATGGAATCGCTGGGTCATAAGGTAACTCTGCTTAACCTTTTGAGGAACTGCCAAACTGTTTTCCAAAGTATCTGCATAATTTTATGATCACACCAGCCTTATAAGGGGGTTTCATGCATTTTTCCTTGCAGTTACCATGACAGTCTCTAAAACCTAGGCACTCACAAGCCAACTGACCCAGTGGCTCCCCAGCTCACAATTCCACAGTGCCAAGGACATTCTCAGTCAGCTGTGATCCTCTTATCTTTCTGCAGGACAGTTGACAGGTATACAACGTCTCCATGTCTCATGTTTGCATATGATGTTTAGACGGTCGTCCCTAGAGACTCATAATTTTCCCACTGATACCAGACTTTTGTTGGCATGGGTGACCTATGAGTCTAATGGCTTCGGTGTAGCAGCTCGATCACACTTTCATTTAGAATCCCATGCTTAGGAGCCATAGTAACACTCTTTGTATAGTTCTTTGCAGTTCACAAAGCGCTGTATTACTTCCCTTTTCTTCGGGGCCTTCTGCTCTGCTTTTGAAGCTGTTAGCCTTATTAAAGCAAAGTACTCCCTGCTACAGGTATGTTAATGGCCAATGAGATGTTGGCCTTTGATCAGGGAACTTTCAATTTTTGCCTTGTGAGACTGCATCTGTATTCGCGAGAGTGTAGACGCATAATGGAGTAGACTAGGTTTTGAGGCCCAATCCAGCCCTAGGGGACTCCTCTCTAGGCACAGGCCATAAGCTTGGCATTGTTGTAGGAACCGAGTACCATGTTCAAACCAGAAGAATTTTCTAAACCTTTCCTCTTATACAAAGATCACTTATGAAAAAGCTAAGATTAGTAGCAGGATTTCAAGGGATTTTTCTTTTTAGTTATTTCCGTTTTCCTAAACACTGAAGATGGAATAACTAAAAATGTTTAAAAGAAGCAAAAAAAGTGGTCCAAGGCCAAAGATCTAGAAGCCTTGGGGGTTTCAAGTCCTCCTCCAAGGGCAATTCTTGTTCATGAGTGCTCCTTCCTTCTTGCCCATATGCCAGTTCTCTATGCATGAGAGAACATTCCTCACAACCATGGCTTCTTGAAAAAGACAGCCTTTGCAGAAGGCTCTTGTCAAATGTTTTTTTCATCATCTATAAATAACATGCAACTGTTTTCCCCCAACTTTAGCATCAATGTGTATGTTGATTTCATTGGAAAATGTTCAGGCATGATCACTCCTCAGAGAAGCTATATTCCTCTCTCTCTCACTCACCAAAATTTATGTATTTCCAAGTATTTATTGTGTGAACTTGTTATTATGTCAACTCACACTGGGTGAAAAGCTACCAGATGCTGTAAATAAACCCCCTTCAAAACCCAGCTCCTACCTAAGGGAGATCTGTGTTTCCCCAGCCTGAGCAGTCCAGAATCCTGGTTAGAAGGCCTCATGGTCAGTCTAAGGGCCGGATGTCCCTTGTTCAAATTCAAACTTGTATTTCTAATGCAAATACAATTTGCAGTACTACCCTGTACCGCTTACTGGTATAACCCACCTGTATGTTTCCAGTTCTAACATTATACCACTCAGAGATGGTTCTAATATTCTAGTAAGTTACCACCTGAAAATGAAACCATTGAAATACCTAGGAATGCTGGGCTGTTGTATCACCAAACCCCTCTTTCCCTGTGATATTTACTCATCAGAAATGCATTGATTCCTTGTCATTTCAGAGGCCATCCCACCCAGTTCCTGCTTCCAGAAAGGACTGCATATAAAATAACCATCATATCCTGTTTGTCCATCATATTCTAAAGATTTTATGGGTGTGGAAAGATGATGTCTTTGGCAAATGAGCACTTCCAGTGTCTAATTTTTATGAATTTAGGAAGTTCTGTGTGATCATAAGCTGCACTGCATGCCATTTTCTCAGAGTGGGTATGGTGACTGAGAATAGTAACCATTATGTATTGAGTACATATCATATACCTTAGAGTTACAATTATAGTGCTTTATAAATGTTACCTCATTAAAATTTTTTTTAAGTTTATTTATTTATTTTGAGAAAGAGAATGAGCATGGGAGAAACAGAGAAAGTGAATCTCAAGCAGGCTCCACACCATCAGCATGGAGTCCTATGTGGGGCTTGAACTCATGAACCATGAGATCATGACTTGAGTCAATACCAAGAGTGGAATGCTTAACCAACTGAGCCACCCAGCTGCCCCTAAATGTTACCTTATTTTATTCCTAGAATAGCTGTGTGAGGTGTGTATTATTGGCAGCTTTTTCAAGAGAAGGAAGAAGAGGCTTAGAGACACAGTAACTCTCCAAGATGACACTATTAGAATTCTGGTCAAGCAGCAGCTAGAACTTACTTACTTATCACTGCTCCTTCCTGAAACCCTACTAAAATAATACTCAGATCTTTTAAGACCATAAAACAGCAGAAAAAGAGAAGGGGACAGTCAACAACAGCAATGAAATCTGGGAACCTGAAAAAAGATGGACAAGTGTCAGCTTAACAGACCAGATAATGGTGGAACCCAGATAGAGAGCTTGAAGTATGCAGAATCCTCTGAAGATGGGATGTGGGTGGGGCTGCAAACAGCATTGTTCTAAGTTTGTATATGGAACAGACCTCCTGGATCCTCTCCCCTCTCCTAGCAGAAGACTAGGCATTGGCTTTCTGGAGCTGCGGGCCTTGGGCAGTGGCATGGCTGAGGACAGGGCACTATCTTACACTGGGGATACAGTCACGGTCCATGCACTGACCAGTGAGACCACCGGCCACCCCCTTACCCAGCTCCATGACCACTGGCAGCCAAGTTGATATCTTCCAGATGGGAACCTGGAGGATTCCTTCCTGGGGAAGATGACTGGCACAAGGCATAGAACTGAATGCTGAGGATTGGCTGTCCCTCAGGGACGGTGCCCAAAATTTACTCCCGTGAATCCCACAGTGGAGGGATCCTGCCCCCACCCAAAGGATTGCCATCTGCTACTCAGCACCCCACTCTCAAAAATGAGTGGAGGGCCAAGGGTCATCAGGCACTTGAGAGAAATCTCTAATATCAAAGAGATAAAAGCAAAGAAAGAACTAAGAGGAAGTTGGGGATTAGCAGGCAATCCAGGTGACAGAAGGGAGCCACCACCATAGCAACAGCAGGTCTTGTGATTGATTTACCCCCAGAGAATATATAATGAAGCACAGAGAGTTGTCATGGGGAACAGAGAGCAGAAAGAACCTTTGGAACTTCAAAGTTTGAGAGCAGATGGAAAAATTAAAGAGTTAGTAAATGAATCTAAGAAAATCATTCAGAAAGTAGAACAATGACATAAATGAGATGGAAAATAGGAGAGAAAACATAGTAAGATTATAGGATGTGTCCAGGTGGTCTAACACCCAACTAATAGGAGTTCCATAGAGGGAAGACAAGAGAACAAAGATGGACGAAAAGAATCAAAGACACAATTCAAGAAATTTCCCCATATCTGAAGGACATGAACGTATAGATGGAGAAGGTCAGTCCACAGAGTGCCACGCACCGTGCATGAAAATAGATCGGCAAAGAAGGTAATCAGGACATTTCAGACAAGTAGGGTGAAGAGGAGATCTTCTGTGGAGATCTTCTGTGGAGAGGGAAGGGGTTATCAGGAGTCAGAATGGCATCAAGCTTAAAAAAAAAAAAAATAGCAACACTAGATGCTAGAAGACTATGGAACAAGACTTCAAAATTCTGAGACAGAATTATTTCTCTATACCAGAATTTTATACACACTCAGATCATCACTCGAGATTGATGGCAAAGTCTTTACAACTTAGACTCTTGTGTATCCTTAGCTGTGTTCCTTCAAAATGAAGGCGTTATCCAAGACAGAGGAAGACATAACTCAAAGAAAGCAGGTGATCCATCCCAGAGGATACAATCTGAGAAACCCAGGATGATGGAAAGGAAAACCCCAGGGGTCCTCTGGGAAGCTGGCCGGGAGAGCAGCCAGTCCAGGCTGGCGCAGGAGTTTGAGGGCGCTCTGCCATGACGCGGTGTGGGGACCGTCTCCAGAAAGGTGCCTCTGATACAGGACGGAATGAGTTTTGTTGTACTGAGACATTGTTACTTTTGCAGGGAGGTTAGTGATGAGTTAGTCATAAGTTAAATAAATGAAAAGTGATATCTGTTAACTCCAGGAAAAATGAACAATTGTAGAAGCAAGAAAATATACCCTGCGCTTCATGGCCTCATAATCCCATGGCAATAGGGCATAAGCAGTGAATATTGATTTAACCAAAATGATGACATAGTTCTCTCTGGAGAACAGAGGAGGAGAGGTGGGCAGGGAGATTTAAGAGAGCAAAACCTCAGCTTCCATGTGGAAAGTTGATAAGATCTAAAATCTAAATAAAATTAGGTATAGCAACTTAAATGTGTTCGAACATATAGAGATAAATACCAAAAAATCGCTAAAGAAGTTCAAAATGGTTGTATCTGGAGAGCGGGATTCAGGATGTAGAGAATGGAGCAGGAGAATGCTCATTTGTATGCAGAGCTTGTAGAAACTTTGGACTTTTAAAATCATAAATATGTGAAACTTGGTTTAAATAAAGTCAACAGTTAGTAGTTGCAGCATCGGTATTTGAATCCAATTCTGTCTGAAGCCAAACCTCGTTTTATTATCTCGGTTTTGCCTCTCAGAATAAATGCTCAATACTTATTTGCCTTAAGACTCTGATTTTCTTTTGAGACCGGTTTGTGCAATTCACCAACAATCTTCAGACTCCACAAGCGTATGGTCTGTGTTTATTTTGTTCACCACTGTCGTCCCCTGCCCAGCGGACCACCTGGAATAACTAGGCTCTCACAAAACATTGGCTTGCCATCAGATCTATTTTCCACATCTCTAAAGGTGTTCGTTTCAATCATCCACATCCCTCTTTATGGCTGTTTCCATCCTGCACACAGACGTGAGCATCGCAGCAGATGCACGGGCAGGAACGAACAGGAATTGCACAATCCCCTAGGAAATTCAGGGTCTGAAGGATGGGCCTCAGTGCTCAAATAAATACCAGTGGCTTCTCAGAAAAAGACGTCATTCCTGGGCTGTCTCTGCCTGCACCACGGCAGCCATAGTGCAGATGAGGAGCGACAGCTGCCTGGGTCCCCTTCTCTAGGGAGGTCCTGCCAAAGCCAAGTCTGGTTCAAACTTCAATGTGATGAGATGTTACCTGGTGCTTGAAATGACTGCCTTTCGGATGCTTCTTCTCCACTGCCCTTCCCTTTCTGAGTCCTGCCTTTCTTTCCCTTGGTGAACATGTATTGAGTACTACCCACTGGGACAGGGAGGGAAGAGGGTGGGGAGAAAGCTGAGAAAATAAAAGGGAACTAATGCTGTCCTTATCAAGGTGCTCACAACCCAGTAAGGGTGCTGGGCATGCAGTCAGCTTCCCAACTAGAAACAAGGTGGAAGGAAGCCAAGAGCAAGCTCCGCCCCATGTGCAGAGCACGGGACATAGGACACCAGCCGGGTACTGGGGGAGACTTGGAGGGCAGCGTGGCCTTCCAGGAGACGCAGACTCCGGGTGTGAGGTGGACAGGACACAGGCCCCCCGAGGCCTCAGGTCCTCAGTGGCAGCACAGAGGGGACAGATAGCAAGGCAGAGTCTAGTGCTTCCCACAGACCATCCAGGGGGGCTCAGACTCCTTCTTTGCCCTTCTGCGATAGGCTTGGAATTTGAACTGACGAAATCCCCAGAAATGCTGAGGGGGTGTAGGGAAAATCTGCAGTGATATCACTGCCATCTAGAAGAGGAACCAGAGCATGGGCTGCGAGTCCTGGACGTTGTGGCTCTTGCCAGACAGGAACGTGTTCTGGGGCCTCTGTGTGAAGCTAGGCTGTCAGCTCCTTTGGCTGTAAGCATCTGAAGGCCACGGGATTGCCGTAAGTGACCAGGAAAACGTGTTCTGAGGGGCCTCTGGGAACTGGTATGTCCCTGCAGACCTGGGGCTGCATCAGTAGGCAGCCACGCCCTGGGCGAGTGGATGGCCTGGGCAGTCGTTAAGGGCATCTTCAGAGAAGATGTTTCCTTGGATCCGAACAAACATGGCTTGTGCTGCAGCAGCAGGGGCAGCAATGCCTGGGGCCCAGGAAGGCATCCCGATTCTGCCTCCCCCTCATATTAGCTGGGTAGCCACTGGCCCCACGCCACTCACCACTCAGCACTCAAAGTAGAGTCTAAGTCGAAATGTGATTGTACAACATACACTGGACTTGGAACACTTAGTGCACTAAAATACCAAATCTCTTACTATTTTACTCATAAATAGTAACATTAATAGTAATGTTGAAATGATATTTTAGATATATTGACTTAAATAAAATATAATACTAATACTAAGTTTGTCTGTTTCTTTTCACTTTTTTGAAATGTGGCTCTTAGAAAATTTAAAAATCACAAAATTGGGTCACCTAGGTGGCTCAGTCAATTAAGTGTCCGACTTCAGCTCAGGCCATGGTCTCAGTGTTTGTGGGTTCGAGCCCTGCGTCGGGCTCTGTGCTGACAGCTTGGAGCCTCGAGCCTGCTTCAGGTTCTGTGTCTCCTTCTCTGTCTGCCCCTCCCCTACTCACGCTCTGTCTCTGTCTCTCAAAAATGAATAAACGTTAAAAAAAAAAATCACAAAATTGGCTTGCTTTATATTTTGACCGGACATCACCAGTTTAGACACCAGACCTCAGGCATTGCCGTTATTTAAAAGCACAAAATCACACAGACTTGTCGATCTCAATTTATGCAATCTCAATGCCTTAGCCTTCATTTGGTATTAATTAAGCAGCACCTTGTCCTCCAAGGTCCCAACCCTGACCCAATGCCCAGCCCTCCCCAGCCCAACCATAGAGACAAGGCGAGGATTCCTGACATAGGCCTTGCACCCTTCGGCCCCTGCAGATGTTCTCGGAGGGAACTCTTCTGGATAGGGGACAGAACAAAATTCTACCGCTTCCCATGTACTGCCACCTTGGCTGATGAGATCCGTGTTTCCTGGCCTGTGGCTTCCAGCAACCCAGCTAGCAAGGGTGGTGGCCGCAGCTGGTCAGAACTCTAGGTGGCAACTGTAAATCTCTCTGGTTAATGAAAATGCTGAAAACAAATTACTCATTAAGAGGTGATCGGATGGTCACATCTTGCCAACTGTGCTCTTCTGAGAGGATATTACTGAAAGTGCCCTTGGTGGTGGCAAGTCTGGGAGCCGCCGGCAAAGGCAACGGTATCCTTCAGGGTCCTGGTTCTTGTCTGTTTGGTCTCCACATTTGGTTGGTAAGTGACAGAGCTCCCTTCAGTTTTCCCCCAGGGGGTATGTGCTCGGTATCTACCTCCCTCCAAAAACCATAGAGTTTTGAGGTTTGGAAAACTTCGATCATTTCGCCATCTGGGACGATGAGCAAGCTGTCATCACTGTCCAAGCCCCATGACTGACCCCCATGCTGTCTCTTCAGCTTCAGGGACTCCACACGTTGGAATATAACAAGCTTTCAACTATCCCGTCTCCAAGAACTAAGTCAGAGTTGTAACCACAAGCTCCTTAGTTGACACTGTAGCCCTACACAACACTGCCACACCCACATAACAAGTTCTTCACCCCCATCGAGACCACCGGCACCTGGACCTTCCCAGTGTGCTGACTTCCCGCTCTCCTTGACCTCCGCCTGTGCCTCCAGCCCCCATCCTTCAGGAAGGTGGCATCGATCTGAATTAAGGGCAGGTGCTCAGGGGCAAGCTGCCTGGGCAGGGTCCCCACACCTTCCCTGTTACAGCCTGTGAGACCGCAGGCAGGTTACTTCATCTTTCTGAAACTCAATTTCCTTATCTGTAAACTGGGGTTTATGAGAACACCTACCTCATGGGGAAGGACGTGATGAATAATTACATATATATGTATCTGTGTGTATATACATATAATGAGATAATGTGGGTAAAGCTTTCTACAGTGCCTGGATCATAGACGCTGTCAGCAATTATTAGCTATCCGTAGTTGTTACTGACTGTCTTTCCACCTGTTTTCTTCCCTCAGCCACTGTGGCTGCTCAGAGAAAGCTAGAGAATGGGACTGCTTGCCTCTGCGGTAGAGTCACCACCTCCCCCGGCCTGGCCATCAGGGTGTGTGTGTGTGTGTGTGTGTGCGTGTGTGTGTGTGAGTGTGAATGTGTATATATAAACATTCTATCCACAAATATGTGTGTCAGTGTGGATTTTTTTGGTCATCGTTTTATCGAAACGTATTCCACATAGCATACAGTTCACTCAGTTAAAATGCACAACTCAGGGCGGCTGGGTAGCCCAGTTAATTAAATGTCTGACTCTTGATTTTGGCTCAGATCATGATCTGGAAGTTTGTGAGTTTGAGCCCTGCGTCAGGCTCTGCACTGACAGTGGGGACCCTGCTTGGGATTCTCTCCCTCCCTGCCCCTCCCTTGCTCACTCTCAAAATAAATACCTAAACTTAAAAATAAGTGTACAATTCAGTGGGTTTATTATATTCAGAGTTGTACAACCAATAAACACAATCAATTTGAGAACATTTTCCTGAATCTCAAAACAAAGCCCATACCTTTTGCAGTCAATCTCCATTTTTCCCCAAGCACCTCCAGCTCAAGGCCACCACTAATCTTTAATTTTTTTCCTCTTTAGATCTGCCTGCATGGACATTTCATGTGAATGGGACCATGAAATATGTGGTCTTCTGTGACTGTTTTATTTCACTTAGCAAAATATTTTCAAGGTTCACACATGTTGTATCATGTTTTAGCACTTCATTCTTTTTTTATGGCCAAATAATATTTCATTGTATGTCTCTTGGGTTCTAGAGTCAGTTCTGATGTAGGGGGAGAGTTTCCCCTACACCAACAAGCAATGCTCTGACACTAGCTGGGCGTCCTACAACTGAACTCCATTCTGACTCCTTATCTGGAGATAACATCAGATTCCACAGGTTCAGGCTTCAAGAGGACTTCAACTACTGCATTTTAATCTCAGTCTATACTTTGTTAACTGATACGGTTCTTCTTTCCAGTTTTTCTCTTAACTCAAAAGACCCAGCAGGCAAAGCATCCTGGAGGGAAACTAAAACCACCCCCTCCAGCAATAATGACCGGCCTGAGCCAGCCTGTGATTGACACCAAGCCAGTGATCCACCTGACCTGTACTGTCCACCTGCTGTACCCACCGACCTCTGTCCCACATTCATCTCACATAAACCTGGAAGTGTTTTCAGCACTTTGGAAACCGTCTTTGAGAAGCTAGTCCGCTGTCGTCCGGCGTTGGCCTCGCTGAAATAAATTCCCTTCTCGTTTCTCTACCCCTTGTCTCTCTGCCTTTGGATTTTGTCAGCAGTGAGTGGTCGAAGCTGGTCTGTCTGGGGCTCCCGGAGCCGGGGATCTTGCACTCCTGTGCCCTAGTTGTTAGTTCTACAAGACTGTCTGCACCCCCTTGAGATGTCATTTCCAAGTCCAGGCTGTGACCTGTGTTTCTGACCCACTGGCTATAGATTGGAGGTTCCAATAACCCCATCCTAGGGTTTGATTCACTTGTTAGAGTGGCTCACATAACTCAAAGAAACATTTTCCTTACTCGACTACCAGTTCATTATACCATTCATATATGTATACGTATGTATGTGTGTGTGTGTGTATTTTTAATGTTTATTTATTTTTGAGAGAGTGGAACAAGCATGAGTGGGGGAGGGGCAGAGAGAGAGAGAAGGGGACAGAGGGTCCAAAGCAGGCTCTGAGCTGACAGAGTAAGTTTCAAATTAACAAAGTAACTTACAAATGTAAGTTTCCAACTCACAAAAGAGGTGACCATGACCCGAACTGAAGTCGGATGGTCAGCTGCCTGAGCCCCCAGAGCACCTCTTGATTACTAGTTTACTATAAAAAGGACAGGGCGAGGAATAGGGAAAAGGTGCAGAGCTCCAAACTCTCTCCAGGCATGATGCCCTCCCCCAAATCTCCATGTGTTCACCAGCCCGGAAGCTTTTCCGAACCCTTTAGGGTTTTTATGGGAGGCTTCATTACACAGCCATGGTTGATTAAATCATTGGTCGCTGGCCAATTCAACCTCCAGCTCCTCTCCCTTCCCTGGAGGTCAGGGGGCAGGACGGAAAGTTTGAGCCCTTGCATCCTGAGTTTGGTTCCCTGGGCAATCAGGCCCCAACCTTAGGTAAGGTCCCAAGTCACTTTATTACCATCACAAAAGACACCATTATGACTTTCATCACTTAGGAAATTCCAAGGATTTTAGGGGCTCCTTGCCAGAAATGAAGATAAAGACCAAATATATACTTCTCATTGTAAGTCACAATATCACAGTATGAATATAACACATTTTGTTTATTTGTTTACCAGTTGATGCACATTTGGGTGGTTTCTACTTTTTGGCTATTAAGAATGGTGCTGCTGTTGGGGCGCCTGGGTGGCTTAGTCGGTTAAGCATCTGACTTTTGCTTAGGTCATGATCTCGCAGTTCGTGGGTTCGAGCCCCACGTCGGGCTCTGTGCTGACTGCCAGCTCAGAGCCTGGAGCCTATTTCAGAGTCTGTATCTCCCTCTCTCTCTGACCCTCCCCTGCTCACGCTGTCTCTCTCTCTCTCTCTCCTAGAAATAAATAAAAAATTAAAAAAAAAAATGGTGCTGCTGTGAGCATTGGTCATTCCAGTGTATTTGAAGTGGTATCCAGTATGGTTTGGACAACATTTCCCTGATGACTAGTGCTATCGAGCCGCCTGGCTATCATTTTATCCATCATTTGCTTATTAACTCTTGGACTCCCACTATGGGTATCCCAAACACTTCCTAAACTCCAATAGGCCCCACTTCCTATCATCTCCAGAGAGCCCATCTCTTCTGCTATTCTGAAACACCTCCATGCACTCATTCATTCTTCAGCAAGTATTTATTGAGCCTCTATTCTGTGGCATGTGCTGATAGCTAGGGATACATAGCTCTATAAGCCATAAACTTTGGGACAAAGTTTAGTGGTAAAATTCATGGCAACACAAGGTGCCGTGTCAACCACCCTCCCCGCCATTCTCCCTGCCTTACGAATCTTGCTGCCATCTAGGCTCCAAATGAATAATTCTTTCACGTAGCCCAGCCCCTGTTCTCCACTGCCCACTTCTCTACTATAAGCATCTCCAGGACAGGGGATGATTCCTACATAACCTTGCATTTCCTACAGCCCTAAGGCAATACTTGGCACATCAAAAGATTTGATACATACAATGCCGTACAAGGTATGTGATACATTTACCATCCAATTAGTAAATGAATAGATGGCTAAATAAGCAAATGAAAATATGTCATTCTGCCAAGCAATGTCATTTATTTTGGTTTTTATTTGACTGAAGGGGGCCTCTATCCTGATCCTTATTTCAAACTGTCCGTCTAGAATGATGTGCCAGGCCTGCCGAACTCTGGAGACTGTCTTTTATTCATATTTATAACAGGTAGTGATGCTTTACAGAGTTTTCACTCATGGCAAGTTCAGCTTTGTTTGTACCCTGTAGGGTTTTTGGCAAAATGAAATAAAGTGACATAACATAAAATACCCAGAAGTCCGAGTACAAACACATCGAGCAGGGTCATGTTAGGGGAGGCTGTGCTGAAATGTACAAGAAAAAATGGAGAGTTGAGAGTGTCCAGTCATGGTGTGCTTTCCCCTTTCACCCCCATGTAGACAGGACAAAGTTCTCTCTCCACCCAAGACCGGAAAACATTTTCCTCCTGGATGGTTTTGTTGAGGGAGGGGATGGAGAAGGCGGAAGTGGGCTTCTAGCGGGGTATCCGGCCGGGCCTGGCCCCGTGGGAGACAGGATGCAGGCGAGCCAGCCCCCCAGCCCCCTCTAATCAGGCTGTTTCCTATTTGCAGAGGTATATGTGGTGGCCCACGTGGTGCAGCAGTAATAAATGCATTGTCCTGAAATCTAAACTGAGGCGGGAGGAAACGCCTGGCATTTATGATATGTCTGTCTTCTTATTCGCTGAGAATGTTGTTTGGCGGAGATAATAAACACTGTGTGGATAGTGTTTTCAGAGATCTTTGTGGAAATAACGTCCTGCTGAAGGGCGAAGACACTGATGACATCTGACGCAGGACACTGCTCTCCCAGCCAGGCTCGGCCTGCCCCCAGGACTTCCCCTCTGCTTCCCTCCATTTCAGGGGCCTCCTAGGTGTCCATGGCTCACTGGAATTGCCCTTGTCTCCTCCCCAGGGGACTGGTCAGTAGGTGGGTACAAAGGTCCAGCCCCCTTGCCTCAGTTGAGCACAGCTCTGAAGGGCCATCGAGCTCCACAGCGCCCCATGGGGTCTGCCCGGGCCTCTGGTAGACTAGGTCTCAGGGCCGGCCCTCCCTCCACCGGTCCAGGACACACATGTCTCCTCAGGACACCCGTGAACCCGCCCCGCACGGTGTGCCTACCTCCCAGCCTGTCTCCCAGGGGCCCCAGGAAATGTGGAGGCCTGGAGGTAAAGGTACAGAGTGGGTTCCAGAGGGTCAAGGTAGTCCGAGGCTGCCAGGCTGCAGGAAGCGGGGGGTATAGAACGGGCCATTCAGCCAGCTCCTCCTGCATTTTGAACTGAATATCCAAGGAAGGACCTGTGTCTAGTTTTCTCCAGAACCTAGCCTGTAATACTGCCCAGTGCCACAGAGGCCTGACCCATTATTATTTTTTAAGTTTATTTATTTTGAGAGAGAGAGAGAGAAAAGGAAGCCTAAGCAGGCTCCTGCACTGTCAGTGGAGAGCCAGAACCGTGAGATCCTGCGTGACCTGAGCTGAAATCGAGAGTCGACTGCTTAACCGACTGAGCCACCCAGGTGCCCCTGGGCCTGACCTATTATAAGTAAATTGCTTGCGATTTAGAGAAAATGGCAGTTTCTAACTTGAGTAACAATAACATAAAACATATGTTTCTAACAATAAGGAAATGTTTAGGGATCATTTTGTTTATCAAGGTTTTTGCATGTCACAGCTACAAAGGAACTCCTTGCACAACCAGTCTGAGGGCCCTCAGCTACCAGGGCGTGAAGGTGTGAAGCCCCAGAGAGGGGACATGACTTCAGGTCAACACAGGTAGTGTCAGAGCCACCACCGAAAGCCAGTTCCTTAGTCTTTCCACCACTCTTTAAGTAAGTCTATATGTCATACCTAATAAGAACCTGGGGGGTGCCTGGGTGGTCAGTGGGTTAAGTGTCTGACTTTGGCTCAGGTCAGGATCTCACACTTGTGAGTTCGAGCCCCGCATCAGGCTCTGTGCTGACAACTCAGAGCCTGGAGCCTGCTTGGGATTCTGTGTCTCCCTCTCTCTCTGCCCCTCCCCTGCTCACATTCTTCCCCCCCCCTCCAAAAATAAATAAGCATTAAAAAATTGAAAAAAAAAAAAAAAGGACCTGGACATAAGCCCTTGTACTCATCTTTGTACTGTGACAGTGACTTGTCAATAGGAAAGCAAAATGCCCTTGAAGAACACTGCCACCCAGCTTCCCTCAAGGGCTCCAGTGGTTGTCCACAAAGTGAGCCTGATTTGCTGGTGCCAGGCACGCAGCGTTGTTCCAGAACCCTCTGTACTGCTCCTCCCTATTAGATCCAACCCAGCTATTTGTCCTCTAATCATGGTCAAGATAAATGTGGAAGCCATAGAAATCACAACTGGGGGGCCTCTGTCTCCTTGCACACCTGTTTGGTGGTTAGTGTCAGCCTTGGCTATGGAGTTCGTGGCTTCCCTTCACCACACCGCTAGGTTAGTGGGACCCATCTCCTCTCTGGGGAAAGGGTTATCAGGAAGCTGACCTCCAGCTGGGGCACTTGTTATGCCCAATAATTGTATTCAGCTGCAGCACATTAACCTCTGATAAAGGGATGGTTCACCACCGTGGGCAACGGCAGTGCTCAATTATGGCCATGCACTCTAGAACTGAGGCTTGGTCTTTTAATCTCTCTGAGCTTGACAATTATTAACCTACATAATCAGATTCCGTGTGAACTTCTCTTCCCACATTAGTCATATTTCTGGAAAGCTACCTTAGGACTGTGTCTCCCCAGCTGCTTGTGTTTTGTTAACTTCCTATGAGCTCAATGTATGAGTTATTCCAAGGGTGAGGAGGAGAAACACTGCATAGTTATATATCTTTGGAAGATGCTTCCTCTCCTTTAAAGCAATAAGCCATATTTTAAATCTGCCTACTTTTAACTTTGAGCCTTCAAATTTTTTGACAAAGGAAAATTTTTTCTTTTTAATGGAATACCTTTTTTAAAAACTTTTTTTTAAATTTATTTTTGAGATAGAGACAGAGTGTGAGTGGGGGAGGAGCAGAGAAAGAGGGAGACACAGAATCCCAAGCAGGCTCTAAGCTCTGAGTGTTAGCACAGAACCTGATGTGGGGCTCGAACCCACAACCCATGAGATCCTGAGCTGAGCCAAAGTCAGACGTTTGACCAACTGAGCCCCCCAGGCACCACATGGAAAACCTTTTAAACACCTTGAAAGGACTTAGCCTCACCTCTTTCTGAGCCAAATGTCTGTCATCTGTCCTGGTTTCTACAGCGAGGCTTTCTGCCTGGGTCATTCTTTTGGAGTCACTGTTCTGTGTTTTCCCTGTGTCCCTTCCACACACTAGGGTTTGGCCTTGTTCTTAGTGCTTCAACCCCGCCCGGGTCCTGGTTTGCCCCAGACTGATGGGGTTTCCTGGGATCAGAGACTTCTAGTGCCTCAGCCGAGAAAATTCCAGGCAAACCAGAACATACTGGTGGGGATCTTGCACAAAAATAATTGAGGCCCCAATCCTTCCATTCAAGGCAGGGCCACCTCACCCATATGGCTGCGTGTGAATTAGAAATGGCATCCTTTTAGGGGCGCCTGGATGGCTCAGTCAGTTGAGCGTCCAACTCTTGATTTCAGCGCAGGTCATGATCCACGGTCATTTGGATCGAGCCCCACATTGAGCTCATGCAGAGCATGGAGCCTGCTTAAGATTCTCTGCCTCTCCCTCTGCTCTTTCCCCCCACCCCCCACCTCTCTAAAATAAAATTTAAAAAATTTTTAAGAAATGTCGTTCTTTCCTCTAGCGGACACAGCCCCATGCCGGGGGTGCAGCTTACCGAGGGGAGCATTAGCACATCCAGCCCGAAGCCTGTCTGCTGTGAACAGTCTTCACAACCACATATGAAGGCCCTGCCTCAGGTGACTGTTGGCATGTCAGACAGACCCCTGCAGGCAGGCTGGGGCCAGGTGAGCACTTGGAGCCCAGTAAACTGAATTTAGAGAATTGTTCCTATCCCCATGTCAAGTGTTCTAGTAAGTGCTATACTTGCCTCAGCAGCTATAGTGGAAGCCTGCTTGCATGAATTCACTGCAAGTATAGATACAGAAAACATGTTAGCGAGTATTGTTGGTCTTCTGAGGATTAAAAGTTAATGAATGCTGTTTTGTTTTGAAGTTATATGATCTTCTTTCGTACGTGCTAAGAGCAGATAAGTTCTCTATATAAATCTTTCTTTTTTCTAATGGTTTTATTTCTTTTTGAGAGAGAGAGAGACAGACAGACAGAGAGGTGGACAGAGAGGGAGACACAGAATCTGAAGCAGAATCCAGGCTCTGAGCTGTCAGCACAGAGCCTGACGCAGGACTCAAACTCACTGAATGTAAGATCGTGACCTAAGCCGAAGTCGGCCGCTCAATTGACTGAGCCACCCAGGTGCCCCTCTATATTAATCTTTCTTAATAGAGCAAATTAAATACAGGGAAAGAATGGCTTTTATTCTATTCTAAATGTCTATATCAGCACTGATGTGGAGCATCCAATATATTCGCTTTGAAGAACTTGTTCCAAAACTGAGGAATGTTCCAATCTCTTTCACGATCAGGAGATTCATGCTTTTCTTTAGAAAGGAACTCGTGTGCTGTAGTCACTTCATTTATATTCTATACTCTCATTCAAGCCCACAACAACTCTACGACGTGGTAGGATGACCTCACATTTCACAGGGAAGAAGAGTGAGATTTGGAACGTAGGAATGACTTGCCCAGGACCCCTCAGCTAATGCATAGCAGAGCCTGAGTGTAAATTCAGGTTCGTTTGGCTCCAAGGCCCTGCTCTATATTGAACAGTGTTCCTCAAACTGACTTCTCTGCTGAAATATCTAGAATCCCACAATCCCAGGGCCATAGATGCCCAGGATTTGAAGGGAATATGTGCATCTTCTCTATGCCTTCTTTCCCACCTGATACCTGGGCTCCCTCTAGTCATCCTTGATGACTAGATGTCTTTGCCCGTGTTTGCAGACACTGGTCCCAGCACAAATGCTGGCTGATAGCATGAGGAAAATTCTGGGAAGCTTATTAGAATATGTATTTCTGGTTGTCATCCCAGAGATGTATTACTAGAAGGTTCCCAGGTGGCTTCAGTGCACAGCAGGCTTGGGGACTGTTGATGGAGCCACACCAGTGATCGGGAATGCCCCACTTACTTCTGGAGTGGGCCCTGCCCATCACTTCCCCCTCTCCAAGTTCTGCCCTCTATCCTCTATCTTTGGCTCACTCTGGTTCTTGGAGTATCCCTTAGATGGCGTTGAACCCCATCTCCCTCTAGCTTTTACCTACTGGGCCTCCTTCAACACTTTGGGTCACATAGAACACGTATAACTTCTTGTCACAAGGACAGAATTGGAGTCACCTACCATGTCTTCCTGTCTTTCCTTCTCTAGAGACAATATTCCCACTTGTACCACCTGCATCTCCCATTATTTGGTGCCAAGTTCATAGACCATCTATGTTATGTTCTTCTGGAATCATGTGGGTGGTCCATGTTCTTTCAACCGTGGCATCAGAATTAAAGGCCACTCTCTAGGCATGGCGGGGCCAGCACCACATAGCAGGGCCCCTTGCCTCTCTGGTCCAGACCCTGCCTCCTCTGAATGCAGCGTGAAATTAGATGAGATGTTCTGGGTCATGGGAGGGTTGGCTTCTGTGGAGTTACTAGGCCAAGCTGAGTTCCACGGGTATCTTTAGTACCTGATGTGATCTGGGTTTCCTGTATCTGCTACTAGTGCCATTGTTGACTTTGGATCATAGATTTAGTCCTATCTCATTCACTCCCTTTTGTCGGATTCTTCAGCCTCTTGATTTTTTGGATCCTGCCTCTTCCCTCAGTAGACTGAGTGTTCCTTCCTCTGAATCTTTCAGACTGTTTTTACACTGTTTGTTTGTTTGTTTGTTTGTTTTGTTTTGTTTTGTTTTTAACTGGACTCTCCAGGCCACACAGTGGTTATGGTTATTGTTGTACCAGAGATCTTTACTCTGAGCAATGACATATTATATACCCATTGGAATCTGTATTATGTATATCTAGATTTTATATGGCTGTAATATATGATGTAGTGGACACAGTTGGTACCCACCTAAATCTCCTTTGCCCTCTTTTACCAGCTCTGTGTGTGTGTGTTTCCCAACTTTTTAAAAAATATGTTCCAATGCTAATAGTTTGTACCTGTGACCTTCAGAGGATTTCCTATGGACATGGAGGTTCCTGCCCCTATAGAGTACCACAGCGCTTGGGAATTATACACCTCCACTACCATCCACCCCTATACCAGGGAATGACTGGCTAGTGTAGAAGTACAAATACCCTTTTATCTCTTTTTAAAAATGTTTTGAATGTTTTATTTATTTCTGAAAGAGAGAGACACTGTGAGCAGGGGAGGGTCAAAGAGAAAGGGAGACACAGAATCTGAAACAGGCTCTATGCTCTGAGCTAGCTGTCAGCACAGAGCCTGACGCGGGGCTCGAACCCACGAACCATGAGATCATGACCTAAGCCAAAGTTGGACGCTTAACCGACTGAGCCACCCAGGCGCCCCCAAACACCCTTTTATCTTAAGGCAGGAATAACTCTTAGGTGCAGTTGGTACCCCAGAGCTGTACATGGGATCAGGCTGGATCTGGAGCTTTCCCTAAAATGGTACCCTTGCTTCCTTCTTCCTTCCTCTTCCTATGTCTCCATTCCCTTTCTGGTTTCCTCTGGGAGCAGCTCCTCAGTAAGCACAAGGAGCCTTTGCTCAGAGCCTCTTTCCAGGAGAAGAAGGTAGTCATAGCATAAATAGGTGTATCAAATGTTCTATATGAGTATACCTATGTAAACATCTCAGGGCCCTTTTATTTCTTAAAAAGCAAAAAAACGTTTTCCACTCGAAGTTAGCTATTTCACTTTTGGTATAGACTCAAATGCAGCTATTGCTCATTTTTTAATCGGTCGAAATGGGATTCACAGACAAGTGAAAATTCACCAATTCAGAAGCTTTGGGGCAAATCTTTTGTTTTGAATTTTTTTCTTTTTCTTTTTGGTTCCCTGACTGGGAATGGAATGGGTAAACCTAAGTTACTCATGGAAGGAAACACATGGTTACAAAAGGGGATGTTCTCTGTATCATTCTGCTCAGGAAGGCCCCTAATTCCTTTCACATTTCTCATCTGACATACTCTTTCTGTTATCATTTTTTTTTTTTTACATTGGGTGGAGCTCACTTCCTCTTCAAGACAGTCACCAGGCCGTCTTCCTGAAAGAATACATACATAAGATTTCCGCCTTTGCACCTGCAACTTGTCTACCACAAGCCCATTGAACTACTTGGAAAAGCCAGAACGAGGCCTTCTGTTTAATGCACTGCGAAGCCCTGCCGACTCTGCTTCCCTCAGCATCTGTAAGGGGATTGTTTGACTACTCACTAGGGTGACCACCAGTTCCAAAAATGCTCCAGCTTTTGGTTTGTCACTAAGTTCTGTTGATTTTCTGTCATTTGAATTCGTCACCCCCTTTCCTGTCCACCACTGCTGACTGCCCTAGCACAGAGCATCTTTGTTTTGTATCGACATCCGATCAGTAGACACCAAAATACTTGCTCTGCAGTCTCTGCCTTCCATCCAGACTCCTTTCTGCTGCCTGAGCATGTCACCGCCCTGCTGTCAGATCTTCAACAGCTCCCCGTCACCCGCAGATTGATTCTCAACTTTACTCAAGGCCTTTTGCAATCTAACCTCTATTAGCCAATCCCTTCTGCTCCGAAGTTCAAGCTAAACTGGCTAACATGTATTTCCCAGACTCTCTGACCCCATGGTTTTCCTGGCCCCTCAGCCGTGAATTCCCCGACCTTTCCTTCTCATTCTTCAGGGTCAACCTGTGTGCTGCCTTCCTTGGGAAGCCTTTCTGCTCTTTGCTGCAGCAGCTTGGACCCCCTTCTCCTCTGCCCACCTCAGTGCTTTGGACATGCTTCCTGTCTGCTCCCATCTCAATATAGGAAGGGGATTGGCAAACACAAGGACTGTGGAGCCACATTGCCTGGGCTGAAGCTTACCTCTACCACTTACTAGTGTTGATATCATGGATAAGTCACTTCGTGTCCCTATGGTATGATTTCCTCATCTGCAAAACAGGAGACGTAATGGCACCTTCCGCACTGAGATGATGGGAAGATTAAAATGAGTTGATGTATTTTAAAACTTCCAAATGCAGGGAGTGCAGTAGATGTGGTAGATATCATTTTACTCTACTAAGTACCCGTCTCTCTTCCCAAATTGATTGTAAGCGGCTAGAAAATGGGGGCTGTCTTGCTCATCTCTGTGTCGCCTGTGCCTGACACACAGTAAGCACTTGGTACGTATTTTGTTCAATGAGTTGGCCTATTACTGCTCTGCTAGTGGTTCATTTGTTCATGGGTTAACTGGTGAGTATAGGATTATTTTCAATGAGCTTGTATTCCCCCGAGTGGGCCACCAGCAGATGCCAGCCCCGTGTCTAGACAGGTTGATAAATGCTGTGTATCTGGGTGACTTGGCCAGGGTATTGGGTTCCTCTCGGTCGGCTTTCCTTATCTCTAGTGCCTGCTCTCTGCTTCTCCGACGCCCCATGAATATGAGGTGTTTCTTGTCCTACTTTGCCCAAAGGGGCTCTATAATTCAATACCCTTGTCCTTGGGTTGGAAATGTGTCCTTCTTTTATTGTGAAAGTTTAGCTTCTGTTTAGCATTCAGAGCAGGAGACTATGCCGGTACTCTGGGATGTGACAGCTGAATGGCAGAGGGAAGAAAAGGGAAGCTTCAGAGACGTAAGAGTGAGGAGGACACAAAACATCAGAAAGCCTGGCTCTGCTTGGGCTCACCTACTCTGTATCCTTGTCCAGCGATTCAATTTCTAATAGTTTCTGCTCAGAGATAATGACAGTCTCCACTGCTCAGACTGCTGGAGAAATGGGTCTCGTCATAAGCCCCTCAATGAAAGGTGTCAATAGAGAGTTTGGAGAAGGTTCACCAGGGAGCAACAAGGACAATTCCAAAAGCAGAGGCTGGAAGGAGATGAGAGAGAATTCTAGAAGTAGGACAAAGGAGGAACAATTAAGCAATTGTTTTCAAGAAAGTAAAGAGTGTCTGTATAGACATCTAGAATTTTCTATAGACTCATGCTTCCACAGAGAAATTCAGGGAAGCTCTTAGGAATGTGCGATTGGTACTGTGGACGGAGAAGGTGGCAAAGACCTTCCTGTCATAGCTCCCGTTCCCTTCAGCCCGAATAGCAGTGATCCTTGGTCACCAAAGCTCAGGGTAGGCCCAGAGTAGACCAGAGCCATGTTGAAAGGGAACAGGGTGACCCTCCACCCCAGGACCCTATCCCCATCCTTCCCACATCCTGGCCCCTACGAACCCTTCCATTCTGTAGACCGTGGAGGACAGCTGGGTGGGGCAGAAGTACTCACTTTGATTCTCCTTTTGAGAGGAGTCAATCTTTCCTTTCTATCTTCTCCTCCCAGAACTGTTCATAGAAACCTATGACTATGACTTTGTTTTGACATCTTCTTTCCATTTTAGATCCATTTTTCCACTTTTAATCGATTCCTTAATCCTGAACTGTCTTCCCACTTTCCTTCCTTCTCCTTCTTTTCCACTTTCGGAGGCTCCCCACTGTCCTCTCTCTTGCAATTCCATATGTGTTGGCCTGGCAGGGAGGGGCTGTAGTATATGCCCAACCATGGCCCTCAGTGACAGCCAGCGTGGGGAACTTTCCTAGCTGGGAGAATCCCGGGGCTCTGACTATGTCAGCTGGCAAACTGCTTGGAGACCCTAGCCCACCCTCGAAGCTGGATTGGCAAGGATCTTGGTTTCTGTTTTGCTTGACCTTGAGTGAGTTGAAGTATTGCTCTCTAACTTTTCATCCATTCAACACTTAGCGTGCATTTGCAACATGCCAGTTACTGTTCTGGGTACCGGGGAGGCAGAGAGGTAAACAAGATCCAGTTACAACAAAGAACTCACAAGCTGGTGTGCAGTCTGCAGCTTTTGTACTAAACTATAATACAGTGTGAAAAGTATTATATTAACAATATGAAAAAGAGTTGGGTAGATGGAGGGAAACTGAATACACGGACAATTCCTTTCAAATGCCGCCTCCATCTTGGGTGGTCACTTGAGTGGTTGCCATAATATAAATAAACATCGATGATGCCAGGCTATTTTGACTCTGTCTGAATGGCAGCCCATTTCCTTTCTCCTCAGGGCAAATTGCAAAACAACGATAATGATTAGCTTCTTTCTACTGAGATAACCATGAAGATATTTCTAACCCATGATGGCTTTCAACAGCCGCATTTTAACCGCAATTTATTGAAGGGTGGACCCAGCTTTTAGTTTTACAAACACCCTGAAGAATAGTGGGCTCTGCGGAAGGAGGATAGGAAGAGACCTCTCATGAATGACCTCTTTTTACAAGGGTGGGTGACTGGGAGAGAAGTCAAAACTCAGTAGACCTGAAGTTAGAACACTACAGATCTGGTTCCGGTCTACTTGACAATTAACCTAATGTCCTTGAGCCTCAGTTTCCTTGCATGCGAAATGAGGACAACGACAGTATCCATCTTTTGGGTCATGGTGAGGAACGGATGAGGACATGCAGACAGAGCACTAAGAATGCAGGCACAGCTATGGTGGTCACAACGACAGGCTATGTGACTTTGGGAAAGTCGCTTAGATACTCTAGCATGTTTCCTCATCTACAGAAGGAGTGAGTCTCATGAGAGCACTTGGAATCCTATTCAGTAACATTTCTTGAGCATCTTTCATGTTGGGGCCTCACTGGGGATTTAGCGAAGGGTAAGGCCTGACCCTCGCCCCTCCAGAAGGGGAACACACACACACACACACACACACACACACAGGCACACACACACGCATACCTCTAGCAGAATACAAGAGCTCCAAGAGCTGTGAGGTTCATGAGTGTTCAGTGTTCAGGGCAAGAGGGTCCTGGAGAGCTTGATGGGAGGCAGTGTTTGCCCTGGGCTTTGAAGAGTGAGTGGAGGCGGCTTGCCTTCCCCTGCTGGAAGATGCCTTACCTTCAGGGTAAGGGCCAGGCCGCTTAGCTAAGAATACCCGTCTCTTCCTGCAGCCTGCTGCCTCTCTACCCTTTCTGCCCCTACCAGTGCCCCTTGCACTGTGATATTTTTGGCACCTAAAAAATACATTGCACCTTGCCTTGTGCCCAACGTCGCACAAGCTAGGTCTTTTGGTCTGTAACTTGCCCCTCACTCTGCTCGGGGGTGCAGCAAAGTGGACAAGCAAGGCCCTTGGGGCAGATTGTGGGGTCTGGCATAGCTTTGCTCCTACCAGCCGGTGGGGCTTCTGCTGTGTTACTCAGTCTCTCGGTCAATCAATGTCATCTGCAAAATGAGGGTATGATTGTGGTTGTGAGGATTAAATGAGGTAATACGTGCAAAGCCCTTGCCAGCTGGGCCCACAGTAGTCACTGAATAAATATGAGCGGTTGTGATACACAGTCTACACCTGGCCTGCTCCTGCTTGTATTTCAGGTGTTAGCTTAGTCGTCACCTCCTGTTACAGGTCTTTTCCTGCACAGGCCAGCAACGAGGGCCGGGTTGAACGCTCCCACAGGTATCACCTCTTCTTCCAAAGCACCCACACCTGTCATCTATCTCTAGACGTCCCGACCAGATTGCAAACATCGTGAGGACAGACAGCGCCAGTCGATTGTGCTGGCTGCTGGGAGGGACAGACGGTAGGCGCTTAGTAAATAATAAATGACATGGGGTGAAGGTTCCGGGGATGGGGAGGGAAGACCCCTGGGGCAGGCGGGGTGGCGGCGGGCAGCTGAGTATTGTGAAGATGAACAGGGAGGTGGACCTTGACACCGTAGGCAGCAGCGAGAGCCTGGGCGTCCAGGGGTTCCGGGGCTCCAGCCCGCCCCTGAGGGCGCAGCGCCCCGAGAGGAGGACTGCGCTCAACTCTGGCGGGGTCTGCGCCGTGGGGAGAAAATGCAGNCGGGCTCCGCGCGCTTATTCCGCCGCGAGGAGCGCAGCTGCCGGCCAGCCGCCGGCCGCCGCTACGGGATGCTGCGCTCCACGTCCACCGTCACCCTGCTCTCGGGCGGCGGCGCCAGGGCGTCTGGGGCGCCCAGCAGGAGGGTGAGTAGCTGGGAGGCGGGAGTCGCCGCCGTCCCGCTTCCCCGACCCGGCGGTCCGGCTGTAGCGGGGGCTGGCGTTGGGGACGCGCGGGAGCGGGTCCCCGACCCCAAAGACCTACCCCGGGACAGACCTCTCCGGTCCTGTCCCGACTCCGGCCTTGACCCTTCTCTGGATGCCCATCCAAAGGCTCGTAGGGCTTAGGGGACTTTCTGGAATTCCCAGAAATTTCCTCTCCTTCCTGCCTCCTCTGTCAGGCCACGTTTATTGGTGGCACGAGTTTAAAAAGCAAGGGAAAGAATTTCTGTGATGTTCCTACTTGAGACTCGAAGGTAATGAGTATCTTTAACACCCAAACTTGCTTCCTTACAGCGATTAAAAGAAAAGGTCACTGGTCCCCACTGGTGACCGATTCTGGAGCGAGTTTAGCCAAGGTAGGCTTCACCTTACAACATAGAGATCAACAGCTGGGCACCCAGGAGCTCAGTGGTGTGGGACTTGGGCTTATGCAAACTACTTTCATCTGATTTAAATATTGCATCTTTCCTCATCTGCCCAGGTGCTTTGTGGAAGATGCTAGGCACCTGCAGCTTGTATCTTTCCCATTCCGTATCACTTCCAAGATCAGTGCCTCAGAGCACACGGCCAGGGCCTTGGGCTGTGGCTTTTTGGTTCATCTGTTCTTTATAGTATTCATATTTATCATTCAGTGCTTCTTTTCAGCGGTTGAGAGTTCTCTAATCATGTTCCCCAAGTTTTAGCTAAACAGATGCTTAAGTCCAAGCCAGGACCCCCTTCAGCACTCCCATCTTCTATTCCTCTAGACAAGCCTGTCTGCATTTCCATACCTCAGCCAGGTAACTAGCAGTCATCTTATGTGTTTAGCCCTAGAAGGAAGACATTGTGTTACTCTTGGGTCTCGGCCAGGTGATAGATTCTGAGGGGACTCATATACCAGACACCCAGGGCTGACCGAGCTCTGGTTTTCCAGTTACTAGCTTCGCAAAGCAAGATGCCCATCGCTTCCAAGTGGGTTTCCAGTCACAGTCCCAGCCTTACTCTAAGACAAGCATTTGCCTTTTTTTCTATGGAAATCTTGCTCAGTTGGAACCCAGTTGTGATTGACAAAGAATGAAGTCACTGAAAAGCCAACCCTGAGCCTGAACAGAATGCATGAAATAGTGTAGTCCCCTTCCAGAGATGGGCGGCTAGAGTGGGTGACTGCAGATGTGATTACTACTAGGTAGCCATTCTGAAGATCGTTTTTCTCAAATATTCACTTTCAAGTCTTTCTTTAGTTGTAAGTATCACAGTGGATAGATTATTGGAAAGGCCTTACCTTTTGAATAAAACAGCCGAAATACTAGGGCCAGACGGGTTAGAGACCTGACTCAGACAACGTAGGGCTGTTCTGAGTGCATGGGTACTGGCACATTTGTTCAGGAAAGAAGATATCTAAGGGTTCTAGGAATCCCTCCGTGATTTCCAACTCTGCTCATGATCTGCAAATGCCACGGTTCCTGTCTATGTGTATGTGTATTGAGGGGCATGGTGAGAAGATGTGATCTGTTGCTTGATTTTTTTTTTTTAAACAACACTTATAGATGTCCTTCTGGATGATATAGGGCTAGGCATTGGGGTCTCCTCTACCCGTGAAGGCAGTCATTGTCACAGACTACCATCGTACAAAGTGATGGTTGTTACATTGTGGTCTGGTGTTAACAAAGTTGGGTGCAACTAACAGGAAGGGCTCTTCCCAAAGTATCTGCGGAAGGCCTCCCTCTTCAGGACACACTGGAGGGTGCACAGGAGTCTTGTGCATAGGAGTTTGTGGGGCGATCGGCATTGGGACACTGAAAGAGGGAAATATCACTCGTTTAAATGCAGCTCGTGGCATAGATTGTATCACAATGGCGTGTTGCATATTCTTTAGGGCAAAACACTTATTTTTTCGGAAAGATAGAAACGGGATGTCTTGAAATTAAAATTGTAGACTGAGTAATCGTGGAAAGTGTCCCCGAAGTTAAAGTCTGTCAATAAGCTCTGTATCATCCTGTCTTTGCTCTTGGCTATTGTTGGATGAGTGATGGTCTTAAACAAGAACATGCTAGCCATCAAAATAGCATTTCTGTTTTGTCCAAAGAGCTTACCAAATTAGGGATTGCAGGGGAACCAGGCTGTGTTGGTCCAGATATTCAAGTAAACTAGTGACGGTGGTGACAGCTGACACTGAACAGGGAGTTTTCTGAGTCAGCCGTCCAGGGCGGTGCAGCCAGACCAGACTGTCACCGATTATCCCTTGTTCAGTGGCTGCCACCCACAATCTGTACTTCCTTCTTATCTGAAATCATCTCTCCAAGGGGGAAAAAAAAAAAAAACTGGTGGGAGAGTAATTTCTGTGAGCAGATAAGCAAAGCTCTGAGTGGCATTTATGGATGCCAACCAGCAGGGGTTGTGAAATTAAAAAACACACACAAAACAAACCCTACCTTCAAACCAGTTGCGCACTAAAAATAGATTTATCTCTGGCAACAACAGGAAGTTAGATTGGCTGGAGAATAACCACAGATGGAGGGATGACCTTAGAAGATGGGGGAGAAACATGTAAAAACCAATACGGACATTGCTTCCTGATTTTGAAGAGAATTTTGTAAATGAAGTTAATCATACTAAATGAGCTTTGGAGATGAAAGGTCAGTTGTGTGGCCAGGTTGTGCGCTTTGTAGGGGAGGGCACGTGTTCCTTTGTGCAGCCAAATGCTTTTGCTTAAGCTCTTGAGCCGGGCGATGAGAGGCCTGGATCTGTCCAGGGTTTCCTCCAGCACCACACTGTCTTGATAAGAAGAGACTCTTGGTTGGTGTTGCTGGTATCATGGCCCCTCAGTGGCTCATAAAAAGAAAACAAAACCGAAGCAAACCTAAAAAGGCCACAAGGGTAGGACTGTCTCCTAGCGTGCTCTTGCTGATACTTCCTTCTGTATGGCAAAGGCTGTTTCTGTCACAACCCAACTGGCCAGCCAGTCATCACTCCCTAGCTAATGCACACTCTCCTGGGTCCCATTTCTGTGTGACTGGCTCAAAAGAATTTTCCTCAGGTGGCCAGTGAATGGATCAGACATGTGTTTATCTCACTTCCTTTTCACAGAAACACCTGTGTGCATAACTTCTGTCTCTATGGGTTCTGTGGAAAGGACATGGCATCTGGCGACTTGGGTGTCCGGGAGAAGTTAGCTAGCTGCAACGCCCACCAGGGATGGCTGGGTAGGGGCCCCACTGTACCCAGGAAACGGGCTGGCTCCTCACCAGGGCCTCCTGGAGCCAGCCCCTGACAGGCCAACTTGCAAAGCTTTGGAACCCTGGCATCCTCAGGGCTTAGCCCAAACGCCTCTCCCACTAAAGTATGACATCTGTGCTTTGGTTCCCCATCTTCCTGTGTCGGGGGTATGACGAACCNGAGCTGTCAGCACAGAGCCCGACGCGGGGCTCGAACCCACAGACTGTGAGATCATGACCTGAGCCGAAGTTGGATGCTTAACCGACTGAGCCACCCAGGGGCCCCTGAGTCTTGGAGACTCTTAAGGAAAGTCGATTTCCTCCAGCTAGAGATCCTGTGGTTGTCCTGCCGAGGGTATGGAGTGGGATTCTGGCCCGTTCCTTGTCTTCAGTGCCCGGTGGGAGGGCTGCGTACGTGGTCTGTGTCACAGTTCATCTGTGCTGAGTGTCCACACCTGAACAAGAAACTTGGATGCTGAGTTCCTGATCACTTGGAAAAGCCTTTCAAGTCAGACAGCCTTAAAAATGGTCTAATTCAGCTCAAGGAGCTGTATCCCAGAGACCATGTTGAAAAGCTTCCACCTGAAATACTTCCAGCAATTTCCTGCAACATGGCCTTAGGGCTTCCCGCTGTGAGCTGTCCCAGCCTGGAACAGTCGCAGTGTTCTCCAAGCACACAGAAGCTTCACACGGGGTATTTCCCTCTGCCCTGCTTTAGGTGAGGGGTGGTTCTAGGTTTAAGCCACACTGCTGACTCTTACACTTTAAGGCTAAAGTGCTCTTCTAAAATCCCAAATCCAGTCACCTGATGGCTCTGCTTCAGGAGCCCCCTTGGCCCTGCCAGTAATGACTATAAATTCCTTATGTTAGCATCCAGGCCTTTCCGATATGGCCTTTGGCTTTCTTGTTCCCCTCCCACACTTTTTTCAGATACTGCAAATTTCTTGCCATTCCCTAAGCTTTGCATGCTGTTCCTCACCTCTTTTGTGTTTCTCTGATGAAGGGGCAGTTCCTCCAGGAAGCCTGCCTGAACTCTCCTTTTCCGTGTTCTGCTAGAGGCCTGTGTACCCTGTCATTGCTTGCATTGGCTCGCTGTGATTAACTACTTGAGGGGACGGGTCAGGGCCCTTCCTCCCCGGGCCTGGTGTAATTGGTACATAAAAAGAGGAGTGTGTCACCAGGGTCCTAAGGAAGCCACACTTCACACTGTATTGGCAAACAGGAAACTAGGAAGAGAAGCTTGGGCTAAAGCCAGCCCATCCCCTCTGGCTCACCTGGACAGGAAGCAGGTGACAGAGGGATGTGAGCGCTGGCCCAGGTGAAGAGTTTGACAGTTCTGGGAAAGCCTCCAAGTATTCCTGTTGCCTCATCCTGTTGGACGAGGTGGAGTTTCATTCCGTTGGTTAAGTCAGTGGTTCACCCTGGTTATATGTAGGATCACTGAGAAGCTTACAATCTCTAAGGCCGAGCCCCACACCAGACTGTTTAAATGAGAACGTTTGAAAGTAGAGAATAACAGGTATTTTTCAGGAAGCTCGCCGGGTGATTCTAATGTGCAGCCAAGGATGGGAACTACCTCTTGAAGCACCGCTGTCTCCTTAGAGCTTTCTTGGAAGTGCTCTCCCGGGACAGTATTCTGGAAGCTTCCTTCAACTTTGGAAAGGGCAAGGTGGGGGTGGGGGCAGAGCAGGAAGTCCTAACCCTCCAGG
This sequence comes from Crocuta crocuta, assembly GCF_008692635.1. Lineage (NCBI taxonomy): Eukaryota > Metazoa > Chordata > Mammalia > Carnivora > Hyaenidae > Crocuta > Crocuta crocuta. The sequence continues at coordinate 15,738,093 of NW_027527920.1, read as the reverse complement.
TCATGCTGGTATTTGTGTGCATTCACTTACCTGCATTTCCTGTCTGCATCTTGGCATTCTTGGGCACACTGTGTGCTTCTCCAGAAGGGAGCCAGTGAGGGCAGGAGGGAGGAGCGGCCACTGTCCTTGTCTTTATGAATTTTGCCTGGAGTCAGTCCTGACCGGGAAGGAGGGGCTCTAGGACACTTTATACCACCTACGAAAAGCATTCCAGTATGTAGATCAGCTACTGCCCCCCGCCCCCGGCCATATTTGGCCCTCTTGGCTTGTTTTGCATGCCTCTGAGATACGATTGTTTTGTATAGTGGTCTGGAAAACCTAAATATTTACCATCTGGCCCTTGACAGAAAGGTTTGCCCCACCCTGATGTAGATAATCAGGCCTGTGAGTTCAGGGCCGAGTTCAGGGCCGCAGCAGAGCTAAGAGGCCTGCTCCCCGTGGGGCATGCCCTATGCCACACAGCCTGACCCACATACCCGAAAGGTTTTATGCTTGTGCCGAGTGTGGTGTGTGTCCTCCCAGCCACAACCACAGGGACCACACCTGCTGTTGTTAGGTAGGACTGGGCAGGAGCCCACAGTCACAGAGTGGACCAGGCCTTAGAGAAATGTAAATACATTTGGCTAATTTCCTTAGGGAAATCCATCTNCCAATCCCTGGGTCATCTTCTCCACCCCCCCTTTTTATTCAAGGTGGATAGTTTTCTCTTGGTGAGCCCAGGTGTTGAGGCTGACAGTATGATGGTATGTGGATCCCTAGATTCCCCCCTAGATGGAGACCCAGCCTTCTGCCTCCACAAAGGTGGGGCGGGATCAGAAACAAGGCCCCAGAGGACTTGCTGAGCTCCCAGGTGCCCTGAGTTGCAGACAAGGGCTTCGTTGTGAATTTTCACGTGGAAGAGGCTTGAATACTATCTGCTCCTCCCTTGATGGCCCTCCCAGAGGGGCTGGTGTGAAGAAAGTGGAAGGCTCTCTGGGGAGTTTCAGGTATATTCACCTTACTGTGTTTTAGTTCATTCTAAAAAGAAACTCATACTGACATTTAATTTACTGAGCAAGTGCCTGCTATGTGTTGATACTATGCTAAGTACTTTAAGAATAAGAAAAGCAATTAAAGTACAAAGCTTGCTTAATCTCTCCCCCTGTTTTTACCCCTCCATCCCTGTTGTAATACATGGGATATAATGGGAGGTACTCAATAACTGCTATTGAGTCACTGAACTCAGATTTTTAGTGTTAGTCCCTTCCTCCAAAGCGTTGAGTGGCTCCTGATTGTCTTCCACTAGAGACCTTGCTTCTCCATCAAGCTTTTGTAGCTTGTTAGAGTTTGGCCCCTACCTGTTTGTTTTCGTCTTTCACTCTAGTGTAGGCCCACTTCCATTCTCAGAACTTTTGCACATCTGTGCCTTTGGCCAGCCTGGAGCAAATGCCTTACCTGGTAGTTGTTTGTTGTTATTCTGATGATGGATTCTCTAAACCTCAATGAACTGCCAAGTCCTTTTTATCTATACCTAGCTCAAATGTCACCTTGAGGAGCCTTCAATATACTCCCATGTCCAGTAAAGACTATTGTTCTTCTTCTGTTCTTACTGCTATATAAGGAAGTGCAGTTCTACCATGCCTTCACCATCAAGCTACCCTGCCTCTCAGGACTTTGGTTACACTGAGTGTTCCTATTTACTTTGTTTGAGTGTGTTTTTGGATTCTGAGCTCTTGGGAACATGGCTGTTTCTTTTTTATCTTGGTACCCTCATTGCCCTTAAAAATATTTTGCAAGTAGTGTAAAATACTGTAGCCTAGTGATGAAATACACGGAATCCACCTTCCTGCCTTTGGTCCACTGGAGGTTTCCCTTGCTTGTAGGGACAGCTAATCCCATATCTGGTGTTTCCAGTAAGTAAGATTCAGTTTTCCTGAATGCCCAGAACACAAGGCTGAGCCAACTGCTATGGGAGCCCCTGGGAATAAAGTACCCTACCTGCCTCTCAGGTACTTCCCAGCCTGGGCTGCTCTGGGTATTGTGTATCTGAGTCTCAGAAACTCAGGGAGATCAGCATCATAAAATGCTCTGAGAGATAAGCGACCCTGCCTTGATCTTATTGGGACATTTTCCCATGAGGCGATTTCCTGAAAGTGAATGAACAAAAGGAGGTGAACTTTACCGGGTCAACCTAGTGGGTACATTCAGGGATTACTTAGTGCTTCTGTTAAGGAATTCGAGGTATTTTCTAGACCTCTGGGTTGTTCTCTGTGCTACTCCTGAGGCAATCGTATAGGTCTAGGAAAGCTTGATCTCTCTCTTTCAGATACGTTCTCTCTCAATCTTTATTGTTACTATTGCTACCATTATTTTTAATTTAAAAACTTCTGCATACTTGGAACAGTTGGAAACCAATAAGAAATCCCACTTTCCAGAGACAACCAGCACCGCCACCAGTTTGTTGTATTTCCTTAAAAACGTTTTTCCCCAAAATCTATGCAAATTATAATAGTGTATAAAAAAACCCAAAATGGGATTATTAACATTTTTTTTCCTGCAACTTTCTCTTTTTCACATGACCGCACATTTGACCATCTTATTAGGAAGGCATCTGATCCTGTTACAAGCTGGATGTAAACTGTGTCTGTGCCGTCAGTCCATCAGTGGGTCAGCACTTAAGAGGGAGCGCTGAACCCATGTGTAGTCTGTGTCTTAAAGCGCCTCCAATGACAAGGGTGAAACATTTAACATTGGGGCCTGGGTGTGGCCTTAGGAACCTGCTGTGACTGCCGGATGCTTGAAGTCAGATGTTTCATTTTACAGGCGCATTTTATGTCAGTTCATTGTCTATCACCAGGTAAAACTGATGGCTTAGAGAAATACTTCCTATTTATCCTGTGGCTTTGTATACCCCTGGGTACACTTGGCCCAGTGTGAGAGCTGCAGGGAGTATGTTGAGGAATATCAGAGTTCTGGGTGGACATATAAAAAGTTGTCTCAAACAGGGGCTGGGAACATCTCACTTATGGTGATTGGATCGATGAGGGGGTGGGGGGTCCCTTCTGGGCCTTGTCTTCTCTTTGGTGTTTCAGTTTATTCTGCAAATTACTGCCCTTAGGGATGGCCCCTCTAGACCAGTCATCCTACAAAAAGGTATTGCTTGTAGTAGATCTGTTGCACAAATTGTTATCATGGAAAGCAGAATCCTTTTGGAGCTTATAGGATGATGATCACATCGAGATAATAATAAAAATAATATTGCCAGAGGCTTACGATATGCCAAACATCTTTTATCTGCATTTACCCTTGAGATTCAGAGAGATTAACAGCTTGCCCATGGTCGACACAGCTAGTAGGCGTTGACACCTGTATGTGTGTGCACGCGTGCGCTTGTAGAAGTCTGTACATGTATTTACACACACATGTGTGTACACATGTGCGTGCATGGAATGGGGTGCAGGAGAAAAGCAGTTCCTTCTCTCTGCAAAACTATGCTATGGATAGATCAGCCTATCACAGATTATTGAACATCACAGACTTGGGTTGCCTACCTGGTATGAGTTACGCCTTGATGTTTGTGCAAATGTCAGCTGGTTTCAACTGGTGCAGGCAGCCTGAAGTCAGAGGCTTGCCTTTCTCTGGAGGAGCTCGGATTCGCATCGGTGCTATTGCTTGCCAGTTAAGAGAGCTGCCTCCTCGCTGGAATGGGTGGTTTGTTGTAGGCCAACATGACTGAGGGTTTGGTGCGAAGTTGGCCACATCAGAGGCAGTATAGTCCTGGGCTCACTGAGGCACGAAGTTTGCCCATAGGAGTGTAAGGATGGAGAGTGATTGTGAAACCAAGTCACTGAGTTGCAAGAGCTGGGGTTTTTAGATCCAGAGGAAAAGAGGTTCAGGGGGAAGGAGGCCTGTGTAGAGAAAGGAGAATTCTGCTTCTGTCCTGAGGGCAACCCCGGGTCCGTTAGGGAGGAGTTCTGAGGGAACAGGAAGCTGGAGGTGCCAGGTAGCAAAATGGGGTATCTCAAAGGGAGGTGACCTTGTGTGTGGAAGTGCTAACATACGTCCCACGTATGGCCTCTTATACCTGTGCATGGAAAATGTTATCCTCAGTCTCACACCCCCCTGCCAGCTACAGTGGTAGGTGTGGGGGTTCCTTCATAGGTCAGCAGGTTGGACTTGAAAAGTCTTTTACAGTCCCATCCCGTTCTGGGTTTCTTGGCTGCAGGGTAGTTTTGCTTCGAGGCCGCCCTGTGGATGGATGCAGACCAGGTCCGGGGGTATATTAATTTGCTAGGGCTGCTGTAGAAATTACCACAAACCAGGTGGCTTCAACAACAGACTTTTATTATCCTATGGTTTGAGAGCTAGAAGTCCCAGATCAAGGTGTCAGCAGGGTCGGTTCTTCCAGAGGGCTGTGTAGGGGTGATCTGTTCTCCCTGTGTGAGTGTCTGTCTGCAAGTTCCCCTTTATATAAGGATATCTGTCATTTTGGGTTTTTGTTTGTTTGTTTTTATAAAGTATTTTTTTTTAAATAGAAAGCAGGAGAAAGAGTGTGCGTGTGCGGGTGAGCACGAGAGGGGCAGAGAAAGGGAGAGAGAGAATCCCAAGCGGGTTCCACCCTGCCAGTGCAGAGTCTGATGAGGGGCTCAAACCCACCAACTGTGAGATTATGACGTGAGCCAAAATCAAGAGTTAGATGCTCAACTGACTGAGCCACCCAGGTGCCCCAAGGGTATCAGTTGTTTTGGATTAGGACCCACCTTAATAACCTCAAATTTTACTTAATAGCCTCTGTAAAGACCCTGTTTCCAAATAAGGTCACATTCTGAGGTACTGCGGTTAAGACTGCAACACACGAATGGTAGGGGGACGTGGTGCAGCCCATAACAGGGACAAGCCCGCGGGGCTGGGTACTCTGGGTGCTGCTGGGACCCTCTTTGGGCTTTTCCGATGGGCAAGTCACTTCTCCCTGGGAAATCACAGCAGGACCAGACTGTAGCATGAGGGTGAAATAGACATATGGCATTAAGTACGTATTCCCATTGTTGTGCAGACATCACCACCATCCATCTCCAGGGTGTTTTCACCTTCTCAAACTGCGTACCTGTTAAGTAATAACTCCCCATTTCTCTGTGTCCTCAGCCCCTGGTAATCATCAGGGCCTGTCTGTCCCTATGAGTTTGCCTGTTCTACATACCTCATATGAGTGGAGTCATACAGCTGAGAGAGCTGTTCATTGTGTCATACCTATGTCTTTGCATGATTGTCTTCTTTCATTTAGCATAAAGTCCTCAAGGTTCATCCATGTTGCAGCATGTGTCAGAATTTCCTTCCTTTTTAAGGCCGTGTAATATTCTGTTCTGTGGATATACCACGTTTTAGGTATCCATTTATCCATTGATGGACATTTGTGTCGCTTCCATCTTTTGGTCATTGTCCATAGTGCTGCTACAGACACGAGCGTATAGACAAATAACTTTGTGCTTCTACATGTGCATGTCTATTAGAGGAAAATTCAATGTATAGCCAAGGAGAAAGCACCTTCACAGCCCAGTCACCACTGTGTGAGTTGGCCTCCGTCCCTCTAGCTGTATTTTGATCAACGCATGTGATTTGATCATCCTATACGATGGTTATGGAACCCGAATCGTTAAAGGAAATGTTGGAATGCTATGACGTTACTCGGTAATGTCCTTGTTTCCAGCAGCGGGGTGGCGAGTGCCTAATCTGGGCCAGGCAAACGTCGTTCTTATCCTCAGAGTCCCCTGCGTGGTTGGTACGATCACCTCACTGCTAAGTGGGGGAGACGGGCACCGAGAAGCACAAGGTCACCCAGCTCTTTGTACCTCGAGTGCAGGTTCGTAACCGGCTTCTCCCCTCCATCTCTCCTAGGCAAACGTCTGCAGACTGCGGCTGACCGTACCCCCAGAGAGTCCAGCCTCAGAGCCAGGTGAAAAGAAGGTCGAAAGAAAAGAACAAGTAAGCCGTCTCCGAGCAAGCTTCTGACAAGTTCTCCTCTTTGCTCTCTTTTATTTTTTCCCCGGCCCCTCCCGCTCCCTATCCAGGCTATTCACGAAGTCTGAATGTCAGCGACCTGCTGATGAGAGGCCCTCTCCACCTTGCCACCCCATCTACCATCTTCCCAGAAGCCAGACTGCCCTGCCCGGCTGGCCCTGCTGGCCTCCTGCCCCCGCTCTTGTTTCCTGGTGAACGCGGGCTGTGTGTTGCCTCAGAGCTGTGGGGACGCTGGCCTTCGTGGCAGGTGCTGTGGCAGGGAACGAGTTTTTCCTGAAAGAGCCCAGGCCTGTTGAGTCAAAGGGCCCATTGTGAGCTGCCCGCGGCTGAGCCTTTCTCAGCAGCTGGAGGCGGAAGGCCCAGCTCGGGGGAGGCTGCGTGGAGAGCAAAGCCCAGCAGGCAGCCCGGGCCCGGGGCGAGGGCCCTCGGCTGCGCAGATTTTTGTGCCAGCTTCTGTGCTGAGTGCTGGGCCGTGAAGAGAAGTCTGACCTTGCCCTTGTCTTGGAGGAACTAGAAGGATTTCAGGGGAGGTGGACCTATGAACAGAGTTGATGTGACGTTCAAGTGTTAGGATCTGGAAGTGCAAGAAGGGCTCTGGGAATGCGGGGAAGGGAATAACTGACTGCCTGGGGGGTCACGGAAGCAGAGACTTAAAGCGGAGGCATAGATGCCACTCACTTCCAGGTCTGTTGTGCCGGGCAAGCCATTTTTCTAATTCACAAATAGTTACGGGGCGCCTCCTGCATTCCAGGTGCTGTGCGCGTGAGTTAGTACACCATGGTATATTGCTCCACTGTGAGCAGAGTAGTGAACAAAGCAGTGAGCAAAAACATGCCTGCCACTCACCAAACTTATCTTCTAGTTGGGAGGAGAATGAAAATTAAAAAATAAAGCATGTTTTATGGAGTTTAGAAGGCAGAAAGTGCTGATGGAGACACGCAGAGCAAGAGAAGGGGATGAAAGTGCCGGGGATCAGGTAGTAATTGTCTTGTGCGCATGTTTTGTGAAAGTATAAAATAAAACAGTAAAATGATAGAATGTATGATCATATAAGTTTTATAAATGGAATGATAATGACAAGCCTTGCTGTGAAGTTGGCCACATGTGGCCACCTGTGGAAAAGGAAGCTCTTCAGTGAGTGGTAAATGGTTGATCATGTCCCTAAATTTACTGTTGGGCTATGTCTCTCTTTCCCTTCTCTTAGGGTCTTTTCCCTACTTTCTCTAAGGACAGAATTGTCCAAACTAATTTGAATGACGAGTGACAGAGAAAGGAAGGAAAATGAGGTTATGATTAGGTGCAAGGTTAGAGAATGTAGAGTTGCTTATCTGCTAAGGAGGAGTCCCAACAAAGGATCCAGAAAAATGGCTGGTTGCAGGTGCGAGCAAGGGAAGTACCAGGTGAGCCTGGGGCATCTTGTGCCAGAAAGCAACGTGGCACTCCGAATGGGGTCATAGCAGAGGACCCAGAAGCTGGTTTGAAAGTGATCTCGCTGCACTGGCAAAATTGGAACTTGAACATCAAAAAGTAATAACAGTAATGGGCTTTGACACTGAATAATAATAATAATAATAATAATAATAATAATAATAATAATAAAAGATGCAGGGGTTTGCCGTAGTCATCAGAGATTTAAAGAGGGAAAGCTCTTTTATAGAACTTCAGCTGACAAATACGGAAAGTCTCTATTTTGTAACCCCAGGTCGGTTCATCAGTGGATGCAAAGACTAGTTAGTGGAAGATTATTGTAGAACAGTATTTTCACACGGTCCCAGAGTATCACCTCATAGGTTACTTACACTTCCTCACTTAAAAGGCACAGGGGCACCCGGGTGGCTGTGTCGGCTAAGTGTCTGACTTTGGCTCAGGTCATGATCTCACGGTTGGTGAGTTTGAGCCTGGTGTCGGGCTCTCTGCTATCAGCCCTGAGCCTGCTTCGGATCCTCTGTCCCCCCCTCCGTCCTCCTCCCCCACCTTCGTGTGCTCTGTCTCTCTCTCAAAAATAAATAAACATTAAAAAAGAAAAGGCACAGTAGTGCAGTCTGGCACCAGCATTTTAACCAAGTGATCCACTCTAGCTTCGCCAGCAGTGGGCCAACGTGATCTATGGGCTTCTGAGGTGATGCGGTCAAGTAAAGCACAGTATCACCTATGTGATCTTTGTGCCAGGTGGGTTCAACTGAATCTAGTAATGAGGAAATAGAAAAACCCAAAATGTAGGACATTCTGCAAAAACAGTTGGCCAAAGGGAGGCTAGGGAGAGTTAACACCCAGTGTAACAGGTGAAGCTCAGTTAGATCAGGGATCAAAAAACAAATCTGTAAAAGTCCTATTGGGACAATTGTACACTTCTGAATATGAATCACACATTAGATATTATTGAATTAAATGCTATTCTTACTGGTGATGATGCTTTGGTTATACAGTCAAACTATTTTTTCAGCCCGTGTGGAGCTTTGAACATTGAAGAAAAAGTTTGAGGGTAAAAGTTGTAACCCAAACGACCCCTGTTGCTGACTAGATTGAGTGCGGTGCTGTGCTGCTGGGCGGGGGCGGGGGGTGTCCCTTCTTCCCTCTCTGCTGCCCTGACTGTTCCTTTTAGAGAATGAGATCTGAGCTGTAATCAGGGGCTCAGGGCTGCTCAGTGCATAGGGAATCGGAAGGAACACTTCTTGTTTATTGTTTTTTTTTAAATTTTTAGTGTTTAGTTTTGAAAGAGGGAGAAACAGAGTGAGAGTGGGGCAGGGATAGAGGGAGACACAGAATCTGAAATAGGCTCCAGGCTCTGAGCTGTCAGCACTGGTAGAGCCTGATGGGGGGGCTTGAACTCACGAACCACGAGATCATGACCTGAGCCAACTCAGACGCTTAACCAACCGAGCCACCCAGATGCCCCGAAGGAGCATTTTTGGAGGGGGTGGCCTAAGCTGGAGAGAGTGACGGAACTGGGGCCATGGTGACTCTCCCCGTATGCATGGCAGGGGCCAGGGGAGGTGAGGAATTGGGTCTGTTGGTGTTAGGCCTGAGCTGCATATGTGAGCAGATGTTGGTGAAGGGCACTGACCCTGGTGCTACAAGCCCTTGGAGGGTGCATCCCCACCAAGAGAGGTCAGGCAGTCCAAGGATGCAAGGCGTGTGTTCTGTGTCGAGCGGGAGTTGGCAACCAAGTCATGTACTTCGATTTGCCCCTTTGTCTTACACCGTGCTTTTCAAACATTTCAAAGCAATACATGCCTCTTTTTTTTTTTTTTAAACGAAAATAAACGTTATCCTGAGCACTCCTTTATAAATGAAGCAGAAGCGCTGCTCATGGGGGCCAGAGTCCTCCAGTTCTCCCTGGCCCCTCCTGTGGGTGTGTGAGAATCTCAGGGCTGTGAGGAGCACTGGGCAGAAGCTGTGAAGACAGCATGCACCGTGAGGCCTCTTACACTGGGTGGACCCGGTGTGCAGCTTAAGTGCTCGTCTGCAGTGCGTCAGTGACTCACTGCAGAAGAACTGGGGTAGAGAGGAACAGGGTAGGGCCGGCTCTTTCCCCAGGACCAAAGTCCTTGGGTGGTGGTTGCACTTGAAGGTATGGGTGGTAACTGTGAGGCTGTCTGAGTGATTCTGTCACCATGTTCTGGCCAGGCTCCTGGGGTTGAGTCACCCGGAGCCAGAGACCAGGCATGAGCGGGGAGGACCTGACAGGGACCAGCTGCTCTGATGTGCCATCAGCATTGTTCCTCCTCCCTGGGACACCATAACCCTCAAAACTACAAGGTGCCAAGAACTCTGGATGACCTTCCCTGGTGAGATGACTCAGGCTCCTTGGACGGGCCGGTGGTGTGCAGGGGCCAGGGAATTGGAGCTGGCTCCCATGGGGGAGCGGGAAGACGCCAAAGGCCTGCTGGGCTTCTGACGAAGCGAAGCTGCTTAGAGAACATCCAGGACCCTGTTAGAGCTGTAGCTGACTGAGGGCAGGCCTGGGCCTTATCCTTTGACACAGTCATGGGTGATGCTGAGTGTATTTTGAGGACCTGGGGTCCCATGGGGCAGTTGGCCACACATAGATGCCCCAGCCAGTTGGGCCATTCTTCTGTGCACTCTTCACGAAGTCACTGGAGAGGAATCACTCAAGGGGAGCGGTGTGGCAGATGGTGTGTTTTCTCCAGCTTCGTGATGCTGTGCTTGGACTCTCCTGGAGGCAGTCACAGCAGAGGCAGTGTCTTTTCCTGGAGCCCTGGGCTCCTGGGGTGTATGTGGGAGGCTTCCTGCCCTGTGGCAGACCATTCCTACTGCTGCTTTTAGTCCTTCTCTTACAGAAGGTCCCGGATGCCCCGAGACTGCCTTTTGCAGGCCACAGTTGAGCTCCCAAACACTTAGTCTCCCTGCTACTCGGTTTCCTTACCTTTAAAGGAAGCACAGTAAGGCCTGGTTGCAACGAGTACGTGAGCTAATAGATGGGAGTACCAACCACAGTGCCCTGTGATATTGATTACAGAGGCCGGTGACTCCATGGCAGATCTCAGCCCTTTGAATGCCAAGCCCGGTCCTTTCTTCACTTTTCTCCCTGAGACCCTCTCGGAGTTATGCTCCTTCCTGAAACTGCCTGTCTGGCATTTTCCTCCTGGGCTGTGCCCACATTATCTTTATGTGCTGTTCTTACATCCTTCTCCATAAAACTGAGCATCCGTCTTCCATTTCCTCAGGCCTGGTCTCCTCTCTCGGCAGACTTTCCCTCAGAGAACTCCTGCTCTCACGGCGTGGAGCCAGCCTCTCTGGGGACATGCTCACCCCACCCGTCAGCACTTGGCCATGCCAGTTTTCCATGTTCTCCACGTGGTGGTATTTTTAGAATACAGTTACTTAATCAGTGCATTGACACTATTTTGGTATTTAAACGAAAGAAATCTAGATTATTTGTGTGCACCCAGAAAGTTCTAGGCTGCATTATGGTTTGGAATGGGACATAGGTATTCTCATTTAGAAAGTGTTCTGACCCCACCCCTCTTGTGTTTAAGAGCCTCTTGAGGCATCTCACATTCCCATTGCCCAATGACCAGTGTCAATGATTGTGTTTTCCTAACATTTGTTCATTATATATATTTCACTCAGAGCCACTTGAAATGAGGGCATGTCTTTTTATTTTGTCTCTCAGAGCCTAGCTCCCTGCCTTGCACATAGGGAGTGCTTAAAGAAGGATTTATGATTTGGTTTTGTATCTGCTTATTGGACTGCCATAGCAAAGTTACATGAACTGCATGGCTTAATCAATAGAAATTTTTTGGCTCATGGTTTTGGAGGCTAGAAGTCTGGGCTTAAGGTGTCCGTTAGCGGGGCCATGCTCTCTCTGCAGGCTCTAGAAGAATCCTTCCTTGCCTTTTCCAGCTGCTTGTGGTTCTGGAGGTCCTTGGCTTGTGGCTGCATAACCCTGGTCTTCCTGTGGTGTTCTCCCAGTGTGTATGTCTGTATCCAAATGTTCCTCTTTCTATGAGGATACCCATTATCCTGGATTAGGGTTCACTCCGGGAACCTCATTTTAATTTGCCCTATGTGCAAAGAAGGTCAGTTTTCTGAGGTACTGGGGGCTAGGGCTTCAACATTTTTTTTTTTTTTTTTTTTTTTTTGCAGGGCACAATTCAATCCGTAACCCGTTTCTTTGTAGGATGTTATCTTAAAAAAAAAAAATTTTTTTTAACATTTATTTTGGAGAGGTAGAGAGAGACTGAGCATAAGGGGCGGGGGAGAAACAGAGCATAAGGTAGGGAGAGGCAGAGAAAGAGAGAGAGGATGACAGAATCGGAAGCAGTTTCTAGGCTCTGAACTGTCAGCACAGAGCCCGACATGGGGTTCGAACTCAGAAACTGTGAGATCATGACCTGAGCCGAAGTCAGATGCTTAACCAACTGAGCCACCCAGATGCCCCTGTAGAATATTATCTTAAGTTGTATTAACTCAAGATAAATTAGCCATGGACTTTTATTCTATATTAAAAATCATTAAAAATATGGGAGAGGAAATGTTATTTGCAGGTGCAAATTTCATCTTGAGAAATTGGTAAATGTGGACTATAATGTTTACAACATTGTTGAACATTAAAATTCAAATTGGTGTAGATGATTTTGAAATTAACTCCATATCATTTTCAAAGAACTTTGTCAATGCATATACTCCTGTTCCCATTAACTCGAGGTGCATCATATTCTTAGATATGCATACACACACACACCCACACACCCACCCNTAAGACAGAATTAACACCAGCTGTTGCAGACCTATAAGTCAACTTGGGGTCTCACTGCATACTTGAATTGTAGTGAACACAACCCGAGCTCTGCTGAGTCTGAGTCTGTGTGATAGTGAAGTCTCTTGTAATGTGACAGAGTAATTTGAAGCAGATAATAATTTCAGTAGCTATTAACAGGCCGTCATGGTAGATGTCCTTTGGTGACTTGAATTTCTAAAGAAGCTGTCTCTCTTAAGACTTGTAAGAACTCCGGTGAGGGAGAGCAGGTCCATGTGTATGTATGAAAAATCGGAACATTCATACCCCAATGTAATGTTTCAAAGGAGGAAGCCCTTGCCATTCAGTTTTATAGTCAGTCCCCTTTCCCTTAAAAGCCCTAGATGAGTAAGCGTGCTGAGTCCTCGTCCTTGACGTGACTGTTTATACAACATCACGGGCTGTTGCCAGGGGAGGGAGTGTCCTGCTAGGATTCAGATCGGGGCCAGGACTGCAGGAGGGCACGCAGGACTCGACGTGCCTCTCAGAGCAGCCCCACGAGGATGAGAAGGGGCCTGGGTTCTAGTGCTGGTCCCCTCAGCGATTGGCATGGGGGTCAGGCCAGGCAGGTCCTCTCTGGGCCTTAGTTTTCTCTTCCAGCAAATGTAAAGAGTAGCCTGGAGTCGGTGTTTTTCCACATTTCTCTGGCTCTGGAACTCCTTATTCAACTGAATACACATGGGAAGTCAATTGGTGAAAGAGGAAAAGTGCAGTGGTGTGGTTTCAAGTAAGGCCAAGGCTGCCCCGGCTGCCCCGGCAGTATTCCACCCGCCCCCCAGCCCTCGGAGACACCGAGCAGGGCGGGGGTACCGTTTACAAGAGCTGGACCACACAGCTCTTCTCTTTCTCATTTTTCTGACCTACTGTGCTGTGTCCCCATGCAGAGAAACACCCAGTCAAGGGGTGAACATCCCTCTGTCCCAGCAAGTTTGATGACTGTGATGAAAACAGCAAAAAGGCCGAATAAGAGAGAAGCAGAGAGACAGAAGCATCCAGACAGACACGTAGACTTTCGCAGGATCCTAGATACTCAGAAATACAAAGACACCACTACTAATACTAGAATCCATCGGTATTTACTAGTATGACCAGCGGCATACGCAGGATTTTATGTATATTATTCTGTGTATTTCTAGAATAATTCTAGAATTATTCTGTGCATTATCCCCCCTGTACTGCTCAGGACCCTGGAACTCAGTGTGGTAAATAAGTAGCACAGAGCCACACAGCTAGTACACGGTGGATTTGCGGGTCCAACTTGGGTTTGTGCCCTGACCATGCTGCCATGGGAATGTCGACTTGCACGCTTTCTCCTATCAGGAAAAGTCTGTCTAGGATAGTTACATTTTATCAGTCAGGGTTATCTAAGGTGTGTACTCTACGACTCAGTGCTAGCAAAAGAGCTCCTGATTTTCTCCCCCAGATATTTTTCCCTGGAGTTGTTGGGCCTAAGCAGCTGTTGAATACTTAGAAGCTGGAAGGCAGTATCTTTGAGAAGTTACCTCCTGTCAGGATACTCTTAATAGAACTACTCTCTCTTGGGGATTTCTGCTTGGCTAGAAGATTTTCTTTTCCTGCTTATCGTTAAGCATTCAAAATGATTGGTCTGTGTCCAAGCATGATTTTATTATTTTATATAAAATGGTCTCTTTGGTCTGTGAGATTCTCAGAAATAACGAGTACCTTAATAAGTCAAAGATCTCCATTTCTTTGAGGAGACGGGCTGTCCCTCCCCTCCCTGTTTCTCTCCCAGGCTGTGGGAAGGCTTCTCAGGCTCAACTATAGTGTTGATTCTTGTCACAAGGAGACAAAACAGTGTCACATGTGAGTAATGATTAGGGACTAGTAATTTGCTAGAAGGGATACACAGGTCAGACAGGCTGGAGCACGTTCCTGCCCGCACAATGGGCGGGATGCCCCTGGCTAGGTGCTCAGCCGTCCCTGGGTCAGCTGCTGCCCTCTGGCTGGAAGAAGACGTCCAAAGCAAGAAGGTTTTGAAGTAACCTGGCTTCTAGCTGGCATGTCATTCACTTCATGTAATGGTCCATCTAAGTCATTCCGGCAGACTGGACACGTGACCTCCTCTGGGGCCAGGCCACCACCATCGGTTCAGGTTTACGTTAAGCTGTGTGTCTGCTGTTATTTCTTCCCTGAGAACCCTTCCTCACCAAAGGATTTTCTTCCTTGGTGCAGCTCAGTGTTTCAGATGACCACATACTCCAAATCTTCTGGCATAGACCCGGTTCCAAACATTCTGTCTTCTTCCTTCCAAATGTGTTTATCGAGCATCTCTTTATGTCACGTATTGGGGATACGACAGAGAACAGGGCAGATTCAGTCCCTGCATTGTGGTGCTCATGTCATGTAAGGTCAAATATTCTGATTTGGGGTTTGGGAAATTTGGTCGCCTGTTACTGACCTTACTGACCCTAGCCCTCAGCAACGGTAGAGCCACTGTAGCAGGAATTCAGGTGGGGAGTGACTTTTCTGTAGTTTGTCCATCTTTCTAAGGCACTTACCAAAGGCGTGAGCCTGTAAGTAAATAGTCAGCTCTGAGTCTGTCCCAGGGAACACTTTAACGGAGAGATTCTCGATCTGTTTCACTGATTATGCGTGCTGTTAATTATGCTGCATTTCACATAGGGGTTACGGGATGCATTTCAGTTGGCATTTCCCTTCTTTGGCACAGACTTTTCATTTCATTTCATGCATTTGTTAGGGCTTTGGTTTTCAAGGAAATTTTGCCTACTAGTGTTTCATACCCAGGAGGCTGTTATTAAGCCTGGGACATTTTAAAGAATTTGGTATTTTAATATCAACCAAGTAGCATTATAAAGAAGTTTAAAACAATTTTAATTGCAGAGACTTTCAAACATCTGCAAAAGGAAACGGAGTCATGTGATGAATCCCTGACCGTTCACCCAGCCCCGAAGCCCTGGACCCATGCTCAGTCCTGCTCTGTCTGTATTCGTATCTGCTTCCTCCACCCTGTATCCCAGATATCATAAATATTTAAGCCTGTTTTTCTAAAAGATAAAGACTATCTCTTAATATAATCGCAATGCTGTTGTCATGTCTAAAAAACTAATATTTATCTTATAGGGAGATATTTTGAAGGACCTGAGAGGAGAGACATCCAGCCATGGTCACAGTGCCAAACATGCCAGCTCTTTTCTTTCTTTTTTTTTTCCCTGTGTTCTCCAGTTTTTCACCAAAAGCATACTGACATTTGTCACAATGATAGCAGTCTTGGGCTCCTTTGCAACTCCTCTGGATAGAGATTTTTATGGCCGGGGCAAACGTCACCCCCCTGTCCCTCCATCTAAGAAGATCAGAGGATGTTCCCTTCAGCTGGCCTGTATTTACATATACTGGGAAATTCCCCAGAACCGCTTCCAACTTCTAAAGCTCCCTCTTTTTTCAGCAAATATTTATTGAGAAACTCATTGAGGGTCTGTCACTGTGGGGTGTCAGGGATTATGATGGAAAAGAAGACAAAGGAGGCCCAGTGGATTGGGGAGCAGGCCTTACATAGATAACAATACTCATAGTCACTCCATTGTGGTTGTGGTGAGGGTGTAGGGGCGTAACCATTCTGAAGAGGCCCTGAAGATGTCCTTGAAGGAGAGACCTTTCAGCCCAACAGTGGGCATTGCAGGCAGAGGGAATAGCCCCCATAATGCCCTGTGATGAGGAGAGGTTGGCTGATAAAAGAACAGAAAGGAGGCAGTGAGGGCAGAGGGGAAGATGAATCCCAAGAGGCTGAACGAGAGCCTCCCCATCCTGAGCCTGCCTCTTCCCAGTGGCCCTGACCAGACTGGCGGCCACGGTGTTGGCTTCCCTGCCCCTGAGGTCTGGGCTGCCGCACGGAGACATGACTTTGAATTTCACTCTTGACTGTTGGCTATTGTGAAGGTTTTGTGGTCAAGGGAAGAGCTTTGGGAAGATGTACTCAGGCACTTGAATGTTGCACTTTGGAAGAACTAATATTTACACAGCAGGGTTATTGTGAGGATGAAAGAAAATATGTGTAATAAAACAGACAACAAATATTTATCCCCTGTGCTTTGTTGGCAAACGTCCCTTCCCTGTCCCTGTCACAGTACAGCTTCTGCTTACACTGTCTCAGGAACCCTCTCCTCGGGGAATGGCCCGTCCTCATGGCCCTGCTCCTGAGCTGAGTCCTGTGCTGGGCCCTTCTCTGGGCTCTTGTTTAGTCCCTGATTTCGTAATCCTCTTGTAGTTTTTTGGAAGTTGAAATGAAAGCTATCCGTTCAAAAATAATCCCCCCCACCTTTTTTTTTTTTGGCTAAGAAGCATCAAGGAAAAAATGAAATCCCATTTTAACTGAAGACACTGGCATTAAAAGTCTGGATTCCATCCTTCTGGATGTTTTATACACACAAACATTTTAAAAACAAAAAAGCAAAAATATGGAAATGATCGGCTTTCACTTAACAGATCTTCGCTGTCTTTCACGAGAGTAACTGTTAGGTCCATGAGTTTCATAGGCCTCGTGGTGTTGTCCGTGATGCCTTGTGTGTTTGCCTCCATAGGGGGTGGTCCCTGTCTCCCCCGTGGGCTGGGAGGCAGAGTGGTCTGCGTGCGGCCACCTGCGCCTCTTCCTGAAGGCCGGTCCATCTGGGAAAGCCTTTGCTCTGCACACATTCATATCTGCCTTCTGTTCCCTCAGCTTGTTTTTCAGGAAGTGGGTGGAGTCTGACTGAAAGGGCTTGCTTTTGTTTCCTGGTACGCAGGGAGTTTCATTAGAGCTTTTCCTCTTCCTAATTATATGTCTGGGAAACCAGAGGCCTGGACCTGCATCTCGTCACTCCACCAAGAGCCATTTGACAGCCTCTTCATTTAAATTTCTGTACACATTTCAGGAGTTGCATTAGTGCTTATGGGGCCCAAGCATGAAGGCTTCGAGTGGAATCATTTTCTGGAAGTAAATGCAGAGTATCATAGTCCCTCATGTCACATCTGTTTCCAAGTGTGTATGGAAGGGCGGAAGCAATGGATGTTTTGTGTTTCAGTTTTATGAAAAAAAGTCCCATCATAGACAAAGAACACAAAAGAGTATAAAGTCAGAATTGAAAGTCATCCCGATACCCAGTACCCCCTGCCCTACCTCACCATCCCCTCCTTAGAGGTCATTACTATTAATAATTTGCCATGTATCTTTCTAGACTTTCCTTTGACAAAGTTTAAATGAATGGGCTTATAAGGCTTTCATTCTGCCACAAATGAATGATTTTAAAATGCAAATGACAGTTTTGAATGCCAAAAATATTGTGTGAGTTGCATGGAAGGAATTTATGCAAAGCTGGTTTAAAAATTAGTGGGAGGGCAGTCACCATTATGAAATTCAGGCTTCTACACGGTGATTGTCAAGGTACCGGGGTCAGCCCCAGGGGAAATCAGGTGTGGGCTGGTTTGTCTGTGAAGTCTCCGTCCCTGGTTTTTTCTTGCCCTTCCCTCTATGCTGTGGGGGCTCTGACTCTGTCCCTCTACATCCAGCAGAGCCTGCAGTATGGGGCGGTATACTTTGTGTCACACAGAATTGGCCTCGAATCTAGATGTGTGACTATCAGCAAGTTACTTAACCTCTCTGAGCTTTGGCTTTCTCAGCTATAAAGTGGAGAGCATAATCGCCGCATCACAGGGTGGCTGTCTTCACAACTTAAGCATGCTAAGGGACACACCCAGCCTATTGTAGAGGCTGAGCAGATCTTATTCTCCACCCCCCACCTCCCCCAGCTTTTTGAGCCTTCATTCTCTACAGGTGTGTTAGGACTTGACATGTTACCCCTTCCCAAGGGTATTTGCATTTCAGCTTCAAGTGAAGGCAGTAAGGTGCAGGAAGATTCTTGGGGAGTGAAGTCCTGCTGCTTCTGCCTGGCTTTTCAGAAATATTTCATGAATGGTCACAGCGGGTTGCGTACTCACCCCCACTTCCTTTTCTCAGAGCCGGATTCAGGGTCAGTCCTGACCTGAGGGGATAAATCGGCTGCCAGGGGACAGCCCACATTCTGCTCCCGTGATCTCAGCCTGCTGCGTTGCGAGTGATGTATTGAGTGATGAGGTTGAGGGCATACAGAGGAACTGGGATCAGGAGAAAAGCCACATTACCAGGATACCAGGAAGGTGAGAGTGCAGGCCCTTGATCTTGTCATGAGGGACAACACAGGTCTGTCTGGCACCTTTGTAAGAATGAGGAAGGGGCCTTGCTCTGGGCGAGGTGCCCACTGTTGGGTGGGTGGTTGGGGTTTCTGTAGAAACTTGAGAAAGGTCTCCTTCCTCTATGGTAAAGACTGGCTCTGCCCACGCTGGGTGCCAGTAGGAGAACAGCGAACAGGCAGGGCTCCCCCCTGCCTCTCCTTGCCACTGGGCTCCTCTGTGCCAGCACAGCCCGCACAGCCGTAGATGGTGTACCCTTGTCACAGTTGTCCCCACAAGGCCTAAATGGTCATCATCCTTTTCTCGTTTCCACCCTCTTGTAGCCTCCTGACCTAAGCAATGGAGAACCGACCAGGAAACTTCCTCAGGGTGTTGTCTATGGCGTGGTACGGAGATCAGATCCCAACGAGCAGAAAGAAATGGTGGTGTATGGGTGGTCCACCAATCAGCTGAAAGAAGAGATGAACTACATCAAAGATGTGAGTCATGGAGTCATTTAAGGATTTTTGTTTGTTTTCTTTATCCTCTTTTTGAAATTTTTATTAAAACAATTTTTTTAATGTTTTTATTTCTGAGAGAGAGAGAGCGTGAGCAGGGGAGGGTCAGAGAGAGAGGGAGACACAGAATCCGAAACAGGCTCCAGGCTTTGAGCTAGCTGTCAGCACAGAGCCCGACGCGGGGCTTGAACCCATGAACTGCAAGATCATGACCTGAGCCGAAGTGGGACACTTAACCAACTGAGCCACCCAGGCACCCCTCTTTATCCCCTTTTTGTAGCATGTGAGAGGGTGGAGTCAGAAGCATCGATGTGAATGTCATACGGCATTTCAGAAGAATCCCTAGCGTCACCGTTTTGGGTAGAAATAGTTCTACATATCTTCATGGTAATGTTAAAAGTACAGATGTAATTCTGCAGTGAGGTACAGAGTGAACTTCTGGATGTTACTAAGTAAGGATACTCAGGAGACCAAGTGACTCCTTTCCATGTATGATATGGAGGCTTTTAAGTGATTTTGCTTATTACACTGGACACTCTACTCTCAATACAAAAGTTTGGAAAACTGTAGAAGTCCGGTTGCTTTTGTCTGCAAGTAATGGAAAAGCCAACTTAAAAAGGAAATTTGTCCACATGGGGCCAAGTCCAAGGGTAAGTGGGCTCTAGCCAGGGCACATCCAGGCTCCAGTCCTACTTTTCTGAGTTTTGCTTGGTTCTGTCCTCCTTCAGCCTCAGGCTCATGCCATCATCTGAAAATATGATGGTGTCTGGAGGAAGAAAAGAGGCCTCTTATCTCTGGTTTCTTTTCAGAGGCCCTCTTCTAGTCTTCTCGTTACGTCTCATTGGCCAGGACTGGGTCACATGCCCCTTCCCAAATCCATCACTGGATGGATCCCCTGGCCGGGGAAATGAGATTGATTATGGCTGGTTCAGACCAAGCAGTTTTGTCAAAATAGATGCTGAGAAGTCAACCACAGTAGACGCTGTCCATCCTAGGCCAGTTGATGCCATTTCTTGGTGTTTAATAGTCCATTTCTTCTTAATTATATACTCTTTCAAGAAAGACTGGAAAATACAAAAGTGTATGAAGAAGAAAAACAAAACCATGTATAATTCTGCCATTTATCCAGAACAGTTGTTAAGGAGCATTTCCTTCTAAAGTTTTTATTTCTTTTCCTCCATCTCTACATCCATCTATCCATCCATCCATCAATCTCTAGTCCTTTTTGGTGATTTTGGCCTCCCAGTGCCCTTGTTGACCAAATCAGTGTGATTAAATAGAGAGCACATGGGTTACTCTGATGCTGATGGGCCCTGAACACCAACCTGTGGCCTAGAAAGTGCTCTTGAGAAGCAGAGCCCTGTGGGGCAGTAGTGTACCCCAGAGGTACCGCCTCTGTGTTTGGCCCAGCCAAACTTTCGTTCTTTCTAGGCTTTAGTTTTCCCCTGGGTAGATTGCAGAGGTTGGGAAGGGGCCCGCAAAGTAAAAACTGACAGCTTTGTGGGTTGCCTGGGTGGTTTAGTCAGTTAAGCATCTGACTTCGGCTCAGATCATGACCTCACAGTTTGTGAGTTTGGGCCCTGTATCAGGCTCTGTGCTTACAGCTCAGAGCCTGGAGCCTGCTTCGGATTCTGTGTCTCTCTCTCTCTGTCCCTCTTCTGTTCATGCTCGTGTGCTCTCTCTCGAAAAATTAAAAAAAAAATTTTTTTTTTTTTTAAATTTCTGAGAGAGAAAGACTGTGTAGCAGGGGAGGGTCAGAGAGAGAGGGAGATATAGAATCTGAAGCGGGCTCCAGACTCTGAGCTAGCTGTCAGCACAGAGCCTGATGCGGGGCTGGAACCCACGAATTGTGAGATCACGACCTGAGCCAAAGTCGGATGCTTAACCAACTGAGCCACCCAGGTGCCCCTCTCTGTCTCAAAAATAAATAAACATTAAAACAATTTTAAAAAACCCCCCAGCTTTGTGCCCCCCATTTAATTTGGTGTGTTTGCAGAGAAGATACAAAGTCATGTCATCAATTTCTGTATGGATTTTTTAAAAGAACATCTCTGATCAAATATTAAAAATAATAGCTGTCTTGGGCACCTTCTTTCACATGTCTTAAAAAATTTGGATATTTGTATAAATAAAAAGAATAAAACATAGTCTTGTCTTGATTAAAATTAATATTATAATAAATGCTTAATAGAGAAAATGAAGAAAAGAAAAACAATCCATACACATACACAAATGCATAGCACATGTGTTCCTCAAATCCCTAGTCATCCTACCCTCAAATAACATTTTTAATCATTCAGAATTGATCATTCCTGATTTTCCTAGATAGGAGCAACTTGAACATCCCTAGTCTCTAGATTTTTTCTCACAGAAATACTTAGTCCCTCCGTATTTATGTTCCTCAGATAACATGGCAGTGCTTGACATGTAAGCCTTTTAAACAGAGCCATTGCCAATTGCCCAAGACAAACACAGCAGGTGGAGGCTGGTGGTGAATCAGGGAATGCATGTGCCTAGGTCACAGGAGTGGTTCTGACCTGAATTGCCAGCCTCCATTAAAAAATTAATTTCCAGGTTCCACCTTCTATAGTTGGCTTCAGATCCATCTCTGGCTGGCTCATCCCTAAGCATGTTTATGGGGTTGTTTGTTCTCTCGTGCCACGAGTGACTCTGGCCCAGTTGGCTTCCTGCGGTATTTGCCACCCAGCTCCAGCGCCTGCCCACTCCCCACCGGTGAGCAGCACCAGAGCCAACTTGGGGTCACGGTGAAAGCCATTCTGTCTGCCCAAGGTAAAGAGTTGTGCTTTGGATCTCATTTTCCTAAAATGTAGATAACAGGAAGAAAGTAAACTCTTACCAAAATTCATCTAGGGAAAGCTTGGCCTCTTACCTTAAACCCTCCTCTCCTGCACCCCCTGCTGAAGTCTTTTTTAAGACATTTTTTTAATGTTTATTTTTAAGAGAGAGAGNGCCTCTTACCTTAAACCCTCCTCTCCTGCACCCCCTGCTGAAGTCTTTTTTAAGACATTTTTTTTTAATGTTTATTTTTAAGAGAGAGAGAGACAGAGCACAAGCAAAAGCGGGAGGGCAGAGAGAGGGAGACACAGAATCCGAAACAGGCTCCAGGGTCTGTACTATTATCGCAGAGCCTGATGCAGGGCTCTCAGACTCACGAACCGTGAGATCAAGTCAGAGGCTTAACTGACTGAGTCACCTAGACGCCCCAAACTGAAGTCTTTACCCATATGCAGTCATCCTTCATAAACATGCAGTCTGATTTAAAGCCATGTGCTAGCTATGCAAATACAGCTTCAAGGTCAAGTCCCCCCATCTGTCCAGGCATACTGGTTGTTCCAACCAACAGCTGCTTTTGAACCCTTCTGGCAGTGGAAGTTCTGGAGTCTCCCTAGATAGGGATCCCTTGAGACTTCCTTTTCTTTTTTTTTTTTTTTTTTTTTTTTTTTTTAATATTTATTTACTTGAGAGAGAGCGAGACAGAGCGCAGAACAGAGAGGCAGAGAGGGACTGAGAGAAAGATAGATAGTCTTAAGCAGGCTTCACGCTCAGCACAGAGCCTGATGCAGGGCTGGATTCCACGATCATGACCTGAGCTGAAACCAAGAGGTAGACACTTAATGACCTGAGCCACACAGATGCCCAGAGGCTTCTTTTCTGTTGGAGGATTCCTGAGCTCTCCATCAATCAGAGAGGCAGCACAAGAAGGAAGGAGACAGGGACAGTGTTTTTTGTTTTTATTTACAAAATTTGTAAGGCTCTCCTTATTCCTCCAGAAGTGCTACTGTAGAAAAAGTTAAACAGTGGTTGTGTAAATGGGTGTTATGGGGTCCCCCGGACTTTTGTTATATTTCATGCCTTATTGGTGATTATTGAGGAACTGATGTCCAAATTTATGGGCTTTCTAGGCTCATAATTCCCTGCTGTACATCCCAGATAGATAATTCTCTTTGGTGGTCAGAGCGGAGAGAGACAAAGTTAGAGGTTGGTTTTTGGATTTTTGATTCCTCGTAGCTACCTGTCAACTTGTTAAAAATGTTCTACTTATAAAAATATGCAATAGAAAGAGGGATATATCTTGTCTGAATGTAGTTTGATATTTGTTAATTTCAACAAACTATTTTTTTCAGAGCTTATTATTTAATGAATATTTATTAATCATCGTACATATTTATTATCATTGTTATTATTTGGACAATACCACTGGCTTTTAACTAGATGTCAGGAGTGATTTTTCTCCCTTAATCTACCAAATTGTCATGTTCTTAAAATTGTGTGTGTGTGTGTGTGTTTTGTGGGCCCCTATTCTCGTTAGGGTTTCTTAAAACCCTTAAATTAGGGTTTTGGGAGTCTTCTGTAAAAACGTTACAGCTTGATCTTTAACCAGCATTTTTGTGGGCTGCAGGTGAGAGCCACTTTGGAAAAAGTAAGGAAGCGAATGTATGGAGACTATGATGAAATGAGACAGAAGATTCGACAGCTTACCCAGGAACTGTCAGTAAGTCAATATCTCAGTGACTTGGAAATATGCAAGGGTGGAAGGTCTTAGAACTCCCTCCCAGGGGCTGGTGCCTGCACATATTTGAGTTACGATGTTCTTTGTGAATGGAATCCTATTTTAAATGAACTGAGAGACTTTTATCACATAATTAAGCTTATTATTTCGAGGAATATTTTTTGTGGCAAGAATAATCTTTGCATTCAAAACATATCCAGCAGACTCAGGAACAAGACCAGGAAGCCAGCTATCATTATTACTATTTAACATTGTACCTGAGAGACTAGCCAATGGAATTAAACAAGAGAAATAAATTCAGAGGTATAAAAACTGGACAGGTAGATGTAAGGCTGTCACTGTTTACAAACTATATGATCATATATCCAGAAAGCACAGGTAAGCCAAAGGAAAAAAAAACACAAACTATTAACAATTTTGCAAGGTAGCAGGGTAAAAATATTAATGGATACAAACAAATGGATTTCATTATACAAAAAACAACCAGTTAGAAGAAATAAAAGCAACAGAAAACTACCAAATATCTAGGAGTAGACTATAACAAGAGGAAAGACAAACCAAGAGTTTCGACAGGAAGCGCCAACATCATAAGATGTCAGTATTGTTCAGGTTAATATACGAATGTAATGTAACCCACTAAAAATACCAACAGATTATTATTTTATGTTGGGTTTTTACAGCTGGACTAGGGGATACTAAAGTATAGAGAAAATAAATATCAACAGTTGAGGAAAATCTGGGGGAAAAATACAGTGAGGGAGCCTAGCTCTATTAATAATACAAAAGACTGAGAGACCCTCAGATATTAGAGCAGCATCGTATTGGCACATAAATAAGCATCCATGAAAAAGCCCATAAATGTACCCTAATATATTGTAAATGCAGCATCTCAAAGGGAGGAAAATGGACCAGGAGGTATATGCTGTTGGGACAGACTTATATCTAGATAAATTACAAGGAGATCAAAGATTTAAATACTGAAAGTAAAGCTTAAAACTGCCAGAAGAAAACCTGTATCAATTCTTTTATACTCTTAGGGTGGAGAAGCCTTTTTTATTACTCTGACATGAAATCTCAGAACCACAAAAGAAAAGTTTGGTAATTTTGACTATGCTGAAATGAAAGACATGTGCTGGCAAAAGCACCGGTGAAAATCCAAGGACAAACCTAGGAAAAGTGATGTGCTCTTCATCTCCTAGATAATAGGCTACGTTTCTGAGTATTCACAGAATGCCCAGGCATCAAGAAGAAAAGGCCCTCAGCCATAAAAATAGGCAAAATATTTACGACAGATAACCTGCAGTAAAAGGAAGATGAAGAAGAGCTCTTCAGTGCCTGACAGGCTGCTTTACCCCGCCCCCAGTAAGAGAAATTCAGATGAAAACCAGCCTGAGAGTGACTTTGACCTGTGAGATGGCACCCCTGCAGGCACAGGACAAGACCCGTTAGCAGTGCTGTGGAGGAGCAGCCAGGTGGCGGGATAGGATGTCATTCTGTAGTACTCTGAGGGACAGCAGTACGGCAGCATCTATCATATCCTGTGACTCAGCAGTTCCGTTCTTAAGAACGTGTTCTATCAACTCTCACATTGTGCAGTGACCTGTGTGTGAACATAGTTCTCACAGCATCGTTTGTAATAGTAACAAGATTGGAAACCTAAACGTCCATGAAGAAGGGGAGAGTAAAATAACTTATGACTCTACAATAGAATATCCAGAATTTAAAAAGAAGAAGGTGGAGGGGAGATGAGAGAATAAGAAGAGCAAGTAAGCTTTTCAAAATGAGATACGGAAAGATTTCAAAGAGACAGAGTAGATGGTAAAAAACAAGATACAAGAAAATATGTACAATGAGCCACCACTTATGTAAAACAGGAGGGGAAAATAAGTGTGTTTAGTTTGTTTTGTGAGTTCAAAAGTAGTTACTAGAAGAATAATCAAGAAACTAATTTTTTTAATGTTTATTTACTTTTGAGAGAGAGAGAGACAGAGCACAGGCGAGGGAGGGACAGAGAGGGAGACACAGAATGTGAAGCAGGCTCCAGGCTCTGAGCTGTCAGCACAGAGCTGACCGCAGGGCTTGAACTCACAGGGTGTGAGCTGAAGTCGGACACTCAACTGACTGAGCCACCCAGGTACCCCTGATTTTTTTTTTATGTTTATTTGTGTGTGTGTATGAGGGAGAGAGCACAAGTGGAGAGAAAGAGGAGATCCAAAGTGAGCTCTGTGCTGACAGCAGAGAGCCTGATGAGGGGGCTTGAATCTGTGACCTGCAAGATCATGACCTGAGCCAAAGTCAGAGGCTTACCTGACTCAACCACCCAGGTGCCCCTCATAAACTGTCCTGACTGAAGAGCAGAGTGGACAGGTGGTGCCTAAGCAGATGGGACAGGAGTGACGGATGCATTTGAGTGTGTACCTTTTATACTTTGTAAGTGTTTGAACTGTGTGAGTGTATTACTCACAAGTTTAAGAAAAAATAACATTCCTGTGGTTTAAACAAATACCTGTGAGAAAAAACATTTTTTGTATTTGCAATTGACAGTGTTAAAGAACAAAAGCCCATGTATATGTGACATACTTCCCATAAAAGCTGTTTCTGCAGGAAGGAAGCATAGTTACAACAGTCGTGCATTAGGGTTTAGTGTATGACTTGGCTGTGAGATGATCTGCTTAGGTCAGACCCACTGCCTTGATGATAGGGGTGGAGGTGTATAAACATACCCACTTAGCCCATTCTCACAGCATGTGGGAAGATACTTGTGAAATTCTCACCTGCTTCCAGAAATACACTCTGCCATCCACAGACACACACCAACACTGTAATTAAAGCCAGGGGATGGGATTTGCAGTAGATGCACAAATAAGTCTCTGCCCCTGGCTTTCCATTACCATCTCCTGCACACCCTCACGTTCTCTAGTGAGAACCGTCATGGGAGCTCCATCTCTCTGCCTATAGTCTCCTCCTCCAGGCTATCCCACATTCCACAGCCAGAGTAAGATTCCTAAATTCCTGCTGTGTGAACACGCCCATGAACAAGAATGTGCCACACGCCCCTGGTCCTGGCCTGCCGTGTGTCAACTCTGCGTCCCGCTCTCTGCGCGCACCTCCTATTCTGTCACTTCTGACTGCTTTCTGTGGCTTCCACTCACCACGCAGGGCTCTACCCTTGAGTCCACCCGGAACCCTCACCCCCTAGTTCTGCCTCCCTGCTTCTGTATGTCCGGCCTTTCTTGAAGGTCTAGCTTGGGACTGGTGGTACTCTCTCTGATAAAACAGTCTCAAACATGTTCAACACACATGCCCAACAAAGACAACATAGCGACAGCCACAAAACAACTCTTGAGGACTGTGTGAGCCCCCAATGTGCTCTTTCTGTGGTGAGGAGAAAGAGCAAGATGGCCCTGGAAGGTACTGACCCTGCGTTCTAGTTCCAGCTGTGCCCAGCTGTTGGGGCGCAAATCCCTTAACTTAGCTGATTCTATTTCCTCCGTATAAAGGGGGACGTTCTGGCGGCTGCACGATGTTGTGAGGACTAAGTGAGACCCCGGGGGTGAATGTGTAAATACCATACAAAGGAAAAGTGGTCTTGTCTGTCTTCTCTTTGGGTCACACAGATGTTGACATCGTAATTTTAAGCTGTACTTGACATTATCATTGAAATGGATGTGGCTCCTGTCAGGAGAAGGTTCCAGCCTAACCTAGGATTGTTGCTGGTATATATGATTTTGTGTAACCACCTTATCATCTGTCCAGGTTTCACAGGCTCAGCACGAGTATCTAGAGAATCACATCCAGACACAGTCGTCAGCCCTGGACAGTTTTAATGCCATGAACTCAGCCTTAGCGTCGGACTCCATCGGCCTGCAGGTACCCGTCCGCCCCCTCTTAGACCGGTGTCCTCCGTTACAGGGCGAGCACGCTGAACGAAGTGCGGGCCCTGTGCCTTTGTAGAAGCCACAGGCTGTCCTCAGTTCGTTATTCAGGTTCCTTCAAGCATGGCTACAGTAAAGACCCTGCTAGGAAGCCGGAGAAGGGCGTTAAAGGAGGGGCTTCCAAGCAGAGACTCTAAACTTTTGAGTTGCATTTGTCTTTGCATCTTTAAAATGGGGGTTCAGATCTGAGCTCCACACAACAGGGGTCACTTTCTAAAAGAGGTGCCCCGTTGGTCGTAAGTGTCAGTGCCTAAAATAGCACAGCAGCTCCTGCTCTGCAGCCCCAGTGTTCCAGGACGTTCCACCCAAGCATGGAGAAGGCAAACTTAATCAAAGACAATCAGTATTTATTCATGGCAAGTAACCCTCAAAGGCTGTTAAGCACTTTTTCCTAATTTAGAAATCCTTTTTCTTTTTTTTTTCTTAAAGTTTATTTTGAGAAAGAGAGAGGGTGCCAGCAGGGGAGGGGCAGAGAGAGAGGGAGAGAGAGAATCCCAAACAGACTCCACATCAGCGCAGGGCCCAACNAGAAATCCTTTTTCTTTTTTTTTTTCTTAAAGTTTATTTTGAGAAAGAGAGAGGGTGCCAGCAGGGGAGGGGCAGAGAGAGAGGGAGAGAGAGAATCCCAAACAGGCTCCACACTGTCAGCGCAGGGCCCAATGCAGGGCTCACACTCAAGAACGGAGAGATCATTACCTGAGCTGAAGTCAAGAGTCAGAAAGAAGCTTAACTGAATGAACCATCTAGGTGCTTCCAGAAATTACTTTTCAGTAAAAGAAATCTTGTACATTCCAAAGATAGTACCAGACAAGGAAGAGAAGGACTCGGAATCCTCCAAATGTGTGCTGTCAATCCACTTCCAGAGGATTGCTTTTGTGTTTAATCTGATTTGCTAGGAGTTAACCACTCCCATTGCTACCCTTCCAGCTGAGTGCTCTATCTCATATGCAAATTAACCTAGAAAAAAAGAAAGAACAAAACGTTCAGAACAAAGTGTTACATTCACCAGAAACAGCTTCCCTTGGTTTTAGTTTCCAAATATGTAAACAATAGTTTCTGCCTCTCCTCCAAGTTTATTTGGCTTTTATCTTTTTACCCTCCTCTTAAAGGTTCCATGGCTCTTTCATATCCTTTCTGGTTCTGTATAAATAACTTACCAGATAAGCACACATTTTCTTGTTGGGATTATCCACTTCCCCATGAACTGAATATTCTCTACCAACAACTGTTACGGCAATAGTGCCAACCACGAAGCTAGGCCACGTCCAGCAGGGCTTGGGTGAGCACTGTGTTTGGGTTTGTGTGGGAGGTCATTTTTTTCTTTTTCTTTTCTTTTCTTTTCTTTTCTTTTCTTTTCTTTTCTCTTCTCTTCTCTTCTCTTCTCTTCTCTTCTCTTCTCTTCTTTCTTTCTTTCTTTCTTTCTTTCTTTCTTTCTTTCTTTCTTTCTTTCTTTCTTTCTTTCTTTCTTTCTTTCTTTTCTTCTTTCTTTCTTCCTTCCTTCCTTCCTTAAAGTTTTTATTTATTTTGAGAGAGCGCGAGTGTGTGTGTGTGTGCCTGTGCACAAGTGGGGGAGGGGCAGAGAGAGAGAGAGAGAGAGAAAGAGAACTCCAAGCAGGCTCTAAGCAACACAGACCCTGAGGTGGGGCTCCATATCATGAACTGTGAGAATCAAGAGTCTGACACTTAACCAACTGGGCCACCCAGGCGCCCCTGGGAGGCCATTTCTGGTTGGGTCTCTAAGCCTCACCCATTCATCGCCCTTCTTAGTGCATTCCAGTCTCTATCACCCCCCCCACCCCCTTCAGACCTCAGGCCAGCCCTTGGTCTGGTCTGGTTTATTCAGGAACCTTTGTTTTTTTCCCTTTCTCCAGCCATCAACGCATCTTGGAAAGGCTCCCTTTTCTTCTCTCTTGGACATCTTTTCATTCCGTGCCATTCAGCAAGTGCTATACCTCCCCTGAGATCAGACCTGGTTGGCATCGATACTCCTTTTCTGGTGTTTTGTCCCCGCCATTCTTCTACTCTGCCATCCACATTGGTATCCCAGGCATTTGCTTCAGAGGTCAGCTGTTCGCATGGGGTCACCTATAACCCAGGGACCCTGACTGGTTCCTAGTTATCCAGTGTCTTGGTCCAGGGCAGACAGCAGAGCTTTATAATGAAAAGATTAAAAATTACTGTTAAAAGGAAGAAGCAGAATGGGAAGGAGAAAACAGAAAAGAAAGGCACCATCTCATAGACAGGACAGGACATCTGAAGATAGTTGGCATCTTATTTCTGCAAGGCCCTGACCTCTTCCATTTCCCAGTCTTTTCATTTTCAATATTACTGACCGGGAGACCAAATTTTTGGTTTGATTTCACAGGATGTTAGAACTAGAAGGAACTGTTGAGATGATCTCCAGCCCCCTTGTTTTATGGATAAATAAACTGAGGCCAGCAGAGAAGTGACTTGAACAGGATATGTGGCGAGTAGCAGAACCAAGACTAGACCCTTGCCCTCTTGGGGGCGCCTGGGTGGCTCAGTCAGTTAAGCATCTGACTTCAACTTGGGTCGTGACCTCGCAGTCTGTGAGTTCAAGCCCCGCGTCGGGCTCTGTGCTGACAGCTCTGAGTCTGGCACCTGCTTTGGATTCTATGTCTCCTTCTCTCCCTGCACCTCCTTTGCTTATGCTCTGTCTCTCTCAAAAAGAAAAACATTAAAAAAGAAAAAAAAAAAAAAAAAAAAGAACCTT
Source organism: Crocuta crocuta (assembly GCF_008692635.1). Classification (NCBI taxonomy): domain Eukaryota; kingdom Metazoa; phylum Chordata; class Mammalia; order Carnivora; family Hyaenidae; genus Crocuta; species Crocuta crocuta. Next base: position 15,707,960 of record NW_027527920.1, on the reverse strand, counting down.
GGCCTCTTGGTCCGGATNCTCTCAAAAAGAAAAACATTAAAAAAGAAAAAAAAAAAAAAAAAAAGAACCTTGGCCTCTTGGTCCGGATGTAGGCTCATGACCACAGGAGTTGTGTCTGTAAAGCCAGTGGGCCTTGGAGAGGGGTCGTTGGGCCAAGTGGTTTCTGAAGCCCCTTGCAGCTCAAATAGTTTGTGATTCTGTGCTTCCAGATGGCTTCTCTGTTTTCTTTAATATCTCTGTTCTACCATCCAGAATTCTTGCTCTTCATTCAAGTAGGTTTAGGATTGAGAGGCTTTTTATCCAAATTGGAGGCTGAGGATTTTAGGAGGCTTCAGAGAGACTGATCATCTACAAAAAGGACCAAGGTGTTAGGAAATGTGTCCAACGCCAGTCTCCAAATATTCTAACTGAAAGTTGAACATGATCTGGGGTGGTGGTAGATGGTGCCCATAACCAAGGCGCAGTGGTAAGAGCTTTGGGTTTTGGAAGCTCTTCTTTGTACAGAGAGTTAACCAGGTAGAACCCAAAGCATCAGATAGCTGCAATGTCAATTTGATCATTCTGGCCTGGAGTAATAATCCACAGGCTTTTGACACTTGTCAGGCCCTTGTCTGAACCACCAAACTATCCTTTGCTGCTCCTTCATTCCACCCTCCTTCATTCCACCCTCCTCTGCCTAAGAGGAGATGGTGAAGCAGTTGCCGACACTACAGGAGCCTCGGCCATGTGGTGGCTGTACTGGCTGGCAGTCTCTGGGTACAGAAGTGACAGCCTCTTGAAGGAAAGAGGGGAATATTTCCATTCTACAAAACATACGTTTTTGCTTTTATCTCATTGTGGGATTGAAAGATACAGCAGACACGTGGAAGGAAATAAGTACCCTTTATAATCCTATCACACAGAGATAACCATTATTTGGGTTTTGATGAAATTCATCCTAGTCTTTAAAAAGTTTTCTCTTTGCATAAATATATTTGAACACGTGCTTATACATTTTCCTTTTCAAAATAGGATTGTTCTGTCCTTACAGTTTTCCAACCCAGTTTTTTTCTGTGTGAAATGATGTGTTCTGAACCCTTTTCCTTGGAAAGACTCCATTTTAATCCATTTCTGGCCCTTCTAAGCACTGGCAAGTGGTGTGGGCAGAGGCTGTGGGGTGTCATGGGGGAGGCTCGCCGGCCCATTTAACTACACAGCCACAGTCCTCCTGACCATGGTGTGGAGAGCCCTCAGCCCCTTAGACACCAGGGTCCCGGCTTGCAGCTGTTAAGGCCTGACATCTGCCTCAGTGGCTGATGGCAAAGGGACGTCCTGGTGCCTGACTTGGCCATGTTTTCTCATACCACCAGATCTGGTTTTGATTGCTTTTTCGTCCCTCTAGAAAACCCTCGTGGATGTTACTTTGGAAAACAGCACCATTAAGGATCAGATCAGAAATCTGCAGCAAACCTATGAAGCCTCCATGGACAAGCTGCGGGAAAAGCAGAGGCAGTTGGAGGTAGCCCACGTTGAAAATCAGCTGCTGAAAATGAAGGTAAACGTGTAGGAGTGCAGATTTCCTCCGGACACCCTTTCCATTTTTTCTGTCTTCTAGCTTCAACATTCCATCTCCTTTTCTCTGTTTTCTTAGTTGGCCTTTCCTACGCTTTAGTGGCCAACTCCTCGGGGCGTGGCTTGAAGGCGCCAAGGGGGTTTCTGTGTTCACTGCTGTCAGTCCAGATTGGGGTACCCCATGAATACCCCCCGTGGGCACTCCTTCCCTGGCCCCATGGCCTCAAGGTCTGCTGAGACCGTCACCGTGGCACTGCTGTTACATACGGAGAGGGCACTGCGGGTGCCCACAGATCGGGGACTTCAGAAGCCTCACTGTTCAGATTTGCTCTGACATCTTGAGGTCTTTCTGTCTGGTTTGATAATAAAGAGGCTAAGAGCGTGCAGGAAGAAGATTGATGGGTGACCAATGACAGTCTTCCTCTTGCCCTCCAGGCTGGGCTTATTCTTCAGCTGGGCTTCTAGTGCCTTGGAGGTCTTAGTGCCCCTTCCAAATTTGACACGTAGATTGAATTCCTGTCCACTGGCAGGAGCAGACCCACGAATGGCTCATAGAAGTCACTCAGCAAATTATTTCCTGAATGAACTTGTTTTTACTTAAGTCTGTGGTTTTTAAGTTGTGTCCATGCAGCGTTAGGCAATGCTAGAGGAGAGGGCCTTACAGATAATGTATCCATATAATTCGTTGCTCAAAGCAGAATACGTTTGGAAGGAAAGGTGTTGCTATTAAGAATTGAGTTTGGGAGACAAACTGGGACATGTGGTTACATGGTCCCTCTCCGTGTGGGCCGCCTCTGATGGGGCAGAGGGGCTGCCACCCTGCACTGTGTAGTCATAATGATTGTCACCCCACGGGTTCGTGCCGTCACAGTCCACGTGGCCAAACCCAACCGCCCTGACCAGGGAGCTCTAGAGCAGATCAGCTCCTCTGCTTCAAAGAGAGTGGATCTTCTCTTTGTCATTTCATACACTGTATTTCTGAGTAAGAGTGACTTTGGAAAAAAGAGATGTGTTGCTGAAAAAGCCAGAAATTACAGTTTTAAGTCTTTTCCTCGGCTTAGGATCTTTGTCCAATTGTTCATCCCACTAGTATGTATTCAGTGCGTACTAGATGTGCCTGCCCTGTGCACGCCTGTGTGGTCTGGGGCGTAGTGCCTGCCCTGTGCACACCCATGTGTTCCAGGGCAGTCTGGTGTCGGGTGTCCAGGGGCGTCATTAGGCAGTGTGGTGGTCAGGCAGCTGCCACAGAGACCAAGCCTCTCCTCTCATCCGCAGTTGCCTGTTGTAGAGACTAATGCTGTACTTGACTAGTGTTCCCAGCCCCCACAGAAAGAGTGGCAGGACTCGGGGTATTTCGCGTGACCTAGATGCAGAGCAGGGCAGGAGGGACAGAGCCCTTTCTAGAAGCCTGTGTTTGCAGCGGAAATGGGGTGCAGGGCATGTTGTCTGTCTCCCAGCTGATGATACTCGCTATTCAGGAAATCCCGTTTTGTGGCTTCTTGCACCAAAACTTCTCCAGTGGTGACGGAGGGCACCGAGAGAGACTTTTGTCAAATCATACAAATAAATGTCATGTAACCTATTGAGATTGAAGTACACCTTTCTTATCCAGAGGTTACATATCCAGAAGGCAAGCACCAGCCACTTCCAGCCTCTGCCTGGTTCACCCACGATTCTGCTGACATTTTCTTACCTCCTCAGCTGGACCCACACAGTCACTAGGGGTCCCGGGGTTAGTGGTCCCCAGATCAGGTGGAAAAGTTTCCAAGTGCAGTATTTGGGGAAGGACAAAGTAGAAAGGCTGAGTCCAGGTTTCTTACATGAGCTGAACTTGTGTTTCCTCGGTACTCTTTGACCAGCATATTAAAGGGACAGCTTCAACTTCATGTGGGCACCTTGTCTTTAAAGGCCTCCCAGCTTCTCTAACTTAACAAAATTTGAAAGTACTGGATGCACGTGGTGGGGGAAAGAAGGGAAACAGTTTGAAAAATCACCTAGAAGTACGCTTGCAGCATAGGATTCTGATTTCTCCACATCCTCACTAACACTTGGTACTGTCTCAGTGCCTGCGGCCTTCCTGGGGGTTTGAATGCTGTCTCTTTGTGGTTTTGTGTTTCCCTGATAGCTGGTGAGGCTGAGCTTATTTCTTGTGCTTATAGGTCATCTTCCCAAAGAAGATACCTACCAGATCCTTTGCCCATTTTAAAATTGGATTATATATGTTTTATTATTGAGTTGTAAACCTTTTTATATATGCTGGATACAAGATATTTTGTCTCACTGAGTTGTCTTCTCACTTTCTTGATACCCTTTTGAAGCACAGAAGTTTTAATATTGAATACTGATGAAGTCTTTCTATTTATCTTTTTTTTAAACTTTTAAAGTTTGTTTATTCATTCTGAGAGAGTGTGGGGGGAGGGGCAGAGAAAGAGAATCCCAAGCAGGCTCCATGCTGTGCTGTTAGCACAGAGCTGGATGTGGGGCTCAAACCCATGAACCTAGAGACCATGACCTGAGCTGAAATCAGGAGTCAAATGCTTAACTGACTGAGCCACCCAGGCACCCCTCTATTAGCCTTTGTTACATGTGTTTTTGGTGTTATATCTAAGAAACTATTGCCTCATCAAAGGTCACAAAGATTTACCTTATGTTATCTTCTAAGAGTTTTATAGTTTTGCTTCTACGTTTAAGTCTTAGATCCATTTTGACTTAATTTTTGGATATGGTGTGTTAGGTTTCTACCATCATTTAAAAAAAATTTTTTTTAATGTTTTATTTATTTCTGAGAGGGAGAGAGAGAGAGAGAGAGAGAGACAGCATGGGCGAGAGGGTGAGAGAGAGAGGGAGACACAGAATCAGAAGCAGGCTCCGGGCTCTGAGCTGTCAGCACAGAGTCCAACACAGGGCTCGAACCCACGAACCATGAGATCATGACCTGAGCGAAAGTCGGACGCTTAACCGACTGAGCCACCCAGGCACCCCTACTATCATTCTTTTGCATATGGCTATCCAGTTGTCCCAGCACTGTATGTTGAAAAGACTATTCTTGGCCCACTGAATGGTCTTGGTGGGTAATTTCTTGGAATTTAATTTTATTACAACAGAAAAACAATTTATGTGATTCAGAGTCAAATCTATACAACAGCTATTTTATTTATTTATTTATTTATCTATTAATATTCAGAAGTAGAATATCTATATCTGTAATATCCCCTTTCCTCTCTTCTTCCTTCCTTCTATAGGTAAACTTTGAATTAAAAAAATTTTTTTTAAGGTTTATTCATTTTTCAGAGACAGTGTGTGAGTGGGGGAGGGGCAGAGAGAGAGAGGGAGTCACAGAATCCAAAGCAGGCTCCAGCCTGTAAGCTGTCAGCACAGAAAGGGCTCGAACCCATGGACCGCAAGAACATGACCTGAGCTGAAGTCGGATGCTTAACCGACTGAGCCACCCCGGTACCCCATGAATTTTTTAATTTTATAATTTATTGTACTCTGACCCAATTCTAATAACGTGATTTTTTTCTCTCACAACAGAATACTCGAGAATTTAAAAGGCTTATGTTTTTGATGCCAATTCGGGTGTGGAAATATTATCCAGAGAAAATGTTTTGTTGAAATTGGTAGAATAGGGGCGCCTGGGTGGCTTGGTCGATTAAGCATCCGACTTCGGCTCAGGTCATGATCTCCCGGTTCGTGGGTTCGAGCCCTGTGTCAAGCTCTGTGCTGACAGCCAGCTCAGAGCCTGGAGCCTGTTTCAGATTCTGTGTCTCCCTTTCTTTCTGCCCCTCCCCAGCTTGTGCTCTGTCTCTCTGTCTCAAAAATAAAAATAAAGTTAAAAAAAATTAAAAAAGAAATTGGTAGAATAAAAGATAAAACCTCAGGATCAAAAGACATTAGGCAGGAAAAGTCATCTAAGAAAAAAGGGTTAAGAAGATAGCGACTCATGGACACATTTTCAAGAGAATTCAAGTCTAAATTGGGAACTAAATTTAAGTATGTTTCTGTTTTGTGAAGACATCACTCATGTGGAATGTGTTTGTCCTGATAACAGCGGGAGGTGCTGCTGTTTCTTTTTCTGCCCCTCCACTCGCCCCCTCCCTTCCTCCCAACGGGGTCCTTGTCTCCTGCAGAATCTTGGTCCGGGGTTCACCCCTGCGTGTCCACACGTGACACACAGTGTGAAAGGTGCTGGTTACCCCGGAACCTGCAAGCGCTGGAGCTCTGAGGGGCGTGTCTCCGTAGGTGGAAGCCTCCCAGGAAGCCAACGCCGAGGTGATGCGAGAGATGACCAAGAAGCTGTACGGCCAGTACGAGGAAAAGCTGCGGGAGGAGCAGCGGAAGCACAGCGCCGAGAAGGAGGCTCTGCTGGTGCGTATGTCACAGCTGCTCAGGACGCGGCAGGGAGCCTTGGCTTCGCTATTGCTGCTGAGGCTTACGTAGCAGGGCTTCTGCTTGCAGGTGAGTCCGTGGACTCTAACACGGGTGAGGGCCAGGTTGTTTATTCATTTGCCTCCCTCCCTCTGTTTCCCCCTCCTTCCCTCTGATTCCCCCTCCCTCTGTTTCCCCCTCCTTCCCTCTGATTCCCCCTCCTTCCATTTCCCCCTCCTTCCCTCTATTCATCCCCCTCTTTTCTTGAAGTGGCCCCAGTTTCTGCCTCCAAGTACACCCGTTTCTCCAGTCTTCCGGCAGGTCCCTGGCTTACCTGCGGCCATGATCTTCCCCCTTCCCCCTGCTCCTCCCTACCTGAAATACCTCCTCCCCTGTCCTTGCTCCTAGCTAGGCTCTGGAAAGGCCTTGTAAATGCTACCCTCTCTGGGAATGAAATCTTTCCCGTTTGCTAGAAGTGTCCGCTGTCTTTGGGAAGCCCCCGTGCTCTCGGCTCCTTGCTGTGGCATTCTGTCGTTCCTGTTATTCGAGTTGGACTGTCCATCTCCCGTCTTGGCTGCTCTGGGAGAGAGTACAAGTTCCTTGGAGGCAGGGAGTTGGGGGCTGCCTTATCTTGTGTTCTTAAAGCTCAACAAATGTCTGAGTTGTTGACGGAGTCAACAGTGTGGGAGTCAACAGCTTTGCAGTGTGGGAGAACGGTCTGGACATTCTGTGTTCAATTCCAGCTGTGGCCCCTGTTTCCCTTTTCATTGTAGGCAAATACAGTGACCCTTTGAGCATCCAGTCAAGGGAGAAAGAACATTTGCAGACCTGTTTTTTAAGACATAAAGACTCAGGGGGAAGAGAGGAGAAAAAATAACTAGGCCCATTAAAAAACCACATGATGTTTCTGTATTTACATATGAGAACCAGAATCTTGGGAGTTGAGTTCATGATCTGAGTTCATGGCACTTGTAGGCCCCAAGGCTATGCTTTTAAACAGACGTGATTTAGCAAGGCCAGCACCATTTGGACCCTAGTTAGCAGCCTAGGGACTCCATGGCTGTGCTGAGGACGGTATGTTTCTTTTGCAGGAAGAAACCAATAGTTTTCTGAAAGCTATTGAAGAAGCCAATAAAAAGATGGAGGCGGCGGAGATCAGCTTAGAGGAAAAGGACCAGAGGATTGGAGAGCTGGACAGGCTGATTGAGCGCATGGAAAAGGTAACGGACACTGCTCTGGGCCCAGCGCCCGCTTTCCCAGAATCTCCCCCATCCCTGTTTCTGCAGCCCCCTGCAGGCCTGTCTGAAGGTGTGAGGAGCCCTCAGCACTCACCCCTCCCATCCCTCCAATTTGTGGTTGAAACAGGAAAGACAGCTTAAAAAAAGTATGAGGATGGGCGCCTGGGTGGCTCAGTCGGTTAGCGTCCGACTTCAGCTCAGGTTATGATCTCACAGTTCATGGGTTTGGGCCCCGTGTCGGGCTCTGTGCTGACAGCTCAGAGCCTGGGGCCTGTTTCAGCTTCTGTGTCTCCCTCTCTCTCTGACCCTGCCCTGCTCACGCTCTCTTTCTCTCTCTCAGAAATAAAAACATTAAAAAAAATATGAGTAAGTCCAACAGAACTCTGATTGATAACTGTTTTGATGCTTTAAAAAACACCCCACCTATAATTATTTATAAAAATGAGTATCTTGGCACCCTGCTTTGCTGGGGTCCCAAGCATGAACCTTGTTGCCTTGTTGAGTAACCAAACCTTATTTAGATGTTACATCAGCACCCTGAGTGTGCTGTTTCTTGGGCATGCGTCTAAAAGGTTGGCTTTTCTCTGATACATCACGTGGCAGGGCGGAAGACACCACATTTTCTGTGCGTGGGCGGGGATGGGGTAGGCTGAGGAAGGCAGGAGCTCAGCTGAGATCATGGAAGCCAGCTCAGAGCAAGGGGGGAAGCTGAAAACAGGCAGAAGGTGGAAAACAGGAAGAAGGGGTAGAAGAGAGAAAGAAAAAAAGCAGGAAAGAAGAGTGCAAGAGTGACCTTTAGCAGGTGACAGCTAACTTCTGGGGGAGGAGAGGTAGTTTAGCTTAACAAGCAGTGGCTGGTTTCTGGAGAATTGGCAGTATGTGGGTCTGCAGAATAGCGCTGACCGGCCAAGATGGTGACCTAGAAGCACCCAGCAGCTCATGCTGAGCATTCTGAGATTGGTGATGAGCAAGGGGTAATGATGGTGTGAGCAAGGTCAATACCTGGGCTTCCAGTCATTCTGAGAAAGGTCTCCTTACCCCTTGTGTCTGCAACGCAGGCCCCTCTACAGTCCTCGGGTAAGGTGAGGTGTAACCAGGGTAGGAATGGCATTCAGTTCAGTGTTCTGGGGATTCCCACTTTAGGATACATCTTTGGGAGAGACTGGAACAAAGTGAAGCGTCCATTACTACTTCACCTCTCCTGCTTGGGAGCACAGAATGCTATCTTTTATTGAAGAGAAGAGGGCAAAGCAGTGTGTTTAAGACCAACATCAGTACTGGTTGAAGGTGGTAGTTGTGGAGATTGGGCATTGATGGCAGTTTCTAGACCTTAGGTGAACTTTCTCCCACATTCCTGCCTCCCTGCAACAGCAAAAGATACTGGTTGTGCAAATGCTCCCTGTGGTGACAGATTTTCCTGCCACCCTCAGGCACAAAGTGAGCAGGCACCTTGTTTTTTGAGCAGGATGCCATCTTACAGAGATGGCCCATGGGGTGGCTAAAAATACATGTTTCAGAATCAGATGGCCTAGGGTTGGAATCTTGCCTCTCTCTGTAGTTGTGGGCAGTTACTTGACTCTTCCAAACTGAGATTCCTCTTCTGTGAAATCCTGGCATATAGTAGTGGCTCTGGTTTTATTTTGTTACACACTTGCCTGAGTGTCTGTCCTCAGTCAACTTTTTTTTTTTAGCTGGGCCTTTGTTATAGCTTATCTTCTTTGTACCCTTGGGATTCTGAAAGTGCCCAGCATTTTCCCCCACTGATTTCCACATGGAGCCTTGTGTGAGAGGCGACGGGCGGGTGGCCAGGGAGGTGGAAAGGTCGGCCCTTCCTGCCAGCATTTATGTGACACACGATGTTCCCCAAGTCCTATCAGCTTTTTCTGACAGAAAAAGATGTGTCCTTTTTCTAAATCTTCTTTTCCATTTAGGCTAGAGGTATGCTTGCTCTGTTTAGCTAGATTAGGTATCCCAATCTGTTCCTCCTCCCTCAGGGATGCCTCTTTCAGAGCGGGAACTGTACCACGTCTCTCTCACACACCACACGAACAGTGTGTCCACAGGCACGAACTGTGGCAGCGTTGTATCCTGCTTGCTCCTATTTTTGGATTTTCAAAACACCTTTCTTTTCTGATGAGTAAACATCTTTTAAGGGGTGTGATCTCTCAGGGACTCTGCTGCGGAAAAGGTAATATTCTGTGCTGGGTGGTGGTTTCACAGGCCCTACAAATGTAAGAAATCGTTGTGTAGTGTTCACTTAAGATGTGTTGTACGTCCATGTAGGAAAAGGATCTTTTAAAGTGTAGGCTAAGTTAGGTCTTGCCCTAACTCTTTACAGCTTTCTTTCTTTTTTATTTTGGAGTCTGTCATGGGGGGCTCCCTCGTGGAACATGTCACTATTATTTCAGGGCTGATGTAAACTTCTAGCCAGCAGCAAACCACAGAACAGGGGAGCATCTTGCCCAGGTGGGCGGTAAGAAGGTCTTTACTGGAGAGATTTATTTATTTATTTATTATTTTAAAAGAAATGTTTATTTTTGAGAGAGAGCGTATAATAGAGCATGGGAGGAGCAGACAGAGAGGGAGATAGAGGATCCAAAGTGGGCCCTGTGCTGACAGCACAGAGCCCAACGTGGGGCTCGAACCTATGAGTTATGAGATCATGACCTGAGCTGAAGTTGGCCACTTAACCAACTTAGCCACCCAGGTGCCCTGCTCGAGAGATTTAAAAACAAAAATAAAATCCCACTAGAAGTTGGTCTTCCTTTATCCATCAGTGATAATAGTCTTCCTGCCAGGACGGACTATTCCCCTATCTCCTTGGTCTGTTCCTTGGGTACCACACCTTGTAGCAGCAGAAGTTATGGGAGTTAGAGTGTCAAAGATTTGCTTTAAATAATTTGGTAGGAAAGACTTGTTGGGAGAATTTCTGAGAATAGTGACGAGGCACAGTAGTACGTAGGGCCTAAAGTAAAATAATCTCCTGATATCACGAGCAGGATTTGATAAATTGCATTTTAAGGGAACCTATTACATTAACATCTGTAATGTTTCTAGAGCTATTTTGGTTATGATGGGTGCACGCTTTTGTTAACATTTTCTACTTCAAACACAGAAATAATTGTCCATGTTCTTACATTACCTTTTTGCATAAACTTAAAAAATTTTTTTAATGTTTGTTTATTTTTGAGAGAGACACAGAACATGAGTAGGAGAGGGGCAGAGAGAGGGAGACAGAGAATCTGAAGCAGGCTCCAAGCTTTCAGCACAGAGCCCAGTGTGGGGCTCAGACTGAAAAACTGTGAGATCATGAACTGAACCAAAGTCGGAAGCTTAACTGACTGAGCCACCCAGGTGCCCTGGATAAACTTTTAAATTTACATATGTACAGCAAAGGGTACAGATCTTAATGCACAGCTTGATAGATGCATTTATTTCCTATTGCTGCTGTAACAAATTGCCACTGTTAGTCACTTAATTAACACCAATCTATTACCTTAAAGTCCTGGAGAGCAGAAGTCCTAAAATTAAGGTGTTGGCAGGGCCAGGTTCCTTTTGGAAGCTGTAGAGAAGAGTTTATTTCCTAGCTTTTTATTCCAGTTTGTTTGTTTATATGATTTATTTACTTATTTATTCATTGATTAATTTTATTTAAACAATTTTTGTTTATTTGTTTTGAGAGAGAGAGACAGAGAGAGAGAGAGAGAAACAGCAAGAGCCAGAGAGGCGGAGAGACAGAATCCCAAGTAGGCTCCATGTTGTCAGTGCAGAGCCTGATGTGCGGCTCGAACTCAAAAACCATGAGATCATGCCTTGAGCCGAAATCAAGAGTTGGATGCGTAACTGAGCCACGCAGATGCCCCTTTCTCCTGCCTTTTCTACCTTCTAGAAGCTGCCTGCATTCCTTGACTGAGGGCTACAGCTGGTAGCTTCAAAGCCAGCAGTGTAGCATTTTCCAATCTCTGTCTCCAGCCCTTCTTCCTGCTTCCAGTGAGGTCCCAGATGGATAATCCGGGATCATTCCCCCATTTTAAGACCCTTAATTTAATCACAACTGCAAAGCTCCTATTTCTGTGTAAAGCAACATATTCACAGGTTTCAGGAGTGGGATGTGGGCATCATTGGGTGGCCATCCACTGTGCTGACTACCACAGTACATTTGTACAAGTGAGCATATATACCCGTATAAACCCCACCAGCTTAGTGTGTAGGGTGTTACCCAAATCCCAGAGATTCTCTTCGTGATGCAGAAAATAATCAAGTAGTTTGCAATATCATAGGACACGGACTTCACAGTACTGATTTTCATATTTTAGAACTGTAAATTTTCACAGGATATCTGAAGCTAAGTTGATAGGATCCTTTTTTAAGAAAAATCCTGAATGGCTTTCTCTAGCATCTTTGTCTCTAATTCACAAATATGTCTGTAAATGCACACCAAGAGATTTGGCATTTTTGAGCTTTGTTTGGAATCTGGTGAGTGGATGCAGAAACGCCACGGGGAACTTGAACTCCCCAGTGCTGGCATTGCTCGGTACACCTTCCCCGCCCAACCTGGGATCCACTGATTGGAATGTCGGTGTCTGTTTCAGGAACGCCATCAACTGCAGCTACAGCTCCTGGAGCATGAAACTGAAATGTCAGGGGAAATTACTGGTTCTGACAAGGAGAGGTAAGGCTGGTGCCCTTTATCTTGTACTGGATTTACACGGCAGGGTGGCTGTGCTGTGTTTTTGTGGGCTCGCTGGGTCCTTGCATTTTCTTTCATTTGCAGACTTTGGTAAAATCTTGGCCTGAGGGCTTCCACTGCGGGGCCACTTTCTTCCAGCTCATAGCCATGTATTCCAGGCTGTTTGTTAGCGTTGGGGGAACACACCACAGACTGTCTCGGGTGCAAAAGTTCAGTCTGTAAATGTTCTCTGTAACCTTCGACACCACAGGATGCACCTTGTTGATGAGAAAACTCAGTAGCTGTGACTAATACCATTGCAATGGAAACTAATTTTAAAATGCCCTTTTTTTTGTTTCCAAACATTGTTTATTCAGACCTTGCCTTGTCCCCTGGCTATGGGCATATAAACCCTGCATGGAAAATGAGGGAGCAGGACATGGTCTTCTCTAGAAATAAGAAGGCAGAGAGGCCCTCTGGTGAAGGAAAACGAGGTTGGGGTGATTCAAGCATTTTGGGCAAGTTACTTCTTGGAGATTCTTTGCTGATCTGTAAACTGATAATTCTTTTTAAAGGGGGTTGGGATTATAGTGACCATGGCAGAGCCCATCTTCTGCATCATTAATTGTGATGGGGCCGCTGGGCATTGCCACGTGGTACGCACCAAAAAATGTCTGTGGTCCTGCCTCTTTGGAGCCTCAGAGTTTGCACTCTTTTGTAGATTTGAACGTGGTGCTGAGGAGGGACCTGGCAGTGAGGGGGAGTGAGTGGTAAGCAAACCACCAGACACTTTGTCCAGTGCTCCATTCCAGTGGGCCCAGGGAGCCAGCAGTCCGTCTGCCAGTTCCTGTGGTTTCATTGAACTGAGCAAAGTCAGAGGAGAGTTTGTGCTGATTATTGATTTATTTTAAAGTTTATTTATTTTAGAGAGAGAGAGAGAGAGAGCGCGAGAGGGAGCGCGGGGGAGGGTCAGAGGAGGGAGAGAATCCCAAGCAGGCTGTGTGATGTCAGCACAGAGCCCAGCGTGGGGCTCAAACCCACAAACCGCAAGATCATGACCTGAGTCAAAACCCAGAGTTGGATACTTACCCGACTGAGCCACGCAGGTGTCCTAGTTTGTGCTGTTTTAAAAAACTGAAATCTTATGATACGGCCCAGTCTGTTTTGGTGCAGAGAATGCCTTTGACCATGTTCCCATTTTCCCAAAATAAATGATGTGTAGACTACAGTTCCACACTTCCCAGGACTCGGCCACTTGATTTTAGAGATCACGTTGTGCATGCTAGACTCCTCTCCTCTGCTATCCGAATCAAGGCATTTTACTGGATGTTCCTATATTGTATTAACTCCAGAACAGACAGCTCCTTGTGCCGTAAGTGGTGCAAAACAAAACAAAAAACAAAAACAAACCTGTTTCAGTCCCTGGAAAGTAGTCACTGTCCTTACACAGGTAAAATTTGCAAGTGGGAGCTTGAACAAGAGTCCTGTGGTTCCTCCCGTGGTGGGTGGTCGATCACTAGGTGGTCCCCCAGGAGACACAGTGCATGGCGGAGCTGTCGTCCCTGTGCTGGCAGTGACCCCTCGGCGGTGACTCTCCGTGCTGGTGTTACTGCTTTGCTTCAGGACCCCATGCCTCTTTCTGCTCCTTGTGTCAGGTATCAGCAGCTGGAGGAGGCGTCTGCCAGCCTCCGGGAGCGGATCAGACACCTAGACGACATGGTGCACTGCCAGCAGAAGAAAGTCAAACAGATGGTTGAGGAGGTAAGCCACTGTGCAAGGTCACAGGCCAGGATTATTGCCTGTTGAGGGGACACTTCGGCCCTAGAGCCGGAGCTGACTCTCAGCTCCGTTTTGCACAGCTCACAAGTGAACATGCTCAGGCTACTGTCTTCATGGCCCAGAGGAAAATTTCCTTGTACGTCCCCCCGCGGACGGGTGATTATCCTTCTGATCATACCAGAGGGTTACAGTTAAGAAGACTGGGAAGCACAGAGTTCATAAGCTCACTCACTTTTAGAGGACAGCAATTCCCCACATGGGCACCCACAGCCCAGGGGACCCAAGGGTGTGACAGGACAGTTTTCTTTAGCCCAGGTCTCTGCACTTCCTTGTACCTGGCTGCCTCTCTCCCGGCAACCACTCCATCTTTCTTCCTCTGTGGACAGGTGCCTCCCCTCCCCTCCCCGCCCCATCTCCTCCTTCCTCCTCTCCCTTCTTCCCTCAGTGTCTTCTCCATCCTTTCTCTCTCCATCTGTCTGTGGGATGTCAGACCAAGTTAGATGTTTACTATATGCTGGACATAGCTTGCTTGTCTGTTTTCCTAAATGGAAAGAAAACAGGTAAGTTGAATCATTTATACTTCTGCAGGAGGAAAAAATTTTAATTGTGTCACTATAATCTGTTTCTCTCTCTTGTGGTGCTTGATAGAGGAAAGAACAAGCTGTGGTATAGCTGATCACGTTACTGTACCTTTCTTGCTCAATTAATAAATCAGATAGAAAAAAAGGAACAGTTATGGGGTACCTGGGTGGCTTAGTCAGTTGAGCGTCCGGCTTTCACTTGGGTCATGATCTCATGGTTCGTGGGTTCGAGCCCCACGTCAGGCTCTGTGCTGACTGCCAGCTCAGAGCCTGGAGCCTGTTTCAGAGTCTGTGACTCCCTCTCTCTCTGACCCTCCCCTGCTCACACTGTCTCTCTCTCTCCTAGAAATAAATTTAAAAAAACATGAAAAAAAAAAGAAAAGAAAAAAGGAACAGTTAGTACTAACAGAGTTGTAAGAATTCCCAACAGTCTAATTCTCTATCTTAAAAAGAAAAGGCTTTAATTTAATTAAATATTTATATTGGCATTGGAAAAACTGAAAAAAACAAACAGCCCCACATTTTCCTGATATTTAGCACTACTTTGTTATCTATTTTATGAATGAACCGTTAGAATGAAAAGCATGTGTATTTCTAATAAACTGTACACATGACAAAAATATTAAAAGTCTATTTTATTCTCTAAACCTTTGGTGATATTGGTGGAGTGAGGTTAAGGTCAGGGAGCTGTGAGGTTGGAGAGGGCTACTTTGTTCTTTTATAGGATAAACGTATCCATTAGGTAAGATCTCTTGCTTAGACAAGAAATCTATTCATACTGCATTGAATCCTATAAGTCTTACCTTGGCTCATCTGTGAGTTTGAGGGGGCAGAATAGAGGAATGAGGAGCCCCCATGTGCTCCCATGGCACAGGCAGGCTGGAGCAGCAGTGATGGTAGATTGTGCCCAGTTATTCACACTCGCTGGGTGTTGGGACTGTGTTTGCCACGGAAAAGCACTTGGGGAACCCTGGATGTCAGATCGTAGCTTCTCTGCTTCTGAATTTCACACACAAGATGTGTGGGGCAAGGCTGGCCCTGTTTCCCCTGTGTGGCTCTTTGACTGTAGAGTACTACATTTCTCCCACCTCTGCACTGTTTTCATGTATTAGGGAAACCAGTGAGCCAAACCTCATACTAGTCAGCTGCTTTTCAGTTCTTATCTGTAAGGGTTTGAGATCAGTACCAAAATCAGAGATACTTCTTAAAGAGACACCTTTAAGTAGTTTAGGATTATCTGTTTTCTAACTCGGGAATATAACAGGAATACCAGTTTGAGAATGCCTTGCTTCTCTACCCATGACTTACTATCTCCCAAATAAGTGTCTCTAAGCCCCAATGATGTGGTCTGGAAGATGTAGTCATCAGGATGAAATCACAGGCTGACATTCAGGGTGACACCATCAGAGTGAGCCCCACTGAGGGGCCAGCTGGGCTTCAACAGTGCGTGGAGACTGGAAAGAAAAGAGAGATTTTTTAATTCTAAATGTAGACTACTATCTGAATCAGGTGCTAAGAATTAATGTGTTTGCCCAATATACCATGTTAACTTACACAATGAAAGGATGGTTTAAAATCTGAATTGCTGCAGCCATTGATGTGAATACATTTATTTGTTTTAAGTTAGAAACATGGAAAAGGGACACCAACAGAGGAGCACATTTAGAAGCCAGGGAGAAAGAGCAGAGAGGAAGAAGGGATTGGAGAGCCACAGTGACTCAGGGCATGGCTGAAGGACTGGGGGAAGAGATGGCCAAGGAGNCCGCGAGATCATGACCTAAGCGAAAGTCGGATGCTTAACCGACTAAGCCTCCCAGGCGCCCCTGAATTCACATCTTAGAAAACAGCCATGGAGAAGAGAGAATGTATTCTTAAATAATACCGCAATGCAAGGCCAGGCCAGAACCACTGGGTGGCACTTGCAAAGAGGCGAATTTCAGCTTTTCATTTCACATAAAGAAAATATTTCTAGTACTGGCTGCCTTGGGGAAGGTATTGAGCCCTTCCTCACGGGTGCGTTCCTAATGGTCTAGGAGTGGAGCTAGGAGCTCCTTATATAAAGAATGCTTTACTGTTTACTGGGCTGGGCCCGTTACTAGGATCTCTGCATTATCATTACTTTGCATGATAAGCAAAATTGGCAAATCCATCACCTCTGACTTGAGAAGTTTATATATCTGTGAACCCCAGCTATCCAGATACCGAGACAAACTTGACCTTCTTAGAAATAGAGGCAGACTTTATGTGTGGCGGATGTTAGGGACCGTTCTGCTTCCCTTCATGCCTGAAAGCCTCAATGTGTGCAAGCCTCACGTTTCCCAGGAGTGGGGATTCAGTCTCTGTCCATTGCTGGCATCAGTTTAGCCACAATGTCTGTGAAGAAACTTAGTTTACTGAGGAGACGGGCTGCTTTTTTCAGCTCAAAAGTGAAAAAAGTATTATTATGGGGGTTTTTAGAATCCTTAAATATTAAGTCATGTATTCCCTTCAACCTGAGTAGAATAGAATTTAATATTATAATTATAAAAGGTTTTTGGAATCCTTAAATATTAAGCCAAGTACTTCCTTCAACCTGAATAGAAAATAATAAAATTGATGATGATGAATAAAAACTACGCAGTCCTTGGCCCGATAAGGACTTGATTTTCACTGCGTGGGACGGTATGTGTCAGTAAGGACTTCAGCATATAAGATGGGCTGACTGCAAGTTAGGGCAGGATGGGCTCTTCTGAAATGGAGGATTGGTGTATATCTTATAGGGTCATGTTCAATGCACAGTGTTGTGATAGCGGGGCACCAGATACCCCCACTAGGCTAGATCTTTCTACTGAATTAAGTCTCCTGTGGTGGATGTCAGGATTGGTTCCCGTGCTACCATCACTAATTTTTCTAACTGGTTCTGGCTCTGACAAAAAAATTAAAAACAAAATAAGCCCATATATGACCCTTTTAGACTTCTAAGTGTTTGCCAGTAAGTTTGGAGGGACTGGAAAAAAAAATAGCACTTGTAGGGAAATTTAGTGGTCTGTTCACTAGATAAGCAAAGGCACTTTCTCTGTGCCCGGGGCTGGGTGCAGGGTGGGGGGCAGTATACCTGTGGTCCTGCCCTCCTGGGTCTTACCCTCTGGCGTTACCTGCCTTCCAGAATCCTTGCCCTTGGGCTTCTTTGTTCTGTTGAAAAAGCCTTGTTGGGGTTAGATCTTTTGTCTTGAGTCAGGCTGCATTCTTTAGGTCTCCTTTAAAGGAACCAGGAGATGGGGGTGGGGAGCAAAAAGCCCGAGGCCAGAGCAGCAAAGCCTGGATGCATCTTTACGTGTGAGCTGCTCAGTCAGCAGGACCATTCACACCTCTTTAACTGTTCAAAGCGACTTTCTTGCCAAGGGGAAAATTACCTGGGGGAAAGAACAAATTCTTACTTGCCCTCAAAAAGGGGGTGGGGGAGACTTGACATTTTTGCCACTGTGCAGTGGCATTATTCAGCTGACTCCACAGTACTTTAATAAACAGCTTCTTTGATGTTATCTCCTCCTCCTCCTTTCCCATTGTCATTGCGATGGGCGAAATGGTTCTTCCAACAGGAAGGTTTCCTTTCCAGTGCGGAGAACATGTTCTTTCTTTAGGCTTCTCTTTTGCGGAAAGCAGTTCCACTCCTGGCTTGTCGCCCTCTGTGATTCAGATGTTTAATGAGTGCAAAGGTGGAAGGCATTGATTTTCTTATTAGTGTTTCTCTGCCCAGGCTGCTCATCAGAATCATTTGGGGGAGCTTTACAACCTGCCAAACCTGGCTGATGGGGGTGGCAAGAAGCCACTGGGTATTGAGGGATTTTGGTTTTTTAGGCTGCACAAGATTCCAGTGTGCAGCCAGCATTGAGAACTAGTGCTCTGAATTTTTAAAGCAGTGGTTTGGGTCTCCATGTGGGGTTTCCATGTGTTAATATTCAGCCAGCCTCCCTCAGAAGCTGCTGTACCTGAGGTGGAAAGCTGGTAGTGAACTTGGATTGGAATAGGGAGGGCTGAAGGGAAGAGAGCCAGGGAGGCCAGTGAGCAGAGACCACGAGCACAGATACAGGAGAACTTGTCCGGGTGTGTGATCATCTGGTCTTATCAGGGGCTCTAGGGCTTCTGGCCAGCCCGTCAGGAGAGGGTTCTTTGACAGCTCACTTGCAGTGCCTTACCAGCGGTATCCAGGGGTATCCAGATAAGAAACTTCTCCAAGGCTCTCCAGAGGAATCTAAAGAGAAGGTGTTACTAAGGGAGATGAATAAGGCACACTTGTTAATAGATACTAGACTTAAAGGGACAAAATCCAACCCACTTACTGTCCTCGGAAGCTGAGAACCTACCACTGACAGAGACCAGATATGGTTCTCATGGATCCTCTTCGCTCTGTGCTTGTGGGTGCAGGGGTCTGGCCTCACCCTGGTTTAAATTACTTCTGTCTACACAGAAGACCTTACACTTGGTCACACTGTCCCTCTTAGAAAGAGAACACCATACCTTGTTGAAATAATAGGATTCACATTGACTGCTTCTCAAGTGCAAAATGAAGCAGAACACTTTTGCAGTTCCTATGAAATGAAAGTATTTAATTATCATGCCTTAGATTTTTTTTGAGAATGCTTGTCATAATGCAACAGTTAAAAATTTTTTTAATGTTTATTTTTGTGAGAGAGAGACAGAGAGTGAGTGGGGAGAGGGGCAAAGAGAAAGAGAGACAGATACACATAGAATCCAAAGCAGGGTCCAGGCTCCGAGCTGTCAGCACAGAGCTCGATGTGGGGCTGGAACTCACAAACCACAGGATCATGACCTGAGCCAAAGTCGGATGCTTAACCAACTGAGCTACCCAGGTGCCCCCAAATGCAACACTTTCTGGGGTGAAAACAAACTGGGTCGGAGAGAATAGATGGCAGGTAACTCTTCAGCAAGTTAAGCTCTGGGTTTCTGGTTTCTGCCTCTTCCTGAGCCAGTCAGCAAACCTGGGCTTGTCTTCTCTTTTTTCAAGTCCATATAACTTACCTCCTAGGCCCTGAATTCACAGGCATCCCCTGCAGTTAGAGACTGAGGAGAAGTGCAATTAGAGACTTTATGGATAAAAATGAAAGGTGGCAGAGAAAATGGAGATGAGCAAGGACTTTTGAATCAGACCTGCATTTACTAGCTGGGGAAACTTTTCAAAGAGTTAGTTTTCTTATTTGTAAAATGGGATTAATTACAGTATCCAAAAGCATTTTTTGGTAAGAGTTAGATGATGTACTTAAAATACTTTAGAGCATATCAGTTGGAACATAGGAAACACCCAATAAGTACTAGCTGCTATTATTATTATTCCTCATGGATGGGCTCCTGCTGTGTAGACCCAGAGTCAAATGAAATGAAATAAAAGGAAAAGTAGCTGAGTTGATTTCTTGACTGACACACAAGTTGTCCTTCCCTCCTTTGGGAGTCTTATGAGCCAAATGGAATCTTCTGGGGTCACTTCTCTCTTCTCTTCTGTGTTCTGTGCTGCGTTCCATCTTGGCTGCCTGTCCTTTGAGGAGTATTTATGTATAAAATAATTTTAAAAATTTTATGTTCTCCCCATCCTAAGAATCTTCCATTTTAAATGGATCAGCCATTTGTTAGCACTTTAAAACTATCATGTGCTATGCTAAAATGCACACCACAAAAGCACATTTTTGCCACATGGCCTGTGTTTAAGTGATTCAGAGTAATTTCCATCACTGATAATTTAGCCATATGGGGGCAGGGGAAGGGAGCACTGAGTCCACGACCCTAATCCACTCAATTGAACTGTTTCCAGATCATGTCACACGAACTCTTCTCCAGATTTAGTCTCCGGTTCTTTGGAAGATGATAAAACGGTAGCCTGGGTTGGAAGCAATTGCGTTTATTGTTCGTGATTAGAAGAATCTTGTACTTTCTCTGCTGGGAAGAGGTGGCATATATCGGTGATGAGCCGATGAACAAAACAGGAAGGACCATGCTGTGGAAAGGAAAATGTGGCCACGTAGGGCTCTCATTTGTGAAAACACCACACACTGTCACCTCGACCATCCAGCCTCATACTGCAGAGACCAGAGAACTCAAAGAATATTTTTAGAAATCTGGGTTCCTAGACATCAAAGAAAGAACTGCAATGAAAAAAGTACTAAACAGTAATGCAGGAAGTGCCAGGTGGAGGCTGCTTCTGAGATCTCGGAAAATGAAGCCTTACTTACAGAAAAGCGGCTAAGGACACCCGCTAAGGAGCTGGGAAGCAGGCTTGAAGAACTCCTCCAGTGTTCCAGGAAGGAAGTGCTCCCTGCCAGATCACAGCCCAGATAATACCGGAGAAGTGTAGTTTGATTATATTTGCATGTGGGAGGTGTCCCTGAGGATGTCCTTCCCGAATGGAGATCAAAAGCACGACTCAACTTAGCATTCTTTTTGTTTAAGCAAGGTTTGGTCTGCTTTTTATCTCCATGGGCAATCTACCTGAGTAGACACTTCACCTAACTTCATGAAAAGGAGAAGTATATCTGAGGAAAAGAGAAATTTATTTGACTGAAATATATTAAAGTGAAATATATTTCAGTCAAATAAATTTCTCTTCTATTAAAGTGAAATATATTTCAGTCAAATAAATTTCTATTAAAGTGAAATATATTTCATGGCTGCTTTATTTTTATAGAGATCTCCTTGAGATAAGCCACAGGTGCTGGGATGGCATCAAAACTTAACTGTTGCTGAATACTAGTAGTGGTAGCAGTAGCAGCAGTAGTAATAGTCAGTGGCTGGTATTAGGCTAACAAGCTGACTGGGCTGATGGAGCCGCTTCACTAAAGGGCTGGGTGTCACTTCCATGTTGGGTGGTTCTCTGCTCCCACTTCTCCATGGCAAAGTGGGCAGGTACATGGTTTCCTGTCAATGTTTGTCTCTCATTCAGATGCTTCTCCCTCAATTTAGCAAGTTGGCAGTGGTGGGTTCTTAAGGCTGGAGTTTTGTCTCTTGGAAATTCACAACCCCACCCAAAGGAGGTGCTATTCTGAAGTTTAAGGCAGGATTTATTTATAGTAACTAAAAATGTTAGATTCTCATGTTCCACATATTATTCACTTCTTTATTTTGAAATCTTGGATACCCTATCTAAAATATGAAGTTTTTAGAAGGTATCAGAAAGCTCATCACGTGTGTGAGACTTTTTGTTTTTCTGTGCGCTATGGAAATATTGCAGGCTCATTTTATGATCCGTGCTCATTATTTATGATACAAATTGTCCTTTCTAGGGAGAAGGTTCTTTTCTTTCAAATGTCATAGAATTCACTTTTTCTTTCTTGAGATTGTTTCTAATTGGCTGTAAAATATCTCTGAGACCTGGGTGCTCACGTTCTGCCTGCAGAGTTTGTACGGCTACACTACCAGCTGCAGAATGTTTCTCCCATCTCAAGGTCATGTGTCCTAGACCTAACATGCCCACATGAATCCTCTATGGGGTGAATTATTAGCATATATATATTTTTTAATCTCAGGAAACTGAAACTTAAAAAATAAGTCATTGGTAGTCTTCTTAGCAAACGATGGTGGTACTGGGGCCACAGCAAGACCTTTGACTCCATAGGCAATGTTCGTTCTTTCACTTCTTCTTTTTTTTTTTTTTTTTTTTTTCTTTTTTTTTTTTTTTTTTTTTTTTTTTTGCTTTTTTAAAAATTGAAAACAATTTTAAATATGGAAAATTATAGAGAATTCGAGAAACAAAGACCCATGGACTCTCCCGTAGAATTGACAGCATGTTAACATTTTGGCATATTTCAGGTTTCTTCCAAGTCATAGAAAGCATTACAAAGAATTGTCTTGTTATTCCTCTGATCTTTTTCCTCTTCTCTGCTCTCTCCCTCTTTAGAAGCAATTTGTTCTCCATCCAGGCCATGTTTTGATGCTTTTATTACATACATATGTATCTCTTATCAGTATTTCGCCTAACTTAGGTGTTTACAAATGTATGTACATTTTTATTTATAATATATAAATAGATTTTATTGTATATATTATTCAACTTACTCTTTTCCTCAATTATGTTTCTGTTTCTGATGTTACAGATAGATCTAAATTATTTATTTTAATGGCTCTCTAGTATTTCTTTGTATTAATGTATTGTAATGTGCCCTGTTGATACTTAGCTTGTTTCCACATTTCTGTTCTTCTACAAACAATGCCAAGCGCGTCGCTTTGCTTCTGTAGTTATGAACATAGTTGGAGCCAGTTGGTCCCCGGAGCGTGTGTACGCCTCCACCCCCCTGGGGGTGAACTTCCCTACATCCTCGCTACCTCTCGGCACTGTTGGACTAGAATTTTTGCCAGTTGTAAAACAGTATCTCCTTTGTTTTAATTTTACTTTGCTTTGGCCTGATACCACGCCTCACTGTAGGTGCAGCTGAGTGTCTTCTCCTTAGCTCACTGACCATTCAGGCTTCCGCCTTTGTGAACTGGCCGTTCATATCCTTTGCTCCCTCTTCTGTTTGGTTGTCCTTTCTCCTGCTGATCTGTCGGAACTGTGGATACCGCCAACGTTGCTCATTTGTCAGAATGTGTTTGCATGCTGTTGTCTTCTTCCAGTCAATGTTTTTGTTCATTTCGTTATGGTATCTTGAAAAATGTACAAGTTTTAAATTTTGGTATAAATGTATCTGTCCTTTGGTGCTCCCTGTGTGTCTTGACTGCCATGAGGTTATTTGTGTAATAGCTTTATTAAAGTTTTATTTTATTTTTCAGCTTTATGTTTTTAGTTACAGCCTCCCACACTCCTACCATTTATCTCCTCCCTTAATCTTTTTCTCTGTAGCATGTATCATCCTATAATTTACACTTACCTATAATATATACTACGTATTATCTATAATATATACTACCCTTATCTGTCTATATATACCACACTTATCCATTTTGCTTACACAGACCTCACTAGAATGTAAGCTCCATGAGGGCAGTGGTATTTTTCCTTTTTGTTCTTGGCTGTACTCCTAACATCTGGAACAGTCACTGGCATGTAGTAGGTGCTCAATAAATACTTGTTGAAGAAATAAAGAATAATCCATGAATTTATTTTTGTGTATGTAGTGTGAATAGGGATCCACGTTTTTGTTTTTGTGTGTTTGTTTTTCTCACAAGAAGCTTGTTTCTCTAACAGCGCTCATTGACTACTTCATCTTTGCCCCACCGATTTTTTCATGACCTCTTTATCACCCTGGACTTGTTTCCCATGTGTCACTGCCTTTAAATTTTCCTTTTCTCTTGCCCTGATGGGTCAGTCAACATTTAAGAAGTGCCTTTTAGGAACCAAATGCAAAAATCAACATGAGTTCTTGCCCTCAAAGGACTTTCTGGTTGACCCTAAAACTTGTTTTAGAACTCAAGACAGAATAGGACAGGTATTAACCTGGGGAATGAGCTGTGTGCTAGTGACACAGAATCTGGAGATGGTAGTGATCAAGTTCATAGGCTTCAAGTAAACTGAATCTGGCTTTGCATCCTACTCCTTTCTTGACTTGGCTTTTTATATTGAACAAAGATATTTATTCTCCAACATTCAGCTTCCTTATCAACAAAATGAGTGCGGTCATAATAGTACCGGCTTCAGAGGCTTCTTGTAGGATTGATTGATGAAATGCATGCTAAGGGCTTAGCACAGAGCTTCTAAGTGTTCACTAATGCAGGTGTGGGTGCAGACGCCTTATGGAGGAGGTGATATTTGACCAGGTCTTGCAGGATGGATTGGATTTTTCTAGTCAGGGATCGAATGGGTGGAAAGGGACGTGACAGACAAAATATAGAATTAAAAACAACAACAACAAAACAGAAGAAAAAAACCCCATGGAGACCAGAAAAATATAGGGTGAGTTCAGAGAGCTATTAATCTAGTTTGGCTGGATTGCAGTGGGGAAAGATAATGAAGAGGCTGGAAATGAGGCCAGGGCCAGTTGTGGGTGAGCACCCCACTCAGCACCAAGCTAAGAAAATATCCTGTGCTGCCCTACTCCTGAGTCCTCAGTGGCGCCCTCTGCCTGGTCGGATCCAATTGCAGAGTGATGTCTCTGGTAGGAGGAGCTGGGCGAATAGGAGGGGAGAGAAGCAGGAAGGGCAGCTGGAAGCCTCCCGGGAGAACCCTGGCCAGTGCCGGTGAAGGTCTATATGCAAGGACACTTGAGTTTTAGGGACATTTTAAAAACCACCATTTTTAAGCACCAGCTGTGTATTACATGTGGAGCTGGATGCCTCCATGTGCACCATCTCACCACATTAGGCTGAGGTCTCTCCCTGGATGTTCCTGTTCGGTGCAGGGTCTGTAGTCTCTGATGCTGCATCTCTTGAGGAAAGCCTGGGGGTTTAGAAACTTACAGTGCCCTCTTCCCCGCCTCTCCATTCCACTTTCCTCCTCTAAAGTCAGAGGGAAAAAGAACAGCCTAAAGGCTTAGGGCCCCAGCAAATGCTTTGTAAAGGAAACTACCTGCCAGCATTCTTCCCAGACTTGCCTAATTTCCAGGCACTGTTGCACTGATAGGGCATCATCACAGGGAGGGTGGAAGCAGACCTCTGAACATCGCTGTGGAGACAGAAGGAGCCACAGCCTTGGTATCAGAGAGATGTGGGTTTAGATCTCAGCCGCGCCAGCATTCAGCTCTTGGGGGATCAGCTGTCCTGCTTTGCCAGCGAATGAGAAAGCTCCGGACACATGGGACTCCCAGTGCTAAAGCCTGGGCAGTCCCCGGCAAGCTGGGGTGAGCTGGTCACCCTCTTCAGCCCCCAGGCCTGACCCCTTTCCTCACCCCATCTGTAGTCAGCAGGTGCGTCCTGTCTCAGGGGTACAAAACATCACTGTGCCTCTCCCTTTATTCCACTTGCTTGGGAGTTTCGTTTTCTGCTTACTGCCTGCCTTCCTCACTGGGACATGTGGTCTGTGAAGGCGAAGGTCAGGTCTTCCTAGCTGACTGCTCTGCTCCCAGCATCTAACACTGAGCCTGACACAGAGGTGATCATAAGTGACTGCTGAGGGAATGATGGGTAATAAAACTCTAGGAACCTCAGTTTCTTCCTCCGTGGGGGATAATCATTCCTAGGGTTGTTTCTGAGAATAATAAGTGAACCCAGCAACAACCCTGATAGCCAGGACACACCCCTGTGCCTGCCTTCCCAGGGATCTGTTATTCCCTCTCAGATCAGAAAACCCAGTTGATTGATCCTTCCCTGATGTTTATACAGCCCATCATGTTTAGGCACCTGGGAGAAGCAGGGTGCAGTTCTCCTGAAAGAGAAGTTGGGTTATCTTTACTATAAGATAGAAATCAAGCCAAATTAGATTATTTAACCTCAGAAGCCAGTTTCAACTGATCCTTCTGAATGGTATAGTTCTATTATTATATATTACCTCAAACTTAATAGAAAAAAATTGATTAA
Organism: Crocuta crocuta; assembly: GCF_008692635.1. NCBI lineage: Eukaryota > Metazoa > Chordata > Mammalia > Carnivora > Hyaenidae > Crocuta > Crocuta crocuta. Next base: position 15,682,344 of record NW_027527920.1, on the reverse strand, counting down.
AATATGTGCCCTGTTCATATCTAGCCTGGCTGAATGCCACAAGACACATTAATTGGAAATGAATTTCTACAAATCCAATCAAGCATCATGAAGATGAAAAATGTACCTTTTTTTTTTTTTTACCTCCGTTCCGTCATTGATTTTTCATTTTCCCGACTCAGAGCTTCATTTAGCAATTTTTCAGTTTCATTTTGTTGTGGCCTTAATTCATTCCCTTCACTCCCCCCAAAATGAGATAATGCACCATTTTCCTTGTCCTTTTTAAACGGTTCTTTTATGTTGCATTAGTGTAGGGCAGAGTCTGATCTCGTCATATTTCCCTATGCTTTATTATTTTTTCTCTTTTAGGAAAAGAGGGTAACTTCATTATTTTTTAAATTCTTACTGTGGTGGTTTTTATCAAGGAGAATGCACTTTAAAAATACAATAACTATGAAATTACAGTGTTACGAGACTCCTGAAATAGAATTAAGAGCAGCCGTAGCAACCATGAAAAACCTTTTCCGAAGAAGAGTGCAGAGTGTCAGTTATTCTCATTTTTCATGGGGGGGGGGTGCCAAGTGCATGGACATTAAGCATGATTCTTAGTTTGCTAAGGGTGAGGAGGACAATTATTTTCTAGATCACATAGGGTTCTAGTCCACAAAGGGGAACATGAGTTTGGGTGGAAAACAAGGCCCTGTCAGTACAAGAGGAGGCAAAAGAACACTCCATCCAGAAGTGAGCTCTAGAAGATTCTTGGCTATTCAAATGTTCCATGTCTGCCCTGGTAGGTTCACTGATCCACTGAGCCTCTAAGGGGGGGGTGAAAATGATAATAGGACTCTTCAAACTATTTTCCTTGTGAATTTTTCAAATACTCTAACAGCATAAATTGCCACTGAGAAGTCAACAAGGACTCAAAGTATCCTACTGCTTTGCCTTTGCCTGGAATTCATAACCCTGGTTGTCTCGTTGTTATGAAAAGCTTTAACTGACAGTCATCTTTGATACCTTTGTCCATGGGAAAATGAATTTTTTCTTCATAAACGTGGCTCAAAGCAGAAAGTCTTTTGAAATGAGGATCCATGGGAAAGAGTAACAAATCGGAGGTGCTGGTGATAGAGGTTGGGAATGTTATTTATTAACGTGTGGTCAGGTTTCACAGTACACACACATGCACACACACACAACTCTCACATCCTGATTTTGAATAAATGTGCCTGTGGACCTCCATTGGTTAATCCTAAAATTTGAATGAAAACGAAACAAATTTCCTAGCAATTACATCATAAACTTAGTTTGGATTGAAAAAAATCTAATTCCCTCTTCCTCACCGGAGGATGTTAATGTGATTCAATGTGATCATCAGTTTTAACATGACTTCTTGTATGGTGCTCCTTTTCGGTGTATGTTTACGGTTCATTTAAGGATTTTTCCAGATACATATATATTGTCATTTGCCCACTGGTAAAACACAATGACCCTATGGCACAGTTTCTTAAAAAAAAACATACCAAGTGCTGTGTACTATTTAATACATATTTGCTGCTGCATTTCTTACATTCGTTAATTTCTCTTCTCATCCCCAGCCTCAATAGTGAGTTATGTTTCACAAGTTTTGCACAATTGGGTACTATTCACATAATTCTCATTACAGGGCTGTATTGTATTCTGACATTAACATGAAATGACCTGTGACCTGCATGTGTGTCACTAACGGGGAAAAAAAATTTCGGGAAGCTGAGAAGCCTCATAACTTCCAGGGTTGCTCTGAAATCCATAACAGGATCTTACTAAAATTTTGCACAGTTTCATTTTGTTCTGGTTGACACATAAGCTGTTTTTGAAAGAAAGCTTAGGAGTCCTTTCACTTTAGCAGTGTTTCCAAAAGCAGGTTATAAAAACGTGTGGATTGACAAGGGTACTTGCATCTTCTAAGAGAACAGTTCTTTTATGTAAGATCATTGATACAGTAAACACATGCCCCCTGTGGGTGTGCGGTCTAGTGCAAGAGAGAGATGTCCACAAAGGATGGTAGTAGCAGCGAAGTGTCTTAACAGGGGTCTGTTGAGAGGGCTGAGGTAGAACAGAAGAGGGAGACAGGAAGCCAGCCTGGAAGATTTGGGGACTGCTGCTCTGGGAGGTGTCTAGTGAGTATGTTGTGACAGCAGGAGATCTCTGGGTGGAGAGGGGGATGGAGGGTAGGAAGGCATGCTTGGTGGAAGCACCAGCTTGTGCAAAGGCCCAGAGGCAGAACCACTGTATGTCTGTGGGGTGCTGAGAGGATGGAGTGGCTTAAACGTGGGGTTCATCTGGGACAGGACAGGCATGAAAGGACAGTAGGGACATAGAGGGGGGATCGTAGCAGAAGGGCCTCACATCCACGCTAGGGAGTTTGAATGGCAGAAGCTTGAGAGGGTTTTTAAGTAGGGCAGTGATACGTTCAGCATCTCTGGGGGTAGGCCTAGAAGCCAGTATTTTGTAAAAGCTCCTCCTTGGTGATTCCATTGTGTGGCCACGGCTTAAGAGGGATTGCTTAGTTTAAATCACCTATGGACATAACTCAGTGGTGGCAAATGTGAAGAAAAGCCATTATCAGTTCTAAGAAAGTAGAGGATACACCCCTCCCCAAAACATACCACTTTAAATATCAGACTGGCTATAGTCTTAAGAGACCTAGCATCCCACGTGATCATTAGGCTGCAAGATGTATATTCGGCTTGAGTTACAAAGAAACATGCTTATCAAGACAAAAATAAGAAAAAAACTCTATTAACATTAGTTACTAGATTCTAGATTTTCCAAGATGGGTTTCTTTCTTTGTCCTAGAAAGGGGGTCTACTATTTGATACTGAAATTTAACAGTTGTGACAAGATTATGTTCTGAAGTAAAAAGGATGAGGTTTGGAAAGTGAGTGAGTCTGATTTCTCATTTCTTAAGGCCTTGATTTGAGCCTGGTACTTTGGTCATTTACCACCACCTGGTGACAGCTAGATCTAAACGCAGCTTCATGAAGAATCCACGAAGCTCTTCAAGGTCAAATTTACAAATCTGAATGTATCAAAAAGAGTAAAGGTTGCAGGCCAGCTGCATGGCACCCTGGATGTTGGAGTGGCCCTGATTTGGCGGGTGCTTCGAGGACATCCACCTTGGGTCACCAGGGCCTCTGAGACTCTGTTCCAGACAGTTTTGCCCCTGAAGTCTAAGGGAGGGATTGGTGAGAGATGGATGTATGGAGCCCCTGATTCACTCCCTCGCTGTCTGGGAATATAAGGATGACAGACGTCTTTACTCTCAAGAAGCTCACAGTCTAGGGAGGGAGAAATACTAGTAATAACATAGCAGTAGCTACATTTAGAGCGTTTATCATGTGCTGGGTTCTGTAGGAGACCATGTTTGAAGGTGGTTTGATGTTGGCAGTCATGACTAACACCGTTTTCCGCACAAATGCGTGGTTTCGAGATTGAGCCTCACAACAGGTATCTCCTAGGAGGACACTGGGCCGTGCTCCAGGGGCAGACCCAGGGGAGACAGTTGGGGTTCAAGGTCAGCGCCCCATGTAGGGTCTGAGGGGCAAGTCATGCGCTGTCTGCCAGCCTTGGTGTCCTTTTCTCTCTCATCTGAACAAGTCAACCCTGGTCACAGGATATGCTGTACAAGGAATGGTCAAGGATAAAAGTATTCACTTAGAACAAGAGCACGATTGCTTCTGGAAGCTTCAGTTGTTGAGAAAGGCAAGCCTTGGCAGCAGAAGCTTCAGCACCCCAGACCCTTCCCACGGCTGTCCTCTCCTGAAGGAGGTGCCTCTTTCGCTCCACCTCTGTCCTCCTAGAATGCCCCGGACTCCCCTCCCACCCCAGCCTCCAGGTGACAGCTCTCCCCCGTCGCTACTCATTTTTTAAAAATGAAAATCCTGTCTGTATTTTCCTGGGAACTGTTCGTCAGGGTGCCTTTCAACCCTTGCTTCCTTAGACTCACAAACCGGTCTGATTACTTCAGAGATAGTGAAGCAAGTGTATTTGAAGTCTCTTTTTATGTTATTTGATGAAATTTACTCCAACCTCCTTGGAACATTGTAGCTAATTTTAGTACCTGTTTTGCCTAAAGAACTAAAGTCATTTTAAAAAAAATCTTAATACCATAGGAAGGAATGAAAGGGAGCATTATAAGGATGATTTTTGAAAACTATTCCTACAAATATTGAAGGACATTTAAAGAAATGACTCTCTTTTTGCCCATAATCCTACCCGAACTCAGAACTGTTCCATTTATTTAACTTCTGGCTTTTACCTTCGATCGTTGTGAAATTTTTTTTTAATCCCCCCGAGGCTTTTTGTAAACACTTAAATTTTGCAGTATATTTGTTTGCAGTGTCTCTAATAAATTCCATCAAATTGATATTCCATAATGTATTACCCAGTCCTTTAGTGCTAGACATTAAGGCTATTTCCATTTTCTATTATAAATAATAGGAGCAAGAACATCTTTGTATATACAGCTTTTTTTCCTATGTCTGAATGATATCCTTAGGATAAATTCCCAGGAGTGGGATTAGTGGGTCAAAGGGTATGAACAGCTTTATGGCTCTTAATATTTATTGCTAAGTCGCCCAAAGGGTCATTCTAATTTACAGTGCCACCTGCAATACATGAGAGAAGCTGTCCCTCCCAGCCCTTTCAGCACGGAGTTCTTCAGCCAGTGGTTTGGGGCAAATTTAAACGTTATTAAAGGGTAACTTGTTACTGTTTTTAATTGGGAATGTCTTTAATTATTTCTCAACATTGGACATTTTTTCTTAAATGTGCTTACTATATTCTATTCTGTATGGCTTACTTTTTATGTCGGAGTGTATTTTTTGACACTAGGTGGAATTTAAAATGTTTTATCGTGAAAATGTCAAATGCACTCAGGACAGACAGACTAATCAATGAACACCCCTCCCCCCAGGCTCATTACCAGTTTCAACAAATAGCAAATTGGCTCTATTTACCTTCCTTGCCCCTTCTTTTCCTCTTTTTTCCCCCTTTGTGTAGTTATTTTAAAGCAAATCCCAGACATTCTGCTTGTGTTTTCTACACTCTTCATCTCTAACACAATGGACTTAGATAATTGTAATGCTATTGTCGCATCTAACAAAATTAATGATAGTTCCTTGCTATTATTTAGTACCAATCTGTCCTAAAATTTTCCACAGTGTCTTTAACATGTCCTTTTCACTGTTGCTTTGTTTCAGTCAGTCCAGAGAAGGTCCATTATGTTATGTTGATGGTTGTGTTTCTATCCTCTTTTAATCTAGAGCACACTTCTCCCCGTTCTTCCTCCTCCCCCGTCAAGTTTCCCCCACCCAGTGACGTTGCAGGAACTGAGTCTGTTGTCCTATAAAAGTTTCCATGTGATGGATAGGACTTCCTGTTTATTAGCTCCGGCAGCTTGGTGAGACTTGGTTTTAACTTTCTTGCAGGGGTAAGCAAGAATACTTCGTGGTGCTGTGTGACTTACTCCATATCTCTTCAGCAGCACGCGTGTCCCACTTCGGGTGACGATTCTGAGGCAGATTGTGGTTTCAGATGGCGACAGCCCAAGGCGCAGTTGTAAAGTTCCTCCTTAGCTTTGCCCCTGACCATTTCATCTATTAATGATGGTTGCTTGAGTGCGTTATTCCCTAGAGATTGCACAATGGTGATTTTCTAAATCTATCATTCTTTCCCATTAACTGGAATTCTTCTGAAAAGCAAAACTTTTCCCCCTTATCACCTAGGACTTTTTAGTAATCTCAAAATGCAGTTTATACAAGAAAGGCAGGATAAATACCTTATTCTTTCTCTAAATTGCCAGGGTTTTTTTTTGTTTGTTTGTTTATTTTTGAGAGAGGGACTGTACAAGCAGGGGAGGCACAGGGAGAGGGGGAGACAGAGAATCCAAAGGAGGCTCCATGCTGTCAGCATAGAGCCCGACGCAGGGCTCGAACTCACATACCATGAGATCATGACCTGAGAGGAAGTCAGACACTTAACGGCCTAAGCCACCCAAGATCCCCATATTGTCAGCTTTCTAAGTAAGGAGCTGGTTCCCTTGTTACTCCCAGTGGTGTCCAATGAGTCACTGTTACTGTTGGTTTTTGTTTTGGAAGAGTCATAAAGTACTCAGGGTCTTAAAAACTTGTATATTTCATGCATTTTACTCCATTACATTCATGATTCTTTTTGATGCTCGCATTGTCCCATCCTTGGCCCAAGGGAGACCCTTCACATATTTGTTTTCAGGCATAACAAGGTGTCTTGGGTTCATCTAGTATATTTTCATGCCTGGAAATGAGATCTTCCTCCAAGATGACTTGTATTTGTTGGTGAGGGTTGGTGTATAGATGCCACAATCTGTATGTATTCTGTGCTTCTTGTTATTATTTCTAAGTTTTCTCAGTGCACAGGGTTAGGAAGTGCGTATTTAACAAATGAAAATAAAATACTAGGAGTTCATACTGATATTTTCATACCAATTTAACAAAAAAAAATTATTTTAGTTCTTTGATTTCACATTTGTTTCTCTCTCTTACACAAAAAACCTTGGGTCCAAACACTGTTATACTACAATATTTCCAATAGTTTCAAAGCAACAGTACCAATATTATTACCAACCATTTTCCTAGTGAATAAGAGATTTCTTTGCAGTTCTGTTTATGTTTAGAATATATCCCACTAAAAAGAGTCAAATTAACTTGTTCTAACAACACTTAGGTTCTTTTCACCAATTTGATATACAGTTAAGTTCCTTTATTTCAATTTGTTTTCAAGTTTTAGGATTTGCTTTTTTATTCCTTTTTGGTTTCATTTTATTTTTGGATCCGTAAAATACACTTTCAAAACTAAACGTAGGTAAGAAAGTGTTATCAAAAAAGTCTTTCTTCGTCTCCTCTGAGTTCCTACCTCTCTCTATTGGCAGCTCTTTCTTAATAATTTTGGTTTCTTTTATCTTTGCAGAATTTCTTTTTTGCAACTACATATGCATTCATATGTCCTCACCTCTCTTACAGTGAAGCTCACATACTATTCCTTACAATGCACCATATCTGTTCTAGAAATCTGCATAGCCATCCATTGTCACGATGAACCATGGTTTATTTAACCAGCTACTTACTGATTGATGGAGTTCTGTTTTCTCTGTGTCTTTTAAAAACCAAAAATCCTTTGTCCAGGTCATTTTATATTTTGGCCAGTGTGTCTTTGGTGATCTCTTTCTAGAAATGGGATTGCTAGGTTGAAGGGCAATGTGATTATACTTTTGACTTTTTCTAGCTCCTGCTAGATTCACTTCTAGCAGGAATTGTGTCATTTTGCACTGAGAAGGGTTTTGTAAAAAGACCTTGCAAATGCACAAATTCAGTATACAGTTGGAAAAGTTAGTGTGTTCTTTAAAATCACAAGTTATTGATTGAACCTGCACCGTTTCCCCCTAATGTCTATGCTGTAGCCTGGTACAGAGCACCTGGTTCCTGCCTTTTCTTCTTTTTTTAAAGTTTATTTATTTACTTTGAAAGACAGTGAGCACAAGTGGGGAGGAGCAGAGAGAAGGAGAGACAGACCCCTAAGCAGGCTCCGCGCCATCAGTGCACAGCCCGTTGCAGGGCTCAGCCTCGCTGTACCGTGAGATCGTGACCTGAGCTGAGATCAAGAGTCGGCGCTTAAATGACTGTGCCACCCAGGTGCCCCCGGTTCCTGCTTTTAGGGCTTCCATGGTTTGTCTGTGGAAAATGACATGAATGAAAAGCAGGGTTAGAGTAGCTGAAGATAGACTGTGTTGTAAAAACAAAGGTGAAAGTCCAGCTCAAGCGTCTCTCTTGAGGAAGCCTTCCCCACTTACCGCAGGCCACGTGAGTCCTTGATCCTCTCACTTCCATTTGCACTTTTAGTGACAGTGACCCTTTCTCCAGACCCAAACTTTTGAGCCCTGGTTGAACAGATCCAAATGAACTAACAGGGATAACAGAGCTGAATGTTTGAAATGTGGGCTGCCTCACAAATTTGAGCTGAATAATTATTTTCTGTGGAGGTGTGTTTGCATTTCCCAAAGCATGTTCTCTGGAACATACGTGGGATGCTACATGGGTTACACAGCAAAATCAGTGTGGAAATGTCAGGCTGAACAAACCCAATGAGACGTGACTCCAAAATCAGATGCTGTCCCATGCTCACGTGGCCACAGAGCCCTCTTTCCAGGGAGCATCTCGTGTTCATACTGTTCCATGAGCCACGAAGAACATGTGGGTTCTGTTTAAATGAAAACCAAAGGTTGATTAACTTGTGTTTGTACAGTTCTGTAATTTCTTATTAACATTTTTTTATTTGTTTCTTTCTAGATTGAATCATTAAAGAAAAAGGTGCAGCAGAAACAGCTTTTAATACTGCAGCTTTTAGAAAAGATATCTTTCTTAGAAGGAGAGGTAAGAAGCTGTGTTTCTTGAAGCTGGTGTCTTCCCTACCATTAAATTTTATGTTGCTAAGCCTACCACTGACACTTAATTAAAAATATGGCTATTTCCTGGCCTTATAAAATTGACTGAAGGTTAACTGCCAACACTGAAAATGAGGTTCTGACAGCTAGTTTTTCTTTACCACCTGACTCTCCTCATTCCAGCTTGCTGTGCTCACCCCTGCTTTTTGGCTCTCATTTTTCTTGTTCAGGAATTTTCTTAGCAAGTTGGATAAGCTGTTGAACAACACTGATAATCTCCCACGTTTATGTAGTGCTTCATACTTTTGTGAAATATTTTTCAGGCACATTCCTCACATGGTTCTCTCAGTGACTCTAAAAGAGACAAAGATCATTATCTTTGTGTTAACGCAGGTTTTAAAAGGAGGTACAGAAAAAAGAAAAGGAGGCACAGAGAAGGCAGGTGGCTTTGCTCAAGGTCACCCAGCTTAGCTGATGCCAGCGCCAGGCTGAGAGACAGGTCCCTAACCAGTGCTCTGCTGTGACACGGAGTCAGCATGGTTAGAGGTGACTTAATTTCACCTCAGGTTTTCATGACATTTAGTCTTCCTGACGAAAAAGTCACTTTGGAGATTTGGTGTAGGTTCCAAAAAAGGAAATTATGGAGTTGGAAGAACCTGAAGAGCTTAGGTATTAATAGAAGGAGAAGCCAAAATCTATTTGCTCTGCAGGCTCTATTAGGAGCTTGGCACTGAGCCTCTTCCTTTGAGCCTCATGAATCTCTCCCTGTCTGTGCTCGACATAGTTCTTCCCCTGAGGGAGACCGCCCAGGAGAGAATGATGAAGTGAGCAAACAGGGAAGAAACGACGTCTATTAAGCACCTGGTATCGTTGGGTATTGTTAATTGCTCTCCCCATCCTTTGTAGAACATAAGAGGTTAAGAGTGGAATCGGACTTGCCCAAGTTGGAACCCTAGATCTGCCTCTTAGGAGCTGGGTGATGCTGGGGAAGTTTCTTATAATTAGAACATGAGGACGGTAATTGCACTTACGTGTGTGTGGCCGTGCAGTAAGGTAGAAAATGCCTGGCATGTTTATGAAGAGGCATGTCTTAGGAATTAGATTATACTTCTCCCATTTTATAAATGGGAAACTGAGGTTCAGGGGCATTAAGGAGCCCATCCAAGGTGACATTAGAAATGGGTAAGCCTGAATTCAAAGCTTGAGCTCTTCACTGCTGTGTTTGTAGGAGGGATAATCTGTGCTTTCATTTATTCTGTTTTGGGAGCTGCCTATAAAAGTCATGACCAGGGAGCGCCTGGGTGGCTTAGTCGGTTGAGCGTCTGACTTCGGCTCAGGTCATGATATCACGATTCGTGGTTTCGAGCCCCGCGTCGGGCTCTGTGCTGACAAGTAACTCAGAGCCTGGAGCCTGCTTCAGATTCTGTGTCTCCCTGTGTCTCTGACCCTCCCCTGCTCACGCTGTCTCAGGGAAAAAAAAAAAAAAAGTCATGACCAGAAGTCCCTCATGGCCCACAGGGACCTGGTAGCAGATTCAGGTCCAAGGAGTCTCAGTGTCCTGACAGCTGAGTAAATGGCGTTTTGCCCTGGCCCTCTCCTGCCTTCCCCTCCACAGTCCCGGGGTCCAGCTCCAGCCTTACTGATCGACATTTCTGAGATCGCCCTGTGAAGTCACCGCTTTCTGTGGGAAGAATCACACCTTCCCCAGTGAGATTAGAGAGCGAGGGCCCTGGTGCCAGCCCACGGGTCCAGAGAGAAAGGGTGGTTCCAGGACAACGGAAGGAGAAGCTGACAGGAGGCAGAGCAGGTCACCCAAGGCAGTGCCCACCAGCTCGCCCTTCCCCGTGGCTGTGCCACTCAAGCCAGCTCTACTTGTAGGTGACGAAATGTCCGAGGGGATGTTAGCAGAGAGAACAGCCAAACACACTGTGCTTTAATGCTTCATTTCTTCCTGTCTTGCCCAGACCCTGAGATGTGGGTCTTAGTCCACATAGTTTATTTGACAGGTGATCCCAGGAAGCCCCAGTGGAAGGGGGGAAAACTGAGTCAGGGAAAAGCTGAAAGCCAATAATGGGTGCCTGGCTGAGGGTGTTGCCACCATGGGCAGCTGCCACTCACTCTCCTTGGGGGCCTGTAGGAGGTGCTGCGCTCTGGCCTCTGAGTTATCCTTACCAACAGGTCAGAAAGCTGGGCATTTAGCCAGTAACTCCCGTCAGCCACTGGGTGAGGCCCGCTCCTGGGGGAGCAGAGGGACCAGCTGTGGCCTGTTCCGGCAGGGCCACCTAGACTCTGGTGGTTAGAAAAGCCCTCAGGAAAAGAGTCACAAGTGGCTGTCGGGAAATGGATATGAGCGGGGCCAGCAGTGTCTGCTGTGTGTATCCGGTGAGCAAGACTTTGAGAACCCGTTTTCCTTGAGCATTTAAATACCGGTGATAAATTTGTTTGACACAATTCCCATAAACTATTTAAATTCCTCTCCAAATATAGTATGGCTGATTCCTTTTGATTACTTCCTACATCCACTTAAACAGCAGATAACACACACACACACATACACACTCGCAAAATAAGTTACATAGTGATAAGAGTAATACATTTACACTTGATCTTATTCTAAAATATCTTGGGCTTAGTTTATTTATTTCTTCACTGTTTCTGTTGTTGTTTTTTATATCTTCCCAAGGCTATTGTTTTACTTATTTCAAAGTTTTCTTAGAGTTAACATCATTGTAACACTTTCCAGACAGGTGTACGGCTCTTTCAGGTCTGAAGAAGACAGAATAGCTTTTCTGAGTAGCTCTAAGGTTAGAGCGTGTGGGTTCTGGGGTGCGCACACAGGATGAAGTGACTTCAAGGTGACTCAAAGTCAAGACCCCTTATCATCATGATGCCTGGACCTAATTTTTAGAACTATTAAAAACGTTAACTGTTCCTTAATAGTTTACCGTACTTTGTTGGGCCAGGTAAAGATTTCGCCTCTGAGGAGATGAGAGTTTGAGTTGAGAACTTGTTCCTCTTTAGGCTGTGTGACTAGTTTATCCTGTTACAAACACACTGCTGACTGTTGGTTCCTTGCTAACTGTGGGTGACCACTAATGGCAGTGACCTCTGCCCCTCTTCCCACCTGGTGGTTATATGATTACCAACGCCAAGCAGTCCTTCCGTGGGCCCTAAGGTCCTGGGATGACCTGACTTAACAGTTTATTTTGTTACTGAAAACAATTTCTTTTTAATGTTTAATATCAGACACACTGCTGATACTCATTTCCTGACCGGCCACTTTATATTTGAGTGAGTGAGAGAGAGAGCATGAGCAGGGGAGGGGCAGAGAGGGAGACACAGAATCTGAAGCAGGCTCCAGGCTCTGAGCTGTCAGCACAGAGCCCGACGTGGGGCTTGAACTCACGAACTGCAAGATCATGACCTGAGCTGAAGTCAGATGCTTAACTGACAGAGCCGGCCAGGTGTCCCCAGTTTCTGTTATTATTTCTTACCTGATACAGAAGTTTTATAAACATATAATACTCTATAAAAGAAATGATATCACCTTATATGTTAATGCTTTCTAGTTTTAAAAATCAATACAAATTGTTAGCTTATTATAGTCACCTTTTCTACTAAAACCATCTTTGTGTACACTTGATATTAACTTTCCCTTTAAGAGTTGTGAACACAAGGCATTTCTCAGACTATGTTTCCATAATAATAATTTCCTTCTCCTTTTTTGATGCCCAGATTGTCACAACTCCGCGCGAGTTCTCGTACATTAACTTCTTTGCCCGTGTGGCAGGGTTCTTGACGCTTTGGGGTTCATTATTGCTGTCCTCGTTTTTGTCCTATTTCAAGATACGGGATTGGCTTGTCTCTGAGGAGCCCTGGTTCATTTTAGTGGAGAACTATACCGAGAACTACCCGGGCATGAGAACTGGTCATGGCTGAAGCTCTGGGCCTAGTGTTAGGCCAGTTTTGCTAGTGACAGAATTGGGGGGAAATGTCTTTTTAAGATGATGAAGTCCCACTGACATATTTCAGATGTATCTAAGTAGACTGCTTTACGATGCAGCGTTCTGCTGGCCCTAAGACTTTCTATGACGTTGGCCTGTTCTAACGCCAGTAATTTTTATATCATGCTTTCCATCCCCTGCTTTAAACCATGGTGATGCCAAAGGCAGTATTTCAGATACCTTTGAAAAGTTTTCATAGACAAATCTGGTAACTTCCTATATTCCATCTTATTACGTAAGTAGCTACCTTTTATTAAGGGCCTAAATGCAGACTCTGAAGCGAGGCTGCCTGAGTTCAAATCCCCACTCTGCCACTTAACTAGTTAGGTGATCCTAGGTGAGTTAACTGTTCTGGGCCTTAGTTTGCTCATTTGTAAAACAGAGTCTTCTCTTTACCTTGATATCATCTCCATAGAGTTGTTATGAGGATTAAATTAATAGGAAGTGATTAGAAAAGTACATGGCTCATAGTAAATGCTGTGTTTACTGTTTCTTCAGCTGTGTGGGCCCCAGGGTCTCCCTTTATGTATGTATTTCCTTCTTCTCCTCTTCCTCCCCACCTTTTTAAATATATTTTTTTTAACAAGTTCACGTATTTGAGAGAGAAAGTGTGAGTAGGGGAGGGGCAGAGAGAGGGAGCGAAAGGAAGAGAGAGAGAATCCCAAGCTGGCTCTGTGCTGTCAGCACTTGGGGCTCAAACCCGCAAACCTGTGAGATCATGACCTGAGCCGAAGTCAGACGCTTAACCGACTGAGCCAGCCAGGCACCACACATTCTTTTTTAGAATAGAGAATGTGGATCATTTTGGTTTCTGAATCCATCATTTGTAATTACTAATGCTTATACTCATTGGGTTTTGAACCCTCACCAGATTCCTAAAAGTTTGCCCTATCAACCAATTCAAAATCTCCCCAGTACAAAAATATGTCCATTCTTTTTCTCCTTTTTTTCCAAGCAGTATTTTTTTATGTGCCTACCTCTTGAATAAGGACTATCCCATCCCCTATTTCCGATATAGAAAATGTTATTAAAATAAAATTATAAGCATATGCCTCCATGAGGTTGATAAGCTTTCTGAAACTGAACAGATTCCATTCTGTTCTTCTCTGCTGCAAATCCTGAACCTACAGCTAAATTCAAAGGTAAGAGCAAAGGACTCACATGTCTTCGTTTTGTCCATCCTGCATTTAATGCGTGTTGTATGGTACATAAACCTCTCAGCATGTCTGTTGTGCATTCCTGGGACTATTAGTAATGTTCCAGTGTAGTAGTGGGGCGGCAGCACCAGGCACCGGGGCTCCGCGTCCGCACTTTATTGGACACGCGTTCTTGTTTAGTGCAGGTGCTGCAGCTCCGGCCGCTCCCTCCCCTGGGCCTGAGGGAGTGGCTGACACACACGTGGGGGTGGGGGTGTTGACATACGCTTGTGACTTCATTTCCAAAAAACGCCACAAGGTGCTGCACCAGGTCCCTCCTTCCTGAAAGGCACGCAGCCTGTGAGCTGCATTTCCCACCTGAACACAAGGGGGTGGTATTTGAAAGCAGGTCAACCCTGGGTCTGGAGCCCCAGTCCCAGAAGCAGTCTTGTCTAGAACACAAGCCAGGCAGTAACGAGGCTGCTGTCATTCGGTTCACTTGAAGTGGAGTCTGGAGGACTGAGAGCGGAGTCTGTTTGCCTGTACCAAGACCTGGCGGTTTTCTAAGTTTTTCTTAATCTGTCCTTCCTTCTCTAACTTCCCTCCTACTGATCCTGTTGAGGCTCCCACCTTCTTTTTTTTCTTGTGTGTTCATTTACGTAAACAAACTGCATCTATGTAAAGTGTATAGTGACCGATCGGAACGAGGCTAATTGTGGTGGTCACTTCACAGTATATACAAATAGTGAATCATGGGGCACCTGGGTGGCTCAGTTGGTTAAGTGTCCAACTTTGGCTCAGGTCATGATCTTGCGGTTTGTGGGTTCAAGCCCTGCGTCGGGCTCTGTGCTGACAGCTCAGAGCCTGGAGCCTGCTTTGGATTCTGTGTCTCCCTCTCTCTCTGCCCTTTCCCCACTGGCTCCCTGTCTCTCAATCTCTCACTCTCAAAAATAAACATTAAAAAAACAGTGAATCATTATGTTATATACCTGAAACTACTATAATGTGATACTATACCTGAAAAAAAACTAAAGGTTATAATTCAGTGACTCTTGACAGTTGTATATACCTGTGAAACTGCCACCACAATCTAGATACAAAACATTTCCATCATTTCCCAAAGACTCCCTGGGTCCCTTTGTGGTCCCTCTCACTAGTCATCACCCCTTGCCCTCTGCAGGCAGCCAGTGATGGTTTTTTTTTTTTTTTTTGGTGGGAGGGTCACTTTATCACTTTTTGTCACTGTGGACTTGTCTGCATTTTCTGTAAATGAAATCGTGTTGTATGAATTCTTTCGTGTCCAGCATCTCTCACTTGCATGATGGTTTTCGCTGTAGCTATGTTGTATGCATTCCTTTTTATTGCAGAGTGGCATTCCCTTTTATTTATGTGCTCATTTGTTGATGCACACTGGAGTTGTTTACAGTTTGGGGCTCTTGGGAATGAAGCTGTGAGGAGTATTACTGTACAAGTCATTATGTGGACATACGTTTTCACTCCTCTTGGGTAAAGTCCTAGTAGTGGAATATATGGTAGATGCAGGTTCAAAAACAAACTGTGTGCTTTTTGTGTTCTTATACATTTTTGCCTACTACAAGGTCACAGAGATTTTTCTTTTGGTATTTTCCCTAAATATTTTATAGTTTTTGCTTTCTAATTGATGTCTGTAATCCATTTGGAGTTAATTTTTGTGTTTGGTGTGAAGTAAGGAGGAGTATACACCCCCATCCCCCCCGGAGATATCCTGTTATTTCCTGTGAGCATCCCTTTAATTCCTATTATTGATAATTTGTATGCCACCCTCCCCCACTCTGTGTCTTTGATCAGTCTAGCTAGGGGGTTCTCAATTTTGTTGTTTTCAAAAACTAGAACAGCTTTTGGCTTTGTTGATATTCTCTGGTCTCTGTTTTCCATTGTATTGAGTATTGCTCTGATATTCGTTATTCCCTTCCTTCTAGTTATTTCGGTGTTGCTTTGCTTTTTCTAGCTCCTTTGGTGGACATTAGGCCACTGATTTTAGAGCTTTCTTTTTTAAAGGTTTACAAAATTTTTTATTTATTTTGAGGGAGAGTGCATGAGCAGGGAGAGACAGAAAGGAGGAGAATGCCAAGCAGGCTCCGTGCTGTCAGTGCAGAGCCTGATGTGAGGCTAGAACTCATGAACCATGAGATCCAATGACCTGAGCTAAGATCAGATGCTTAAGTGACTGAGCCACCCAGGCACGCCAAGCTTTCTTCTTTTTTAATATCAGCAGCTATCAATGTCCCTGCAGACTCTGCTTCAGCTCAGTGGCACCCCTCAACTTTGTTATGTTGTATTTTCATGATCATCCAGTTTGAAATACTTTTTAATTTCCTTTGAGATTCTTCTTTGACTTATGGGTTACTTGGAAGTGTGTTGTTTAACCTCCAAATATTTCAGGTTTTCTTAGATATCATATTATTTCTAATTGTTATGGTCAGAGAACATACTTTGTATGGTCTTAATTCTTTTAAATTTATTGAGACTTGTTTTACGGCTCAGCACATGGTTTCTCTTGGTTTGTGTAAAAAAATAGGTATTCTGTTTGTGTTCTATAAATATCAATTAGATTTAGGTGGCTGATACTATTGTTTTTCCTGGGTTTTGTGTAATTGCGCTATCAATTGCTGAGAGAAGGGTGTTAAAATCCATTACTCCGGTTTTAGACCATCTCTTTAATTTTGTCATTCTTTTCCATATATTTTGAAGCTCTCCTATTAGACATACACATTTTTTAAACTGTTTTGTCTTCATGATGTATTGGCCTTTTCATGATTATAAAATGTTCATTACTGCTTTGTTCCTACTCTGTCTTGAAGTCTATTTTCCCTAGTATTAATACAGAGGGAATTCCTGCCCTCTCAAGATTACTGTTTGCATGGTTTATCTTTTTTCACCCACTTAGTTTTAACTGATCCACGTGTCTGTATTTAGTGTGGATCTGTTGTAGATAGTACATAGTTAAATGCTGCTTTTGTATATATTCTGATAGTTTTTTACTGGACTATATAGTCCACTGGCATCTAATAATTAATAGGATTGGATTTAGGTCTATCATTTAATTGTTTATTGTTTATTCCCTCTGGTTATAGTTTTTGTTTCTCTTTAGATGATTTCAATATACTTTTAGAATTCCATTATATCAAGTGGCATTTTGCTTTATCTCTTTTATCCAATATATTAGTGGTTTCTCTGGGTATCACAATATACATCATTAACTGTTCAAAGTCCACTCAGGTAATATTGTACTACTTCATGTGAAATGTAGAAATCTTGCAATGGTATAGGTCCATTCCCCCTCCCCCTGCTGTTAACAGTTATAGGTAGTCTATCTGCACACATTATAAACCGAAATGCATTCATTTTAATTTTTGCTTTAACAGTCTCTAACATAATATGTAATAGTCTATTATATATATTACATATAATATGTAATCTAATAGTATTTTAGAGAAATTAAGAGATAATAGTCTTTCATATTTACTCATATAGTATCTATATGAGTAAAATCTGAAAATCTGTTTCTCTCTGGTATCCTCTCTCTTCAGCCTGAAGACCTTTTATTTAGCATTTTGTGTAGGGCAGCTCATATTGGGACAAATTCAGTTAGTTTTCCTTTATCTGAAATGAAGTTCTCTAATTCAATAATGAAAATTAAATAGAGCGTTCCAGGATGACAGTTTCTTTTAGCACTGTTTTCTGCCTGCCATCATTTTTGATGAGAAATCCATGGTAATTCAAATTATTGTTCCCCTATATGTAACAGGATTGCTTTCAAGATTTTTTCCTTATTTGTGGTTTCCAGTAGTTTGACTAGGATATAACAATGTATATTTCTCTCTGAATTTATTGTTTGGGGTTTGCTGAGATTCTTGAATTTGTAAATGTATGTCTTTTACCAAATTTTGGAAATTTTGAGCCGTTAAATCTTTGACTCTTTTCCTGCTCTAGTTTCTTTAACCTTCCTTCTGTGATTCCAGTGTCCCTATGTTAGGCATTAGAAATTGTGCCATCATTTCAGGAAGCTCCATTTGTTACTTTCAGTCTTTATCTTATTCTTATTGAACTTCTGTTAATGTGTCTTCAAGTTCACTGACTCCTTTTTTTGTCATCTCCATTCTTTTCTTCACTCTAGTAATTTTCTAAAATTTGAGGCAATGTATTTTTCTGTTCTAAAGTGTCCGTTTGGTCTTTTTACGTTTTCTAGTTGATTTTTTTTACTACATCAATTAGAAGCATATTTTCTTTGACCTCAATGAGCATAGTTATTATAGCTGCTTTAAAGTCCTTGTCTGAAAATTCCAACATCCAAGTCCTCTCTGGATTGGCATCTATTGGTTCTCCTTTTCCCTGGGAATGGTCACATTTTCCCGACTCTTCACATACCGAGTGATTTTGGATTATAACTTTGACTTCATAAAGGTTTTGTTGTGGAGACTTTGGATTCTGTTTTATTATTGTTTTGAGCTGCATTGAGATTTTTGTTTTAGGTCATGAAGTTGGTTAGACCCAACTCCACCCTGCCCTGCTGTGATAGCTTGTATCTCACTTCAGTTCTTTAAGCCTTGGCTGCAAACTTCTTTCAGTTTGCCCCACACATGCATGGTTCAGGGGTGTGCCAGACACTTGAGCTGAGTCTATACACAGAATTTAGAGTTTCTTACTTTGTGGATTCTCTCCTTTTGGTTTCCCCTTTATTCTTGGCAGTCCTGGTTATGCTGGACAACTCCTGTTTTGTTTTTTTCTACTAGAAAGATGATCTTTATGTTGAATTTTTAAAGCATCTGTGTTGTCGCCATGACTGTACTGTTTTTGGGCAAAGCTGCAAACAAAAACAATGAGTCACAAAGAACCCATTCTAAGCCCATCTCTCCCCTCTATAGCTTGCCTGTCTTGCTTCAGTCTCCAGAGACCTAAAGAGATGCTTTTTTGTCTTCTGTCCATAGTTTCAGCTAATTTTTGCAGGACAAACCATTGGTTTACTGCTTGCTGCTCAATGCTATAAATGCAGTTCTCATTCTTTGAGCTAGGAGATTACAATGACCTCCTTGACTAATCTTCCTACCAATAGTTTAGTTTCCTTCCCATACAACTTTCAAGGCCAGTGGTTGAAATAAAATCTAGTGCTGACTCTGGGCTTATAGAAGGAGTATAAAGTACTTATAAAGGCATACTTAGCCCTTCCCAACCAACTCTTGTTACCTGTATACTTGAGTAAGGTGCATCCTCCAATTCTGGAACACTCGTCTCTTTATACCTCTTACTCTCTTTCTTTTGCAGAACTCAAGGAAATCTTCGTGGACAGTTCAGTTCTTTCCCCCTGTCTTGAATTCAGCATCTTCTCCGAGTTCCCCCTTATATTCTGTGGATCCCTCTGGCCCTCTGGCTTGGGACTTCTGACTTTGTTCTGTTATTTTCTCCTTAGTTGCCTGTGTCCTCATAAGACTGAAATCAAGGGTTGCAAATCATGCCCTATTTAACTGCTCTCCTCACCTAACTTTCCACACCACATGATACTTTGCACTAAATTTTAAGAGTACTGGTCTTTCATTTCAGTCTTCAGTGAGTATCTGATGTGCACACACAGAGTTCCTCTGAAATAGAACAAAAGATTGTGTTTACCTGTCTGCTACGCGCTGTATTCAATGCACCAATTAGGGCACACTTACTAACTAACTTTGTCTTTTATGCCCCTTTATTATGGGTAGTCAACTCAGAATTATGTGAAATCCTCATTACTACTCTATCCTGAGAAGAGAGACAAGGCTGCGGGATTTCTGGAGCTTGTTAATGGGCAAGCCTCTTTTGCCCTGGTCTTTCCTGATGAATGGGAGAGTTCAAATATTGCTGGCGAAGCCGTGTGTGTGTAGATGTTGTACCTCAGGCACAAAGCCAGCAACATTCTCCTATCATGAGCATTAAGTGATAGGTTTGGAGCCCATCCATCTGTCATGGCTTGTGAGCTGCTAGCGAATCTGTTAATGTGTTCTTCCCCTGCACACCCTTTCCCTCTTTTCTGAAAGGATCCCTAGACCAGCAGAGCAGGAGTCTGTGCCAGAGTGGCTGCTTTGCTCCTAGGTACCAGCTGTGCAGGGCAGGAGTTCCTGAGCTGTACCCCACCTTCTTTCTTTTGAAACAAATGAGCTTCTTTTTCAAAGGGCTTTTCAACTTTTTTATTCGTTAGTGTCTTACACTAGTGCTTTAGCTTCAGGTCCAACTTAAAAAAATTGCTTTTTTTTCTAATTATGCAAATAACATGCTACTTGTAAAAGTATTTATAGGTTTATTTATTCCTTAACTATTTTGTATCTCTGACATGCCATGTTCTGAGGATATAGTGAAGTAGATATGGTATTGCCTTGTGAAAATTTAATCTGACAACAGTTGTTGGCAAGGATGTGGAGAAAAGGGAATGCAAACTGGTACTGGTACAGCCACTGTGGACAACAGTATGGAGTGTCTTTCAAAAAATTAAAAATAGAACCACCTTACCATCCAGCAATTGGACTACTAGGTATCTTCCCAAAGAATATAAAAATACTAATTCAAAGGGTTACATTTATCCCTATGTTTATTGCAGCATTATCTACAATAGCCAATTTATGGAAGCAGCCCAAGTGTCCCTGTGTGTGTGTGTGTGGGTATATAATTACATATAAGTATGTGTTATATATAAATGTGTGTATATACGCACACAATGGTATATTATTCAGTCATTAGAAAAAAGTGAAATCTTGCCATTTGCAACACCATATGATTTCACTCATATGTGGATTTTGAGACAGACAAACCAAAACAGATGAGGTGGCTAGCGGGATGGTTACATAGGTGATGGGGATGAAGAAGAATTCAACCAGTAATGTACAAAAAAGAAAAATTTAATCTAGCCTTACGGAGAAATATGTAGAATTACTTTTTAAAAACTGAAATCTCTCAATACACAGAGATAATCCCCGTTTTAACCCCTTTCTGAAATTTGTGTATGTTTGCACTTCCGCGTCTGTACTCCGTCTATTTTCATTCCAATATCCTCCACCCTCTTGCTCCTTTGTCCTTCATTTCCCCCGTGGGGCAAATTTCCAAGTCCTGAGCATCCAGTCATCAACCTAGGTAACGTCTGGCTCTGACCTGAAGAAAAACTATTTAGAATGCTAATTTTAATCCCAAGGAGCTTGTTCTACTTTATATGTTTGAGATTCTGAATTTTCCAAACCTAAGAAATACTAATTATTAAAGTTATGGAGGTATTTCCCACTAAATTAATAGACTTACTCATTTTATAGTTTAATAAGGGAGTATTAAAACATGAGCTATACCTATTTATAATTGCAAGGAAAGTGGTAAATATCTAAGTGCCATCAATAAGAGACTAGTTAAAAAATGTGCATCCATACAGTGCATTCCATACAATGGAATGCTCTGAACCCAGTAAAATAGCTTGCTGGGAAAACAAAACTAATAAACATGGCAAGATCGACACAACAAATTGCTGAGTGGAAAAGACCCCAAATTTAGCACATAGGGTATTTTGTTTGTTTCCACTTATGCAGAATTGGATCCATATGTATGGTACATGCCCAGAAAACTATCTGTAAAGATGTATTTCTTTAATTCCTACTGTGACAGAGGTGCTCGAAAAATACATGACGACAGATGTCCATGTCACAGAGAAAAATCAGGTAATACATATAAATTGCATCTTGCACGTTTGTGGGGGACAGATTTTCTTTACTAAAAGTATTTCTTCCCTCCTCTCTAGAATAATGAACTACAAAGCAGGTTGGACTATTTAATAGAAACCCAGCCCAAGCCTGAAGTGGAAACCAGAGAGATTGGAGTAGGCTGTGATCTTCTACCCAGGTATTTAGGAATTTCCTATTTTTCTGACTCAGATTCCTCTCTGACTTAAGAAAATACTTTGCGGGGCTGTTATTACCAGAAATGCATTCTTTCTATCAAAAATATTTCTGCAACGGTAAAGGGTTGCTGCTGAGAAGTCTGGCTCATTTCTGAGGGAGCAGGGGCATTGTGCAGGGCAGAGGGGACAGCGAAGAGAGGCCTGGAGAAGCTGAGTCAGCGAGAGATTAGCCCTGTTGTAAGTGCGTGCCCTTTGTTCCTCCATCCATTCGTTCACTCAGCAAACACCAGATGAGTCACCAGACGTGTATGGAGAAGAATGAGATTTGGTTCCTGCCCCAGATGTGGTCTTGGAGGGACAGTCAGATAGGGAAGCAGACATTTATGACAGCGCCAGAGGGGCTTGTGAGGGCCTTTGGTAGCACAGAGGAGGGAGGGTCTAAACCCTGAACAAATCCACCTATTCGCCAAGGGCCATAACACTGTGTTGTCCAGCACTGGCTCAGAGCTGTAAATCAGCAGATCTGTTTCCGTCATGACGGACAAACGAGAACCACCACCTTGTTTGTTCAGTTGCACTTCTGAGCTCAAGGACTGACCTGTTTGTTCCTAAGCTCCTCCACACACCCAGGCCTGGGTGTCTCCCTAGTGAGAGGAGAGTCTGTGACCCAGTAGCTAACCCACCATCTCTAAGCGCTCAAATCTCTTGGCCCAAAGAGGACAGAAAACAAGTGTGTCATATGGATGCTGATGGCATGGGGCTTTTGATTTATGTAACCAAAGTCACAAAGTACCTGGTATACTGTTTGTGGGAGGGTGTAGTTGTGTGTGTTGCATTAGACATTAGCCAGACAGAATAATGTAGACTCCTGGAAACTTGAATGGTTACATCTGCTGGGAAACAGTGGTGAGCCCATCACCACGCTGCCATGTAGAATACCTGGGTCTAGTCCTCACTAGCAGCAGATGTATCCAGGCTGGACTCTTTTTGCTGGGGCCTCAGTTTCTCATTTTGGAAAGTCAGTGGTTTGAGTAGGTGATTTCTCAGGTTTAACCAGCACAAGCAGGGAAAAGGGTATGTAAGTAAGTTGACTCGAGGTCTTATCAACGTGGGGGACAAAGTACGTGATAAAAATATAGCCAAAAAGAATGATCATGTCCAGGGACTCCTTGTGAAACAGTTTGATCATTTCTCTCCTTTTTTTGTTTTTCAAGAATCAAGTAGTTTAGTCCACTTTAATTGCCCACATAATAAATCTTGTTAGGCTAAGACGGGTACAAAACTACGTCTGAAACCAATAAATTGTTTGTTTTCCAATTCCCACATTTTGGCTTAAAACAAGGTTTTCAATTTGTGTGCCCAAGGATAGCCTGCAGCAAACTTTTATGGCTAAGTTATGAAACCACAAAGCGGTTTTCATAATGGAAGTGCTGACAGACCCTTAACTTATGGCCATGGTGAACTTGGAAGCCACTTCGGTATCTAAAAGCAGCTTTTCCATAAATTTAACATTTGGTTTCCCCCAGGATCCATCTTAGCACTTTAACTGCGTAGGTCAATCAGCAGAGGAAATGAAAACTACGTATCCGCATTTCCGGAAAGGCAGAGTAAGATTTCATTCTCTTTTCCTCACAGATATTTACTAAGTGCCTACTATGTGAAGGGTGCCATGCGGGCCTGAGTGGCGAGAAGCTAGGGGTCTTTAGAAAGAAGTCAGAGTAGCAGTTTCCTACCTGTGCTTCTTGGTGCTGCCATGCTGGGGCTCAGGGTCAGGCCTCTGGAGGCCTCAGGGGACGAGAAGGTGAGCAAGCAGCTGGCCCGTGGGGACCCTCCCCTACCTGGAAAACAAACCAAACCCGAGAAACTCAGCTTTTAGTATGTTTTATATGTTGGATTCCAAGTGAGATTTTGTTTGAATAAAGAGTTCTATGGTCAAAAACCAATTGGAACCTGCTGGTCTTACTTACTTATTTTAATGTTTATTTTTTGAGGGGGAGTAGGGGCAGTGAGAGATGGGAACAGAGGACCCGAAGCAGGCTCTGTGCTGACAGCGAAGAGTCCAATGTGGGGCTGGAACTCGGAACTCTGAGATCATGACCTGAGCCAAAGGCCAAGTCGGATCCTTAACCAAGTGAGCCACCCAGGCGCCCCACGCCTGCTCCAAGTCTAGTTTAATCCCCATGTTTGAAAAATATCAACATCAAGGCCCAGAGAGAGATGTGATTCACTGGAAGCCCACACAGCCAGGATTAAAACCAGGCCTTTGGAGTCCTGGTGTGGTACAAGTGCGAATTTATTTATTTACTTTTATTTCTAGGAGAGGGAGACTCAGACTCTGAAATAGGCTCCAGGCCCTGAGCTGGCAGTCAGCACAGAGCCCGACGCAGGGCTCGAACCCACGAACCGCGAGATCATGACCTAAGCGAAAGTCGGATGCTTAACCAACTAAGCCACCCAGGTGCCCCAACAAGTGGGAATTTAAAGTAATAAATAGAGGGTTTCTGGATGGCTCACTCAGTTAAATGTCCAACTTTTGATTTTGGATCAGGACATGATCTCACGGGTTTCTGAGATCGAGCCCTACATCTGGCTCTGTGCTGTCAGTGTGAGCCTCCTTGGGGTTCTTTTTCTCCCTCTCTTTAGCTCTGCTCTCTCTCTCTCTCTCAAAACAAGCATTAAAAAAATAATAGAGTCACTGCATTGTGTTGTAAATGTTCTAACAGAACTCCTGGTTCTTACTTGGACTTTAAACTTGCATCCAATACAAGATCCCATGGTGTCTTCCAGAATATTTTAAGAACCGTTTCCTCCCAGAGGTGCCTGGCTGGCCCAGTCAATAGAGCACGCAACTCTTTACGTTGGGGTTGTGAACTTGAGCCCCACGTTGGGTGTTGAGATTGCTTAATAAAGATTTTATTTTTAAATAAATAGCCCAGCCTCCTCCAAAATGTTTTAGATCAATAAAAGCATTGAATGAAGCCTCAATTATGCAGATGAGTTTTGTTCTCACTTCCTTTTCTCTCAAAATGAACCTGACGGGCACCTGGGTGGCTCAGTGGGTTGAGTCCAACTTGATCTCCTGGCTCGTGAGTTAGAGCCTCACAACAACCCCCAAAACACCTACAGATTGGTCCAGTTGGCAAGCCTCAGGCTGTGGGGCTTCCGAGCAATGCCTTGGGCAAGGTACTTTACCCCTCTTAAGCCTCAATTATTTCATCCTTAAAATGGGAGTGAAGAGGACAGTATCAAATCTCATAGGGTTTCTATGAGGATTAAATGAAACCATGTGTATAAAGTATTTAGCACGGTAACAAGTGAAGCACTTAATAAACAGGCATTATTAATGTCAACTAAACCAAAACTCTGGTTTCATATGTAAGACACGATGTCAAATAGAAGTAAATTTGGGTATGTTAAGATAATTTCATTAACTTCATAGTGCTTCAAGTCTATAAATGCTCCATCATGCATTAAGCTCTTCAATTAAACCATCAGTGGGTTTGGAACCCTCTAGACATTGCATAAAACCCTGGAAGGCCCAGTGATGGAGGAGGTCTCTGCCCGCTGAGGCGCAGAGTGGTCCCAGGGCTTTCCAGGCGCCAGGCCTCACTGTAGAGCAGGCCCCCCAGGACTCACTTCTCCCTGGACCTGCAAGGCTTTGGTGCTGTGCTCCTGCTAACTGCGTCTGACCTACAGTTAGAGCTGCTCGGTTTTCATGCTGGGAAAAGTGGAAATCAGCCTTTTCTTTACTTACAGAGCCATTAAGCCCCTTTTATGAACTCCTCTCCCTACCGCCACCATTTCCCCATTTTGGCCAACACCGTGTACTCCTGTGGATGGGGACCCTGGGCTCTCTACCCCCCTAGTCTAGCACTTTGATGCTCAATAAACATCTGGTGGCTGAATGAAAGGGACATACCTAGTGAGGACCGACGAGCTGGTCTGTACTAGAATACAACCTATTTAATAAGGACCCCAAAGAAGCATGTTTTGCTTATGTTTTACTTCTCTGTGATTATCCTCCCTCTCCTCACAAGAACATAAGCCCCATCAGGGCAGGGATTTCCATCCCATCACTAATTACCATCTCCATGGGACTCCCTTAAAATAGTGTCTGGCACATGGCAGGCACTCGACCGGACCGATACTTGTTGAGTGGAGCCATCCCTCCGGAGCATTTGACACTTTCTCCTAAGCAGCAGAATGTCTGCTTCCTGCCGGAGTTTGGTCTCGTCTCCCTACTTCCCGGGCCTGTCCTCCATCTTTTCTGATGGCTCCTCTTTC
Source organism: Crocuta crocuta (assembly GCF_008692635.1). Taxonomy (NCBI): domain Eukaryota; kingdom Metazoa; phylum Chordata; class Mammalia; order Carnivora; family Hyaenidae; genus Crocuta; species Crocuta crocuta. The sequence goes on along the minus strand of NW_027527920.1, from coordinate 15,656,610 downwards.
TCCTCCCAGATCCCTACCCTGGCAGCTTCGCGGGGCTCGATCGTGGTTACAGTAGTTCCTGCGAAGCTGGCGGCCAGTGTCCCAGCTTCACTTCTGCCCTGCCTGTGCTGAGCCATCAGGTAGTTCCAGCCTCTCCAGCACACAAGTCCTCATTCCTGGCTGCCGGCTGGCCGCTCCCGGCTTGCTGGCCCACTGATCTTCACTCCCACCTACCGCACCCCCAGCTAACTGCATCGCTGTTTTCCATCAAAGCCAGTTCCTCTGAGTAGTGGTTAGGAACACTGGCTTGGAAATTAGAACTGGGTTTGGGTCCTGGATCCGCCTCTCACTGCATCTATAGCTTTGAGCAAATCCCTGACTTCTCCGAGTCTGTTTCTTGAGTCAGAACTGGACAGTAATTTTTGACTGTAATTCCCTCAGAAATTCGCTGGGATGGTGAGGTAAGATACAGGTATAAAGTCCTAGCATAGAGGGCACATTTTCCTACTTTTGTTGGTGCTACCGCTGCCTTCCCAGGTCCCTGAGCCCTGTACCCTGTGGGCCCCTCGCTCCAGGACGGCCTCAGTGCCCACACACTCCTGTCTCCTCCCTTCATGGCTTCCATACCCACTGCCACCAGCCTCCTGGAGACCCGGGTTCTGTGTCTGGTTGTTTCATTGACCTTCTGCCTCCAGTTTCTCCTCAAGTCCTTCCCCTCTTCATCTAACCCTTGCATTCCATACACTTCTAGAGAGCATGGGTCTTAAAGCAAAGATGGAGCGAAAGGGTGAAAAGGCACTCACTGTGATTTCAGGGGCTTTTAAACACCTGTCTTGTTTTAGAAAAAACTTAAAAGTTTGATTTGAAAGTTTGATATATATTAATTAAAGCAACTGAGAGCAATTTCCAGTCTGCTAGTCTTCAAAGAGAAAAATGAAAAACAGAAAAGAAAAAAAAAAGGGCGTTTTCTCCTTGCCCCTTAGTGAAACTTGGTTTCCAGCAAGTTCATAAATTATGTCTAAATAGGTATGATGTAATGAAAACATATTCCCCGTGGTCACAAGTGCGTGGCACATAGTAAGCGCTTTAGGATGCCTACATCTCATATTTCTATTGTACAGACCAGAACACAAAGCAGCTTTTTGTCAAAGTTCTATTTGCTGACTCTGCTATTGTTTCCCCCAGGGAACGGCCTCTTTATGGATTAATAAAATGTTAACAATAGCCTTCAAGTGTTAAAGAAAATTGTTGAATTTTAGTTCTGTGGTTGAAATTATTTGTGTTCCTGAAATCCTCTTGTTTCCTAGTGATCAACCAAATAAAATACCTCACTTCCTTTTGAAAGGTTGGGATATGAGAGCCTGTTTTTGAAACTCAGAACATTCACCTTTATAAATATTTCTGGATTTTATGGGCTTTTAGGATATTATCACCAGAGCCCATTTCCGTCATGTGGAATTTTCACAGTGGTTGGCACAAATCACCATCTGGCTTCTGCCCCTGGCACTCTACTAAAGTGCCTGGTCAGGTCACCGGGGACCCCTGAATTGACCTGAATTGACAGATCTCGTGCATTCCTCTACAGGAGGTGAAGTGCTCACCCCTTATTCCTGGAAATCCTTCATCCCCTAGTTTCCTTCGTCATTCATACATTTAGTGATCGCTCTGTGCCTGGCCTGAGTGCACTGCTAGACTCATGGAGATGAGTGACCCATGGTTTTCACCCTTCACGAAAGTGTAACTAGCAGAGGAAGTGTAGACTAGTGGGGTAATGGGATGCTTCCAGTGGTGTGTCAGAAGCCTGTATGATAGTCCTTTTTAAGGTGTACATGGGGAGGATGGTTTGGAGAGCACGGAGAAGACATGGAATCTCTAGGGGAGAGACATGTGAAGTTTAAATTTTCCCGCAAGCTTCTAACACACCTCCAAAGAAGCTGCATCCCAAGTATAGTTGCAGATCACTTCAGGATAGTGGGAGGTGTTAACTGCTGGGAAAGTTTAGCAAAAGTGACCTGTGAAAGCAGGAAATTTGAGCACCACTGCTCAAGGAAACAGAAAACAAGCACAAAAAGAAAGGAATGATCGTTTCTATCCCTGGGGGTGCAGAATTGGGGAAACTGTCATATTGGAGGTGATGTAGGAGTCTTGAAATACAGGCAGGGATTCATCAGACCCGTGTGATTAGGGGAGCATTCAAGGCGGAGGGGACAACAGGAGAACGGCAGTGCAGCCACGATGAAAACCATAGGAGAAATAGCAGATGGCGGAGGGCCTTTAAGACCATGCACAACAGCTTAGCCTTCATCCAAGAAGCAATGGGGAGACATTAAAAAGCCTTAGGAACAGTAATAAGCCCTGATTATCAGATGGAAGATCTCTTTGGCAGCAAAATGAGTAGAGGGTTTCAAGAGGGGAAAGACTTGCCGACACTGAAGGCAGGAAGACCATACTCAAGTATTCAAAGATAAATTTCGAGAGCCTGAACTAGGGCAGTGGCTGAGAGAACAGAGAAGACAGATGACAAAACAGTAGCTAAGGAGGTATATTCCACATCACTTTGTGAAAGACTGGCTCTGGGCGGTTCGGGGAAGGGAGCAGACTCATCTGTTATACATATAATTGGTCACTGCAGTAGTCGGGGTAAGAAATGTTAGGTGCCGTAACAAAAAGCCCACAAACCTCAGCTTGGCAAAATACTGATGTCTTGTGATACAGTCCGAGACTAGGTGGCTTCACTGCACACATTCAGGAGCCCAGATTCTCTCAACTAGTGACTCTGCCTGGGTTTTGGAGTCCTTCGGGGCCCTTTGCTATTTCCTATGCATGAAAGGGAAGAGATTGGGAATGGGGTGGGGGGGTTCTGCAGAAGGATTTTACAGCTAAACCTGGAAGTGACATACATCATTTTTGCCCATTTAGTCACATGGCCCATGAAATTGCAAAGAATGCTGGGAAAGGTAGTTATGTGTCCAGGAGGATAAAAAAATGGGTTATTTTCTCATCTCAAGTCACCAAATCCTGGTTAATTCTACCTTCCCATTATCTTCCTACCCTTTGCTATTTCACCTTGAGTGCTACAGTTGGAACTCAAGTTCTCATGACCACTCTCACATCCTAAATAGCAAACATCTGCTCACTTTCTGCCTTCAGACTAACCCCTCTTCAGTCAATCCTCAGCGGTGCCAAGGAGTCTTGCTAGAATAAAAACACAAATATATCATTCCCCTCCTTAGTGGCTCTGTGTCCCCTTCTGAACTCTTTAGCAGGGCACACAGGGCCCTTCTCCCCTGGGCCTCATCTTCTGCCTCTTTCTATTGTGAACTCTTTGCTTTAGTCCTACCAAATGTGTCTTTCCATACCCAGAGTCCTTGAGTTCACCATTCTTTTGCCTCTCCCACACTATCCCTTCTGCCTGAATTCCCATCTCCTCCTCGCCCACCTGAGGAACACCTAGGCAGCCTTCAAGATGCCCCCTCTGTGCGATTTCCAGATGCCCTCCTCCTAAGTGCCACTAAGTTTGCCCTCAGTTTGCCCATAATATGTTAATTCTTATATTGCTCAAGGTCCTGGCAGGACAGGAAGATTGAAGAGACTTAGATGAGGTGACTGTTTATGAAGGTTTGGGCAGCTCTGAGAAACATAAACAAGGGACACTGGCATACTCTAGAGCTAACACAGTGGAAGCTGTCACCAACCCAGGCCTCTGCGGAGGCAGGGGGAGGAAGCCAGCAGAACACACAAAGGGGGTGGGGGGTGTGCGCTGCGAACTGTGGCCTCTGCTAGAGGAATGCAGCCAACCTCCAAGCTGCAGCCTGGCCAGGAGGGAACAAATGTCCTGACCTCACCATCCTTCTATTCTCTTATCCCGGCCACCGGTTCCCCACTGGTCAAAACCAACTGGACGGTAAATGCTAGGGGAGCCCATGGATGCCGACCTTCAAGGCAGCTTCCCAAAGGCACAGAGTGGGGTGGAGAAGGGGGAGAGTAATCCAAATGGGCAAATGAAGAACATTCAGCATAACTCATTATGCATCTATTATAGTACCTAACATATTAATTTTGTTTAAAAAATTTTTTAATGTATTTTTGAGAGAGACAGAGCGAGCATGAGAGGGGGAGGGACAGAGAGAGAGGGAGACACAGAATCTGAAGGCGGCTCCTAGCTGTCAGCACAGAGCCCAACATGGGGCTTGAATCCACAAACTGCGAGATCATGACCTGAGCCAAAGTTGGAGGCCTAACTAACTGAGCCACCCAGGTGCCTGTACATTAAAAGAATTTTAATTATAAGTTCCTTGAATACATGGTTTTTTATTTTTCTGGATGATCGATACTTAGCACAACCTTTAAAAGTTACGGAAGATTCAACTGCCTTCGGTCAGTTTATTTTTAGGCTGCCGCGGCCCACAGAACCATCTCCTAGAGGTGTCTTACATGAAGAGTATGGGGAGTTTTGTTCCATCCACCTGACCTGCCTTTTCTCATTTCTCAGCCCAACAGGTAGGACTCGTGAGATTGCAATGCCTTCCAGAAACTATACCCCGTACACACGAGTCCTGGAGTTAACCCTGAAGAAAACTCTGACTTAGGCGCTTGTAGACAGCTGCTGTGGACAGATGGACAAAGGCCCTAGAACCCTTGAGGTCTGGGAAGGTGGCTGCCACTTCATCCTATACAAGTTTAAACCAGAAAGGAGATTGCTGACTCTGATCTACTTCTAAAACATGAAGGAAAGTAGAGGTGGAAGGGCAGGAGAGAGAGGTCATATTTCAAATGCCCAACCATGCTATACTGGGCCGTCATTAGCCCTCCGAGTAGACACTGAGCTTCTGTCAGGAGAATTCCCTCACAATTTATTTTGTTTTACCAGCCTTCAGTTGGGAGGAAAAAGGGGCATTTGTTTGAAATTTCACGTTTTTCATGCCAGGATCATTTGTTACAGCATGAAGGTTTTATTTACCCGTAAAAGTATTAGGGGCAGCATTTCTCTGGTGCCAAGCAGCCCATCTGCAGGAGCATGGGCACCGGGGAGACCTGGCCGGGGAGGGAAGGCTCCCAGCACGCAGATGCTCTCTCTTCTTGGTGCCCAGCATGTGGGTGGGTTGTGGGAGCCACGCTGGAGACTGGCCTCCTGCGGCCACAGGTGCCTAATTCTGATGTGCTCATCGCTTGGTTTAATTTGTGGCTTATGTCTATATGGAGCTCACTGAAATCAACATATTTATTTCACTTGAGATTTTTTTCTTTCTCAATTTACCTGAAAGAATTTTGTATGTTGTAGAAATGTCATCATTTCATGTTTTCAGTATCAGCTGGTGTTTTTGTTAAATAATTTGTTCATGCATGCTCTACTTTGATATAATCTGTGTCACATGTTTAATAAATGCCATATATTTTGTTCTACTTGTGTTGTCTCTGTGTTTCATCCATGCAGGTAGAAGAGGTAGATTGGAGAATGGGGATCTGGAGTGTCAAAGTCAGGGCACAATGATCTTTCAGTCAGTACAGTCCTTAGAAGCATTTATAAACCATGAGAGAGGGTATATGTGTGTGAGCATGCCAGTGTGTGTGTGTGTGTGTGTGTGTGTGTGTGAACTCTGAACATTGTCCACAAACTCTATTACATAGTAATTTTTATCTTATTGAAATGAAAAAGAGCTTTATATGCAAGGTTTTGTCCTAAATAAATTCTATAATAAGGCCTCTATCAGTGTTTTCATTTCTGTCCTTCTTGACTTTCTTCTCTCTCTCTCTCTCTCACACACACACACACACACACACAGTTTTTAAAGCAAATATGGCAGTATATGGAGAAGCAGAATCATGATATTTAGGAACATGGGCTCATGAAACTGAGCTTAGTCACTACAATATGCTTTGGGCAGTCACAGAACCTCTTTAAGCCCCTGTAAAATGGCATCAGTGATACTTCTTTCCTAACTGGAGTTGGTGTGAAGGTGACATGAGTTATAATTAATTGGATTTCATTTTATTGATATACTAGGATTTCCTTGACCTATCTGCTTGCATTGAAATTTTGGAGGTTATCGCTTTTTAAGCAATCCTCTGATGAATCCTCCTGAATGTGCAATCTTTGTACCCTTGCCTAATTACTTTCTCAGGAGAAATTCCTAGAAGAGGAATTGCTGGGTTGAGACAAAAATGATGCAGATTCGGGGTGCCTGGGTGACTCAGTCGGTTAAGGGTCCAATTCTTGATCTCGAATCAGGTCATGACCTCAGGGTTCGTGAGACTGAGCCCCACACTGGGCTCTGCACTGACAGCAGAGACTTGCTTACTTGCACTCTCTCCCCCTCTTTCCTTGCCCCTCTCCCACTTGTGAGCGTGTGTGCGCATGCTCTCTCTCAAAATAAACATTTTTTAAAAATTATACAAGCTTAAGTCTTTTGGTGCATATGGTCCATTTGGGCCTGTGGAAGTTTCTGTCCATTTACATTCTTATCAACAGGATAAGAATATGGTTTCCTGACCCCTTTGCCAACACTGGGAATAAGAACTGAAGGAGTAGATAAAGTTGCTTGCTTTAGGCAGACCTGTCCCCTGAACAAGCAGTGAAAAGATTTCTTTCAGGATATTGCCTTTGGATACCTGAGTGCAGAGACTGTGCACGTGTGAGCTGCAGGCCCATAGGCCTCCCCAGGGCCCAGAGAGAGCATGGGCAGGAAACAGGAAACAGGCCTGGGCTCAGAGGAAGTGGGCTTTCTTTCGCCAGTATCCTGGAATCAGAGAAGGCCTGCTGCTTAGTCAGAACCAAGAGCCAGCCATGGAGACAGAAAATATTCAGGCCGTGTGACTGAAATGGGGTTTGAGTCTGGGCGGGCACTGCCCCAGAAGGCAAACTTCAGGGCCGGCAGGGAAAGGGACATCTGGAAAGTGCTTGGAGTTGCTTGCAATGACAGGCCCTCCCCAGACTAGAGAGTGCACCGACCAAGGCTGCCCCCTGACTGGTGGTGAGAGTACCCAGGGCACCCTCTTCCTCCCCAGCAAATGCTATCCTCCTCCAGAAGCTCTAGGGTGGTGCCCCAGGGTAAGGCGTGGGGTGGGAGCGTATGACAGGAAGGGCAGCATTCCTTCCTGTGTTTGCTCCGGACACCTCAGACAGAGCACAGTGCTCTTCCTCACATCCAGACTCAGAGGCCCAGTGCAGTTCAACCAGCACATGCCACCCTGTCCAGTGCATGCGCAGAGCTGGGGAGACAGATATGTGCACCTCGAGACCCCTGCCTCTGCAAAATTGTTCCCAGGGAGTCTGGCTCTTCCTGATCTCTGCTGTCTCTCAAATCCCAGGGCTACTTTTTTCCAGGCTCTCCTTCTACTGTTACAGCTAATGACTGATCATGATGTCCATTTCCTGTCTCTCCAGTGATGTGGGCTCCTTGGGAGGTAATTTCCCATCAAGGAGGGAACCCATTCCACACCCCCGTAATTATGAAGAATTCTACAAATCAAAGTATTCCACAAAAAGCCCTGGCTGGGTAAGTACATGAGACCAGGAGTTACGGAGCCAGACCTGGCATTTATCCACTAAATCTCTGTGGCCATCCTATGTGGAAGATGTTATTACTAGTGCCATTTTGTGGACAAGAAAACTGAAACTCAAAGAGGGATGAAAATTGTCTGGAACCACACAGGCTCAGTTCCAGAACACAGGTGGGAAGCCCAGAGTCGGTCCCGGGTCTGCAACTAAATCACAGTACCTGCTTGGTCCGGTCACTTGAGCTCTCAGGCTCAGTGTGCTCACTGAGTAGTTTTGCCTGGAATTGAAACTGTATGCCCCTCAAGGCCTGCTGTGCAGACCATGTGAAAGAACATGGAAAAATTTGCCAGCACTGCACCAGACACATGCCAACAGTTGACAACTGCAATTATTACTGGTAATTACTGGGAAAGAGGTGTTTTATCATGAGTATTTGCAAATCCAAGGTTTTCCTCTTGTTGGACACAGATTAGCAACCCCATGAATCCTAGTGAGTGGGATTGTGCAGGAGGGAAGTGGGGAAAATGTGGCTGGATAAACAGGAGATCAAATAAACTGTAGTCTCCTTTTCCTCATATACACATCTGAGAATAAACCATTTGATTTTGTCAGGAAAGGAAAAGCCCAAAAGGGAGACTGGAGATGTATTTCTGGAGAGAGAGACCAGAGGCAAAAAGAACCAGAGGGATACTGGTGGCTAAATTTTGGGAGAATGTGTTGGACAGGACTAGATTATTAACACATGGTATGTCGTATAAATTATTTTAGCCCTATGTATTGAAAAGACTACTCATTTTCCACCCGATTGCTTTGGTACCAATGTTGAAAATCAATTAGCGACATTTGCATTGGTCAATATACATACTCACTACTTTTTTATGTTGATCTATTTGCCATCTTGATACCAATTCTACTCTCTCTTGATTATCATAGCTTTCTAATAAGGCTTGCAGTCAGGTGGCACAGGGTCTCCAACTTTGTTCTTTTTCAAAGTTGTTTAGGGTATTCTGGGTCCTTCGCATCTCCATTTTACAGTCTGTCCATTTCTACCAAGGCTGCTGGGACTCTGACTGGCATTGCACTGTGTAAGAACAGATCACCAAGAACAGCAGGATCTCACTGCTGAGTCAGGCCAATGTGGAGCAACACCACGGCCTAGCTGGCAGTACTAGTCAGGTCCTGAATGGTGCGGCTGCTTCTCGAACCCTTCAGTTGGGAAGGTACCCGGTAAAAACTGCCATCATGTATTCTGATAAAGGCATAGTATAATCTTTGTGGAATTCTGAACAAAATATTATAAGAAACATTAATTTGTGCCCAAGGGCCTTAAAACCCATGTAATTTGAATGCAATAAAATATAAATAAATAGCAAACAGTTCTTAGGGGTTTTCTCTTAATTTTTCAACACATACTTTTGAGTTTTAACATACAGCATTTACAGCATTCACCTTCCTGAATTAGGGGTGGGAGGGGGTTAAGAAATAATTAGTAGGCAATTTTTTGGCCCTGGGACTTTTCTTGTAAATGTTTTCTTTGGCAGCCATACTCTTGAGAACAGGAAGTTACTCTCTTGTTACAGATTTAAGACTTTTCTGAGCCAAGTAACAGAAAGCTGGATTAGTTCTGAAATGAAGAGGGGAGGAAAAAAAAACCAACAACAACAACAAAAAACCTCTAGGCTCTTGCTGGAGATTAATGACATCTTGCAAATATTTTAATTCTCTCCTTTCCTCTTAACTTGCCACTCTTCTAAACAAAACACATTCAGCCTGAAAAAAATTACCTCGTCACTTTGTGGCCCAACCCTAAAATAAAATGTCTCTATGGTACCCATGAATTTATTTAAACATTTTTGGGGGGCTGGGGAAAGAAGTTAGGGCTGTCTCAAGTTAACCTCGTTTTTGGTCCCCAAATCCTCCATATGGAATTAAAACTAGAAAATATAGTCATAAAGATGCTAATGTTTCCACGGCGATCATAAAGATTCATAGTTTTCTTTGACCTTTTAAAATGACTTTTCTCAAAACTGATAATGTCGTAGCAAGCTTTGTAAACCAGGACTATGTACTGAGATGCTTACAAACAATTCTTTAGGAAATGTTCAAAATAACAGAGTTATAACCTTAGACTCGAGCACTTATTAGTCTGACTATACAACAAGGAAACTGCTTTCCTCCCAGAAAAGGCTGAGTCTTTTTGAGTTAAAATTCACTTTTTATACTTAATTCTAGAGAAAATAAAACCCCGTAATCTTAATGAAATTTGTAATCTGGTGGTGGGGGGGGAATGCTAATTCTATAAATTATCTGATAATCACTTGTGGAGATTCTTAAAACACACAAGATGTTAGGGAAATTGAGATTCAGAGGTGAAGAACACTTTCATATAATGAGTATGTATCTTGTACTGGTGATCTAGGAAGTTTCCATGGGATTTACGGTAGCCTCTCAGAAAAGAAACATGTTGGGCAAAATTTTTCCTATCTACTCCTGACACACCAAAACTCAAATGCCCTGGTGCCCAGAGTGTGCACAGAGGTGGCAATGGTCTGGTGCAGGATAATGGGGTGAGTGACTGGCTTATGGGGTGCTTACCCGGATGGTAAGTCTGTGCCCATCTTAAAATCACTCAAATTCATGATATT
>NW_027527920.1:15591274-15646454 GCF_008692635.1 Crocuta crocuta | reverse complement strand
TTGGATTGGATGTGGTCAAAGACCCACAATTTGCAACCCTTTGTGTTATCTAATGTTTTTTTTTCTGTGCATTATAAAAAAATTAGTCCTTCAAACCCCCTTTTTCTCTTGTCTGCTTGAAATGATGTTCCTCTCACATCATTCATTACGGGTTTTTGTCTTCTACTATTCTGACAACTTCAGAGTTTTCTTTAAACCCTATAAAACAATCTTAAATTACTCAGAGCTGTCATCCACTAGATATAAAAATTAAATTAAGCTCAAGAATTCTAGGTGATGGAAAACATTATCCAGTTCTATAAGATATGGGCAAGTATGGGAGTACAGCAAGGGTTGATAAGACCCGAAATATCACCAATGTTGGAGGAGTATTTATTTACAGGGAGCTACCTGCTTCCTGGTTTACCGCATACCAAATATTTCTTCTCAACATTTATGAGCTTAAATAAATGCAGATGTTGCCAAAGAATGTATTAAAACATTAATCATCCTAGAATCATATAATTTAAGCGTTGAAAGGCATCTTGGAGTTTGTCTGGTTCAATACCCTCATTTTAAGCAGGAGAAGATGGAGATCCAGAGAATTAGCTGACTGGCCACAGAGCTAGTGGTACATAAGCCCTCTCTCTGTAAAAACAGAGCTGGAGATTGACAACCACCCCCTCAATTTTCTGGTCTGGGTCACCTTTATGGTCCTATATACTATGCTGGACTGTTCTCTCCTCCAAAGATTTGGGAAGAAAATCAAGGACTTTTTTTTTTTTTTTAATAATTCTCCCAATTATGTATTTCAGGGTGTCCCTTGCCCCTCCCCTAGGTGAAGCTTTCCAGGGCTGTGTTCTTTTTCGTGCAAGACAGAACATTAAAGGTGACCAGACACTTGATTCTGGCCAGGTCTAGTGAGAGGAGAGGGGTGGTCAGCTTTCTCCAACTCCATCCTGCTGCTGGTCACCAGCTTCTTTATTTCATAGCCTCTGATAGACCTCAAACTGCAAAGAGTGAGATATATGGTGTGCTGACGTTGCAGTCAGGGTCTGGTTCTTCTTTCCCTCCATGAAACGCCCAACTCTGAACTCCCTCCCCAGTAAAATTTGAAAGGAAAGGAAATGGTAACATCTCACCCTTTAGTGACTTTGCAAATTACTTCTTAGTCTCCTTTTCTATTTTCTGATCAGCATGTGTGAAAAACATTTTCCTTGAGCACAAGAGAAGCGTAAACATATTTATGTGTATTTTTTGATGAAATAAGGTTTATAGCCATCTTATGATATACAATGTACTCAATGATTCATGAAAAATCATTAACAAGGTCCATTTACATAGAGGAGGTCTGCCTTCCAGCATGCAATATGAACCAATTCCAAGGAAAGTTCTGTTTTGACAGTCTCCTTTTGCCTGCTCTACAGATTCTCCAGCTCCTGGATAGGAGGTCCTCTCGGGTCTTCCTGCTATGTAAACCCTATTGTAATACTCTCTCTGGTCTACTCTTCCTCTCCAATTGCTCACAATTCTCTCAATTTTCTTCCTTTCCCTTCTCTCAAACTCCCCTCTTCTAGTATAGGTTATCACCTTAGGTCAGGTAGCCATTTGGAACCAATTCATACTCATGTGTAAATGACTGGGAGGCTGCAGCCCTTTTAGAAATATCTATGGTCTCAAAGGAAGATCCTTGTTAACCTAGTAATCTTCTTGCTGGAATTTCAGTCAGCGTGTCACAGGAAAGTGAAATAAGTCAAGGGGAGGGGAAGGTATTTTAGGTCAAGAGTTTGTCTTGATTCTGAACAGATTCTCCTAAACTGAGAAGAGAGGCCTCAGCTACATCTATGCAGTCTGTACCACAAATCACTACAGATCATCTTTCAAGTACCTTTTTTTTTCTGGTTTGAGTGTTTATTCATATGAAAAATCAAAGAAAGAGGTTATTCAGTCACAATCACTTATCTAACCAATAATCTTCATTAAAATTGCTACTTAAAAGTAAAATTACATGAAATTTTAGAGAGTCAAACATTTATTTTTTCCCCCTAAAGTATCTCCTCCCATGCCACCATGGCATTTAAAGACCATAAAACACCATGGTGGCCAGAAATGGAAGATTTGTCACCAAATAACATTCAACCATGTCAAAGTCTGAAGAGAAAAGAATTATTTCCCTTCAACTTGAACCTTATTTGGCTGGGATTTTCTCACCAGAGTCTTCCTATTTTTTTTCCGTGGGCAACTGCCCCCTTGATTAATCCCATTTCCCTCAGTCTTCGTTTTTCCAAGCAGCTGAGCAAACAAAGAGGCAGGCGTCCATTTTTATGTGCTTCCTCCCTCAAGCCCTCTGGGATGCGCCGTCTGTTCATCCTGTTCATAAACCAGTGGCCTGAATGTGCTTGGAGAAAGCAGCAAAGATATTCTGTCAGGATTAATTTTAATAGGCCACAGTCTGTTACCAGGGAACCACAGCCCCAGTAAATGGATTTAAATTACTATTTGCTGATAAAGAGGGAGATAGGAGTTGAAAATTTGGTCCCTCGTTTCAAACAGTTTGGATAACTAATGCAAGAATTTACTTTTAGTGTGGAGTACATGCACTTTACAGCCTAAACCCTTGGGGCACTGAGGAACACCTTTTGTTGCAGTGGAATCACAGTACAATACCAAGAAGGAAAAATGTGACATTTTGTAGTACAGAATTTTAGAGCTGTAAGGGGAATGAATTTATCTGTGACTTTCTCAGCCTAAGACTTCCTGTGAAGCTTTCTGTGGCTGGTTTCTGTGCAGAGAAACATGATCCCTGCTGCCCCTTCCTCTGTTCTGTCTTCCTCCTTACCAGTTCCTTTCCTTAGCCTTCTTTCACTCTGCTTTTCTCATGCTCCATTCCAATTCCCGGTTTCCTTCTCTGTTTCTCTCCCCTAAGTGGCCAGGCTCCTGCTGGTTATTTATCAAGTTCTGTGCTGAGCGACAGATGGGTGTGGTAGCAGGGCAAGAAGGCCAGGCGGTCCTGGTACTTGTCTCTCCTTCTGTCAGCCCGGGCTAGTCCCCACCACTCTGCCCCCACTTCCCTGAGAAAGCAGTTTGGGGACGGACTAGGTCAGGTTTGGGAAATGGGGTACACAGATGTCATCCAGTATTGTTCAATGAAGTCCAGTACTGTTTTTTATTAATTTTTCATTAGCTATGGCTGGCATGATTTGTTTGAATGTTGAGTATGTTCCATTCCCAAATGAATGCTTGAAACAAACAAACAAACACCAGAGAAAATAGAATTGGTTCAAATTTGTTTATGAGTCTTGGTTCCTGTGTCTTCTCCATATGCCCAGCACATAGGAGGGGCAGAGCAAAGGCCAGCCTTCGCTCTCCTCAGTCAGCCTCCTTTCCGTGAAGTCTGGCTGTGATGGAGTCTTGCTTTTCCTAACAGATTGATGCTATCAGGCTCTGTATCAGTCAGGGTTCATCAGAGAAACCAATCCAGTAGGAGCTGTGTTTGTTTATGTGTGTATATAGACAATCATGTGAGCCAATTCCTTAAAATGAATCCCAGAGAAAGAGATTCGGCTCATGTGACTATCCCTGCAGGTCGGCAGCATGCTGGAGAACCAGGGAAAGTCTGCTGTGGTTCAAATCTGAAGGCTGTCTGCTGGCAGAAGTCCTTCTTGCATAGGGAAGGTCAATCTTTGTTTTGTTAAAGGTGCCAACTGATTGAATGAGACCCACCTACATTATGAGGAGGAGTTTACTTTACTCACTGATTTGAATGTTAAGTTAATCTCAGCCAAAAAAATACCTTCACAGAAACATCTAGAATAATGTTTGATCAACTATCTGGGCACCATGACCTAGGCAACTAAATTAATCATCACAGGTTTCTTTTTTGGTGATCATTATTCCCAGTAACTTTGTCTGGTTCAAACATCAGTCTATCCTCTCCTTTACATTTTTGGGGAAACTGATCTTCCACTAACCATCATTCTGCTTCCCAAGTTACTACCATTTGGCAGGAGTTGGGCTAAATTTGTCATTTACACTTTCATCAGACACCACTGCCACTGTGAACACTCACCACCGTCAATTCTAGGCAGACACTGGGCCTGCTTACCCAAGACCCCCACAACTATCTTCCCCATATCCTCCAGTGATACCAACATGGTGGAAGGATCATATGTGAGCTGAGAGCCCACCATATGTGGAACTGAACCCTTCCAGTCTTTGCTACGTTGACACTCGTGGTTTCCACATCAGTCTTCCAAGTCAAGGAAGAAAATTAGACTTTCTTAATGTTTATTTTTGAGGGGAAGAGAGAGAGAGTGAAAAAGAACCCAAGTGGGGAAGGGGTAGAGACAGAGGGAAACAGGGGATCCCAAGCAGGCTCCAGGCTCTGAGTTGTCAGCACAAAGCCAGACGTGGGGCTCGAACTCAAGACTTAACTGTCAGATAGTGACCTGAGCCAAAGTCAGACGCTTAACCTAGGGAGCCACCCAGATGCACTGCAAAATTAGACTTAAGGAGAAAAGCTCTCTGACAACAGTTAGAAGGACAGATTAGACCAGGATAGGAGACCTTTTAGGAGCTGTTACATTAGTTAGCTCAAAGATGTGGCCAAAGACAATGGAGGCAATGCTGTCTGTGTGAGGAGGTGTCGAAAGCGGTGGAAAGAGGGACAATGTCCAGGGAAGAAGGTATTTAGGCTGTTGGGTTGAAGACAAGAACAGTTGGGTATGAATACTTACTTTCTGGCCTGGGCAACTAGGTGGACAGTGATGCCATTAAACAGTGGGAATTTTAAAAAAGGAAGAGTGAATTAGGGGAAGGAAAATTAACTTCAGCTCTGGACAAGTTGAACTTGATAAACCTTTGGGACATCCAGGTGGTAATGTCCTTACCCTGGCTCTAATTCTAGCCTTAGAGCAAAAGCTACNCGAACCCACGAACTGCGAGATCATGACCCAAGCGAAAGTCGGACGCTCAACCGACTAAGCCACCCAGGCGCCCCAGCACGGGACTTATATTAAGATAGAGTTTTAAGACGGACGAAGTAGTTATAGGTCAGAAGCAGCAGGGAGGAGAGAGACTAAAGCCTGCACCTTGGGGGTGACAAACATGACAGGGTTCGTGGCATTGCGGAGAGTGGTGAAGAGGAGGATTAATGGAGTGTGGACAAGCCTTTTAGGAAGTCTATCCTTGGGGCGCCTGGGTGGCTCAGTCGGTTAAGCGTCCCACTTCGGCTCAGGTCATGATCTCATGGTTCATGGGTTCGCCCCCCGCATCAGGCTCTGTGCTGACAGCTAGCTCAGAGCCTGGAGCCTGTTTCAGATTCTGTATCTCCCTCTCTCTCTGACCCTTCCCTTCTCACACGGTCTCTCTCTCAGAAATAAATAAAACATTAAAAAAAATAAAAAAAATTAAAAAAAAGGAAGTCTATCCTTGAAAACCAAGAGAGTGGAAGCTCTATGGGGTACATTTAAGAGCTTCCCTAGGGGTGTAACCAACATGGAGGGCACCAGACGTATTTTAAGTGTACAGTGGGGTAATTTGTGACTTCTCAAATAACTCACATAACCATTGGGACCATCAAAATAAGGAACTTAATCACCCCCAAAAGGTTTCTATCACCCCTTCATAATCCGTCCCTGCCATCCCACCATCATTAGACAGTCACTGATTTGCTTTCAAGTCACTGAAGATTAGTTTGCATATTTTAGAATTTTATATAAAAGGAATTGTACAGTATGTGCTTTTCTTGGCTTCTTTCTCTCAGGATAATTGAGAGTCATTGAAGTTGTTGCATGTGTGACGATATTCAGTTTTATGGACATATACAATTTGTTTATCCGTTCACCTAGTGATGGACATGGGGTTGTTTCCAGTTTTCTGGCCATTACAAGTAGTGCTGCTATCAAATTTTACGTATAAGTCTTCAGATAGACACATGCTTTCACTTCTCTTGGGTAAATACCTAGCAGAGGAATGGCTGGGTTATGTGGTAGGTTTTTAGAAACTACCAAACTGTTTTCCAGAGTGGCTGTGTTATTTTATATTCCTGTTAGCAGTGTATGGGAGTTCCAGCTGCCTCACATCCTTCCCAACACTTGGTATGGATAGTCTTTCTCATTTCAGACATTCTGATAGTTGTGTTATAGTAGCCCACTGTATTTTTGATTTGCATTTTCTTAATGGGTAATACCACTGCTCACCTTTAATGTACTAATTTTTTATTTGTACACCTTTGGTGAAATATCTGTTAAACTCTTTTATAGCCTACCCTTGGAAGTGACACCCCATCACTTTTACCATTTGTATTACTTCTAACAAATAGAATATGGTAAAAAGTAAGTCCATAAGTCCATTCCACATTCCGTGGGAAGGGATTCCTAAAGTACAGGACCATTGGGAAGCATCCTAGAAGCTGCCTACAATGGCTAGCTTCCCATTTCTCTTGGAGTAAAATTCAAACTCCATATCCTAGTCTACAAAGCCCTCCAAGATCTAGCCTTGGCCTTCTATTACTTAGACATGCCGAGCTCCCTTCTCCTTTTCGTGCCTTAGTATTTCTTCCATCCTTCACTGAGGATGTTTTCCTGTCCGACTTTCTCACAGCTAATCCTGGTCATTTAGGTCTTAGCTTATAGATTACCTCTACAGAAAAACCAACCTCAATCACCCTCAATCAAGGTAGCCTCCCAATCACTCCTTATCACTCCACCTGCATTAATTCTCTGTGGCACTTAGTACTATCTAACAAAAGTGAAGTTTCAGTGTGGCAGGAAATGTGTCTCATTTACCACTATACCTCCAAAGCCTAGAAGAGTGTCTCATACATGATAAATATTTATTGAATGAGCCAATAAATGTCATCTCCAAGGAGGCAAAATACATGGGATTCAGACCATAGCTGGAGAGGTTAACCTTGGTTAATGCTCCTGTTATTACTGCTGTTTAACACACCACCCTGAGCTTAAAGATATTAAACAACCACCATTTTCCTATGCCCCAGAACTCTGAGTCAGGAATACAGAAAGCCTAGTGGGGTGTCTCTACTCCACAGTGCCTGGGGCCTCAGTTTCGAAGCCTGGAAGGCTGTGCCAGTTGGGGGTTGGAATCATTCAAAGGTTTCTTCACTCCAATCTGGTGGGTGATACTGCCTTTTGGCTCAAACCCCAGTTTAGGCTGACAAAACACCAAACACCCACACAAGCTCAGGTTTCTGCATGGCTGGCTTGCTGGCTGAGTTCTAACAGTGGCGCCCCAAGAAAATGAGGTGTAAGCTGTGTCACATTTTACTATGAACAGTGGAAAAGTAACTTTTGCTGTAGTCATAAGCATGCCAGATTCAAGGATAGGGAAGACCAAGTCCATTCCTTCAGAGGAGGAGAGTTAAACACACATAGTAAAAAGAACGTGTGGGATGGGAAATAGTTTTGCTGCCATTTTGGTGAACTCCAGGCAGATCATGGCGAGTTTTGTAGCCTGATAAGTAACGGGAGAAAACAGAAAAGAACAAGCTGGAGATTCTGGGCAATGCTACTAAATTTATAATTGATTTCTAATTTTTATCTTCACCTCTCTAAATATAAATGGAAATCTTTACCAGGTTTTGTTTTTCCCCCAGCCTTTTAATGTGCATTCAAACCACACCCTTAGCCCCTTGGTACCAGTGGGAAGGCTAAGTCATCCTGGCAGGACTTCACATCATGATGAAATTGTCCTTTAATTCTTCCTTTTGAATTTTGATTGCTTTCTAATAGCCAAATTCATTATTAGTTTTCTCTGCAGGCTATTAATATTCTGGAGCTTAGTCCAAGTACCATTAGAAAAATGATTTAGATTTTTTAAGAGAGGACACTGAAAACCAAACACTTGTCTACATTCAATTTTATAACAGGTGGGCTCTTGATATGCTTCTGGAATTCTTCGGCAAATATAAGCTATCTATGGTTTGTGGGCTCCATTTCTTTCCAAGTGTTTGCCTGATTAGTCTGGAGACAGTTAAATCCTGTGGAACTCATGGTTTCTCTTTGTTAAATTTCTCCATTTTATATCATTTCCCCCCAGACACTACTCTTAAAATCTGTGTTCCTTGTTTTCAAATAAAAAAAAAAAGTTTGTTTTTTCAGAGACGGACAGAGATAAAGTGTGAGAGGGGGAGGGGCAGAGTGAGAGGGAGACACAGAGTCTGAAGCAGGCTGCAGGCTTTGAGCTGTCAGCACAGAACCTGACGCAGGGATCAAACTCACAAATGGTGAGATCATGATTGAGCTGAAGGTGGATGCTTAACTGACTGAGCCACCCAGGTGCCCAAAATATGTGTTCTAATACTCATCTTTTATTTGTTTGTTTGATGGATTATAAAATGATAGTTTGCCTATTTTCATTCTGCAAACAGACTGCTTTTGTTTTCGGGTAATGTTTCCTCGCTTGCCAAACCTCTTGGTTACTGTCAAGAGAACTAGACAGTTTGTGCACAGGGTTTCTTAGGAATTCTGATTCTTATTATGACATCCTGAAGTCCTAAGCTATGCTGTGTCAAAGATTCTATTCCAAGAGAGCAGTTAAGATGGTGGAGCACCATGCAGACCCTGAGCTTGTCTTGTCCCTGAAACACAGACAAATCAAGACCAAACCATTTTGCACACCTAGAAAATTGATCTGAGGATTAATGAACAATCTGCATAACTTGCACCACAGAACTCAGCAGGTATGCAACGCAGAGAGGTGAACTGGGAGAGAGAAAAGCCACAGAGGGTAAGGAGCCATTTTTGCGGACAGAGGACAGAGAGAGAAAGAGAACGGAGGAAAATGCCATGCATCAGGATCATGCGATAAAACCACTATCCCTGAAAGTAGCTAGAGAGAAAGAGTGAAAACACATGCAGAGACTGAATAAGCAATCTGTTCCCCAAAACCACAGAAGGCGGGGGTGGGGGGGTGAAGGAGAGGGTTTCGCTACCACCAGGATGTTATGAACAGTGGAGGAGTTCAGTGCCTGGCAGTGCTCTGGTGAGGAAGCAGGGTGAATCCCCAGGAGCAGGCAGCATGGTCTGAGGAGTCCGTATGCCACATGCGGAGAAGCGGTTCCCTTACAATGGAGAGCGTGTGGTAGAAGCCATATTGCTTCCCCACAGGCAGAGGTCCCAGTGGACCCCAGAGAGCATCCATGTTTGCTGCTATTGAGACTAAGATGCTAGAGGTGGTGAAACCTGGTGCCGCTGTGTGTTGTGATTTGCCATAATCTCTGAACCTCTGCCGCTGTGTGACTGCACTAATGTTTTCTGGGGCAAGCCAGCACCTGACCATTGCTCATCAAGACCTGCCCGTGAGAGTTGCGTCCAACCTGCAGGCGTCTCTGAGTGTGGGCTTTTGAAACACAACCTGGTCTGAGATAAAACTCTGTAGGGGAGCGCTGCCTGGCAGGTAGACAGCTTGGACTCGAACAGGGTAGAGGCGAGTAGTGGAGCCAGGCTGGAGATAAAGGGTGCTTGATCACGGGTGGGTGAGAGCGTCAAATTCCTGTGTCAGAGACTAGGGAGCGGAGTGAAATCATGTCCACCTAGCCTGCGCACACGTCCACTTAAGCTAAGCAGCGCCACCTAGTGGAGAACAGAACCATTACACCAAGCCCCACTCAACTGTGCCCTCCAAGCACATCCCAAGATGACCAGCACAAGTCACTTTACCTGCGCAGTGTACAGACTATAGAGGGCTACATAGTTTTGGTTGCAGGGTAAACTGGATGTAACTTTATTGGGGTTTAATTCCATTTGCTGATTCATTTATTTGTTCATTTTCTTTGCTTCTGTTTTTGCTCAAATTGTGTTTTTTTCTTTCTTAGACACAAAAAGAAAAATTTTTGTTTAAAAAAAATTATTTGTTTCATTATATAAAATTCTTAATTAAAAAATTTTATTACCTTTGCTTCTTCTTTCCTCTCCCTTTGCTTTTTCTTTCCTTTCCCTTTTTTCTCTGTTTTATCAAGCTCTTTCAACAAAGATGGAAACACACTTAGGATCTAGTTTCCTTTGACTTTTTTGTTACTCATAATTTTTAAATTTTTATTTATTTTACTAAATTTTTTTCTTTCCTCCAAAATGACAAAATGAAGGAACTCATCCCAAAAGAAAGGACAGGAAAAAAAAAATGACAGCCAGGGACTTAATCAATGCAGATATAAGTAAGATGTCTGAACTAGAATTTAGAATCACGGTAATATGAATACTGGCTGGGGTTGAAAGAAAAAGCATTGAAGACACCAGATAATCCCTTTCTGCAGAGATAAAAGAAAAAGTCTAGTCAGGCCAAAAAGAAAAATGCTATAACAGACAATCTTAAATGGATGCCATAATGGCAGGAAGAATGAAGCAGAGCAGCAAACCAGTAATAAAGAAGATAAAATTATTGAGTATAATGAAGGAGAAAAAAGGGAAACTAAGGCAAAAGATCATGATACAAGACTTCGGGAACTCAGTGACTTATTAAAAAGGAGTAACATCCGAATCATCAGAATTCTGGAAAATGGAGACAGAGAGAAAAGAACACAAGGTTTATGTGAGCAAATTATAGCAGATAACTTCCCTAATCTGGGGAAGGACACAGACATCAAAATGCAAGCAGCACAGAGAACTCTCATCAGATTCAACAAAAACTGACCATCACCAAGGAATATCATAGTCAAATTCACAAAATATACAGGCAAGGAAAGAGTTACGAAAGCACCAAGGGGGAAAAAAAGTCCTTAACCTACAGGGGAAGAAAGATCATGTTTGCAGCAGACCTATCCACAGAAACTTGGCAGGCCAGAAAGGAGTAGCAGGGTACATTCAACGTGCTGAATCAGAAAAATATGCAGCCAAGAATTCTTTATGCAGCAAGGCTGTTATTCACAAAAGAAGAGATGAAGGGTTTCCCCAGACTAACAAAAACTAAAGGAGTTAATAACCACTAAACCACCCTGCAAGAAATTTTAAGGGGGACTCTGAGCGGAGAAAAGAAAACAAAAAAACAAAATTATCATAGATTATAAAAGACCAGAGAACATCACCAGAAACATCTGTACAGGCAACACAGTGGCACTAAATTAGTATCTTTCAGTACGCACTCTAAACATTAATGTACTAAATGCTCCAATCAAAACACATAGGGTAACAGAATGGGTAAGAAAACAGTATGAAATAAGAAAACAAACTATATGCTGTTTACAAGAGACCCACTTTAGACCAAAAGACACCTTCAGATTGAAGGGGATGGAAAACCATCTATCATGCTAATGGTTGTCAAGAGAAAGCTGGACCAATCACATATATAAAGAAACTAATTGATAATAATACCATAATAGCAGGGAACTTCAACACCCCACTTACAGCAGTGGACAGATCATCTAAGCAGAAAATCAACAAGGAAACAATGGCTTGAAGGACATACTGGGCTGGATGGATCTCTAGTGCACATCAAACATTCTCCAGAACAGATTACATACTGGTCACAAGTCAGCCCTCAATAGGTACAAAAAGACTGAAATCATACCTTGCATATTTTCAGACCCTACTTCTAAGAAACTCACAATCAACCAAAGGAAAAATTTGTTAAGACCATCAATACTTGCAGACTAAAGACTAAAGACTATCCTACTAAAGAATGAATGGGTTAATCAAGAAGTTAAAGAGAAAGTTAAAAAGTACACGGAAGTCAATGAAAATGAAAACACCACAGCCCTTAACCTCTGGGATACAGGAAAGGTGGCCATAAGAGGGAAGTATATAGCAATCCTGGCCTTTCTAAAGAAAGGAAGAAGTCTCAAATACACAACAAAGCTTTATACCCAAAAGAGCTGGGGGGAAAAAAAAAAGCAAATAAAGCCCCAAACCAGAAGAAGAAGAAGAATAAAGATTAGAGCAGAAATCAATGCTATCGAAACCAAAACCAAACAAACAAAAAACAAAAACAACAACAGTAGAACAGATCAACAAAATCAGGAATGGGTTTTTTGATGGAATTAACAAAACTGATAAACCCTTAGCCAGATTGATTAGGAAGAAAAGGAAAGGAGACAAATAAGTAAAATCGTGAATGAAAAAGGAAAGATCACAGCCAACACTGCAGAAACAGAAACAATCATAAAAGAGTATTATGAGCAATTATGACAATAAATTGGGCCATCAGGAAGAAATGAACAAATTCCTAGAAACATCCAAACTACCAAAACTGAAAGAGGAAGAACTAAGAAATCTGAACAGACCCATAACCAGTAAAACAAACAAAAACTGAATGAGTAATCAAAAATCTACCAACAAACAAGAGTCCAGGGCTAAATGGCTTTCCCAGAGAATTCTAGTACACATTTAAAGAAAAGTTAACACCTATTCTTTTGAAGCTGTTCCAAAAAACAGAAATGGAAGGCAAACTCCCAAACTCATTCTATGAGGCTACCATTACCTTGATTCCAAATTTCCTCATGAAAATGGATGCAAAAATTCAAGATACAAGCAAACTGGATCCAACAATACATTAAAAGTTATTCACCATGATCAAGTGGCATTTATTCCTAGGATGCAGGGCTGGTTCAATATCCACAAATCAATGTGACACATCACATTAATAAAAAAACAAAAAAAAGGGAAGAACCACATGATCCTCTCAATAGATGCAAAAAAATGCTTTTGACAAAATAAAACATCCTTTCTTCATAAATACCCTCAAGAAATCAGAGATAGAAGGAACATACCTCAAGAACATAAAGGCCATATACAAAAGACCCACCACTAATATGATCCTCAATGGAGAAAAATTGAGAGCTTTCCCCCTAAGGTCAACAACACAAGAGGGATGTCCTCTGTTATAAAACACAGCATTGGAAGTCCTAGCCTCAGCAATCAGACAACACAAAGAAATAAAAGGCATCCAAATTGGCAAGGAGGAAGTCAAACTTTTATTCTTTCAGATGATATGATCCTCTATGTGAAAAACCCAAAAAGACTCAACCAAAAAACTGCTAAAAATGATCCATGAATTCAGCAGTCACAGGATATAAAATCAATGTACAGAAATCGGTTGCATTTCTATACACAAATTACGAGGCAGCAGAAAGAGAAGTCAAGGAATTGATCCCCTTTACAACTGCACCAAAAACATAAAGTATCGAGGAATAAACCCAATCAAGGAAGTGAAAAATCTTTTCACTGAAAACTATAGAAAGCTTATGAAAGAAACTGAGGAAATAAAAAATGAAAAAGCATTCCCATGCACATGAAAGAATACTATTAAAATGTTGATCCTACCCAAAGCAATCTACGTATCAAATCCCTATCAAAATAACACAAGTATTCTTCACAAAGCTCAAACAAACAGTTCTAAAATTTCTTTGTAATGAGTAAAGACCCCGAATAGCCAAAGTAATGTTGAAAAAGAAACCCAAAGCTGGAGGCATCACAATTCCAGATTTCAAGGTATATTCATCAACACACTACAGTACTGGCACAAAAACAGACACATAGATCAACGGAACACAATCGAGAGTCCAGAAATAGACCCACAAATGTATGGCTAACTAATCTTTGACAAAATAGGAAAGAATTTTCAATGGAATAAAGACAGTCTCTTCAGCAAATGGTGTTTGGCAAACTGAACAGCGACATGAAGAATGAATGGAAATCACTTTCTTACACAATACACAAAAATCATCACAAAAGGGAGGAAAGACCTAAGTGTAAGACAGGAAGCCATCAAAACCCTGGAAGAGAAAACAGACAACAACCTCTTTGACCTCAGCCACATCATGTCCTTTGTCAGGTCTCTGGAGGCAGGGGAAGCAAAAGCAAAAATGAACTATTGGGACTTCATCAAAATAAAACACTTCTGCAGAGCAAAGGAAACAATCAGCGAAAGTAGAAGGCATCCAATGGAGTAGAAGATATTCGCAAATGACTTATCAGAAAAAGGGTTAGAATCCAAAAATCAAGAAGTTATCAAATTCAACACCAAAAACCAAATAATCCAGTGAAGAAACAGGCAGAAGACACAAATAGACACTTTTCCAGAAAAGACATCCACAAGGCTCAAAGACATTAAAAGATGCTCAACATCACTCATCAGCAAGGAAATGCAAATCAAAACCACAATGAGATTCCACCTCACACCTATCAGAATGGCTAACATTAACAACTCAGGTGACAACATATGTGGATAAAGGGGAACCGTTTTGCACTGCTGGTAGGAATGCAAACTAGTGCAGCCATTCTGGAAAACAGTATGGAGGTTCCTCAAAATATTAAAAACAGAACTACCCTACCCAGCAATAGTACTACTAGGTATTTACCCAAAGGATACCCAAATGCCCAAATGTCCATCAACTGACGAAAGGGTAAAGAAAACGTGGCGTCATGTATCAGTGGAGAAAAGCATTCAGCAAATAGTTCTAGGAATAGGCCATCTTTATGGAGGGAAGATGGATCTCTACCTCACACACTCCACAGAAATAAATTCTAGTGGGGTTAACGTCTTTAAACTTGGAGAATATAATAGTAGAGGGAAGGAAGGTGATGAGTGGAAGGATTATTCAACAGGACACAGAAAGTGAAGGCCACGAGGAAGAAAAAGAAAGATCAACATGGGGCGCCTGAGTGGCTCAGCCTGTTGAGCGTCCGGCTCTTGACTCTGGCTCAGGTTGTGATTTCATGGTTCATGGGTTCGAGCCCCACACTGACAACATGGAGCCTGCTTGAGATTCANAAAAAAAAAAAAAAAAAAAAAAAAAAAAAAAGATCGACCTGATTACATTAAGCTTTAAACACCTGTACAGCAAGAGATGCCGTAACATACATGCCACATTATAGAACTGGCAAAGAAGAGGTGCCTGGAACACGTAATAAATTCTCCCAAGTCAACATTTCCGAGCAGACAACCCAGAAAATGGGTACAGGGACAGAAACAGGCAACTCATGGGAAAGGAAAAATCAATGGCCAGCAAACATGTGAAAATGCCTCATGTCACTAGCTATCAGGCAGATGCAAATTAAAAAAGCCAGAAGAAACTGAACCATCCATTCCCAATGGATCAGCAGGTGCTGGAGTTTCGTGGTACAAAGCTTCCACCAGGATGAGGGATCACTGCCATTGTCAAACACCGCTTGTGGGAGCATGACCCAGTCCCCCACTTTGCAGAGCAAACTCACCCCTATGACCTGGTAATTCGACTTCCAGATATACACTCTAGGGAAACTCTGAACCAAGGACACAGAGACGTATTTGGAGATTTGCTTTGCCCCATTATTTGAAGTATCAGGAATAACTGAAAATAACCCATTCATTATTAGGGGGGGATGGATAAAGAAAAAACATCTATGCCTTTTCGTATAAGGAAATTTTATGTGGGCATTAAAATACATGACCTCGATCTTCATGTATCATGTTGGATAGATCTCAGAAGCACAATGTTGTGTGAAAAGAGCAAGTTGCAGGAGGAAATACAGGACGCGATGTTCCTCGTGGCAAATTTAAAATAAACCTAAATTGGAGTATATAAATCAAAATTTAAGCACACAAGGGGAAATCACACGCCATGACTCCAGCATGTGGGGTGGGACGGAAGGGAAATGAGGGGTCAGGTGGGAGTTCAGTCACACCTATCGCATTTTATGGTCTTTAAAGAAATCAGAAGCAAACAGTAAAACATTTTAAAAATCTGCATGGCAACTTCAGTAGTGTCAAACTATTTAAAAAAATTTTTTTTACATTGATTTATTTTTGAGAGACAGAACATAAGTGGGGGAGGGGCAGAGAGGGAAGGAGACACAGAATCCAAAGCAGGCTGCAGGCTCTGAGCTGTCAGCAGAGAGCCTGACTCGGGAATCGAACCCACAAACGGTGAGATCGTGACCTGAGCTGAAATCGGACGCTTCACCGACTGAGCCACCCAGGAGCCCCAGTGTCCTACTTCTTTCTGATCTGTTCTACATGTTCGGAGTATTTCATAACGAAAGATCAATAATTCGGTAAAGCTCAATCATGGAAAATAATTAAATAACTCGTCATTGAAGATCAAATAGGGAAAGCCAGAGAACTTGGGACCTGATAAGAAACCACCTTGCACTGGGGGAGGTGGGAGGCGCCAGGGCTGCCAGGGTGGGGGAGTACACGCCCAGTGTGCAGGAGCAAAGCCCCAAACTCACCACGCCACCTTAGCCATGTCACTGGGCCTCTCCAGACCTTGCTCTTCTCATCTTTGGACCGATGCTCAAAGGCTAGCTAAGCCATCCTTGGTTCCTCTCAGCCTGGATGTTTGCGAGTCTAATTGTATACAGGTGCAAGGGCCACTATCTCATGCAGAGACAACAGGACTTAAATGAGTGTGACTTTTCATGATGAGATACACCAAGCTGATAACAAGTAGAGCACAGTGCAGTGAAACTCCACGTGCCCGCCACCGTCAACCTTCAACAGTTACCAGCTCAGGGTTAACCTTGTTTCACCTCACAGTACCCGTTTCTACCCAGCCACGGCCACCAACAGTGTATCATGCGGCAAATCTCAGAGATCTCATCATTTAATTGGTAGCTCTTTAAATATCTCCACTAGGTAAGATCTATTTTAAAAACATAACCAATTCTACTAACCCACCTAGAAAGTGAACAGTAATTTCCACTGTCATCAAACACCCAATTTGTACTAAAAATTCCTCAAAGGTTTCCTAATTTTTGGGAAAAAAAATGTTTATTTGAACTAGAATCCAAATAAGGTCCATTCAAAGCAACTATAATTGATATGTCTTTTAGGTTTCTCTTTTATGTCTCATTCTCTCTCTCTCTCTCTCTCTCACACACACACACACACACACACACACACACACACACACAATGGAATATTATTCGGTGATCAAAAAGAATGAA
Source organism: Crocuta crocuta (assembly GCF_008692635.1). Classification (NCBI taxonomy): domain Eukaryota; kingdom Metazoa; phylum Chordata; class Mammalia; order Carnivora; family Hyaenidae; genus Crocuta; species Crocuta crocuta. Next base: position 15,629,595 of record NW_027527920.1, on the reverse strand, counting down.
ATCTTGCCATTTGCAACAACATGGTACTTAATATGCTAAGCCAAATAAGTCAAACAGCCAAAGACAAATATCTTATGATTGCACTCACATGTGGAATTTAAGAAACACAACAGGCAACACAAGGGAAGAGAATGAAAAATATCAGGACAGAAAGGGAGACAAACCATAAAAGACTCAAATACAGAGATCAAACGGAGGGTTGCTGGCAAGGTGTTGGGAGGGGGGCTTAATAGGCAATGGGCATTAAGGAGGGCACTTGTTGGGATCAGCACTGGGTGTTATAGTGAGTGATGAATCACTAAATTCTATTCCTGAAATCATTATTACACTATATGTTAACTAACTTAGATTTTAAAAAAAGGTAATAGTATCATGTCAGGGCTATTTAAACCTAAAAACAAAACAAAACAAACTGAAGGTCTCACTTTTGCTAGGTTACATACAATGCAGTTGTAGCAAGTGATACCACCTGGCAGTTGTGAGACAATGACAGACAAGAATGGAATGTGCCTATCACAGATCTAAGGACATAATAGGACATCTATATAGTAATTTTCCATGTTAAGTGTCCTTTAATACAATTATTTTCTTTAAAATTTTTTTTAATGTTTATTTTTGAGAGAGAGAGACAGAAAGAATGAGCATGAGCAGGGAAAGGGGACAGAGAGTGAGGGAGACAGAATCCAAAGTAGGCTCCAAGCTCTGAGCTGTCAGTCGAGAGCCTGACACAGGGCTTGAACCCAAGAACCATGACATCATGACCTGAGCGGAGGTCGGACACTCAACTGACTGAGCTACCCAGGTGCCCCTCAAATTCATATCTTTAAAAAAAAAAAAAAAATTCTATCCCATATCACTGAAAATATCTTCATGATTATTATGGCTGTTACTTATATAAAAAGCTTACAATCTGTATATATAAAGGGACATTTCATTAAGAGGAAGAGGAACATGAGGAAAAGGCAGTGAGAAAAATTGAGAGGGAGATTCCATCAATCCACACCTGCTTCAGGAGAGACAGAAAGTACTAACTCCCTGACACAATTCCCCGACTTGCAACTTTGTTAGAAAGGAAAAAGAAATCACTGTGCATAACATAATTGGAGAAGCCAATAGGCTTCCTATACTGAGGTTTTAACTAAGGGGTATAGTTATGCTCAAAAGAAAGAGCAATCGGGGCTGGGATAATCTAAGAAAGCTCAAGGAGAAGCTGAAGCTTGCATGTAGATTTATAACGGGCTCAAGGAGAAGGTACAGCTTTCCACAAAAGGAAAAAAGTAAGGGGCAAAATCTGAGTCCTGACGGAAAGGCATCCTGGCCTTCAGGACACCTGTTGCCCAGGACCAGAAGGGCTTCACTACTGTGAGGTGAATAAAGGCCTCCAGCTGTGGCCTAGGGACAGGATGAGGGAGTCTGGGGGAGCTTGCCAGGGGACAACTACCTGGCCCAAAGGCCTTACTCAAGTATTTCTTCTTTAGCTGGGCTGGAGCAGGCTGTTGGAAGTCCTTGAAAGTGGGGCTTACATTGAGAATTTGGGTGCATTAATCTGATTGAAAGGAAGAGACTGGAAGGGTACAGAAATAGCTTCAGCTATACTGCCGATGTAGCTTCAGATTTTATCTAGATCTTCTGACTGGGAGAGAATTGCTCTATTTACTGTTAACACTTCACACAANTTCCAAACCTCCCGATTGATACCTGTTGTGACTCTTGTAGGCTTCCTAGTCTTTCCTACGGGACACTCATCCGGTAGCTAGCTGAACGACAAAGGAAAAGAGCTGTTTGGGGTGCGTATTACACTGCTGTACTCCTAACGGCCTGAACAAAACCTTTCAACAGTTTTCAACATTTAGAAAAAGGCATAAAGTGAAGGAGATTTTCAAATTGGGGCGGCAGAAAGAGGAGCTGGGGGTTTGAGTGAAATCCGGTGCCATCACTTTACTAGTTTTGTGCCCTGGGAATTTGTTTTTGTGCCTGTTTTTCTACAGGCAAAATAGAGAATTGTGACAGAGAGGTTCTCAGCTGGCTTGTACAGCACCTCCCACCGTCAACTCTTGCAGGCCTTTGGAAATACGTGTGACTTACCGGCAAAGCCAGGGCGGTGGGGGGCAGAGGGGAAGGTAAAGGAGTTTCGTATTTGTTCTGAGTTGAGGATGCCACAGAACTAGTGGGCCCAATCAAAAATTTTCCAATACCTGAGGCAGTGCAACAAAAGAAGAAAAGTTCTTCTCCAAATGCCACAGGACCACTGAGGGTCCTTAAGAATCCCCCCAACTTTGAGGACTTCGCTAAGCCTTGGGCTAGGACGCAGAGCACCATAGACCACAACCTGTCTGGCACATTCCCCCAACTTCACCAATGGCTAATCAACTCATCACTCAGGTTCCAAATTACATTTCACCTCTTAGAGACACCTACCCTGACGCACATACTCACCGTACTATTATATTATTAATACCTAATACCCGCCTCCCTCCACCCCTCGGTAGACTTCATACCGGCAGGGGTCGTAGATCTTTGTGGGGGTCACAATTGGCATTAGCCAACACTTTATGAATAAACTTGAAGGGCTGATGAATCGAGAAAACACAAAACCCGCCAACGCGCGCCCTATGTAGGGGTGACGCCAGCCCCGTAACTTCCGCCCCTCCCCGCTCCTCCGAGCGCCCCCTTCTCCTTGCCTGTGTTTGTTTCCGGGGTTTCAATAAAGCTCGATTCGGCTCGAAGAAGACCTGCTCTTCCGGGAAAATGGCGACTCCCGCTCGTGCCCCGGAGTCCCCGCCGGCCGCGGATCCGGCGCTAGCCGCGGGGGCTGCTGAGGAATCCGAGTGCCCGCCGCCTCGCCAGCCTCAGCCCCCGCAGAATGTCCTCGCTGGCCCGCGGCTTCGAGCCCCAAGCTCCCGAGGACTTGGGGCGGCGGAGTTTGGCGGAGCTGCGGGAAATGTTGAAGCGCCAGGAGAGACTTTTGCGCAACGAGTAAGCTGGGGTCCCGCCGAGTCACTGCCAGGCTCCTCCGGTTTGGTCTCCTTGGGATGCGTTCCCTTGCCTTCCCCCCATCGGGTTCCCTGCCCTGGAAGGTGACCTTGGCTCAGTCAGACCCTTTCCGGTCCCGCGGGCGAGCGAACGGCCTCCGACCGTAAAGCGCTCGGCGTCCGCGTCTGGCACGTTACGCCTGTGGAGATTGCTTTTATGCCGAAAGGCTGCTTAGCGTTTTCAGGTGTTTCTCAGCTCCACGTTGATTTTAATTACTTGACTGCTTCCCTGAAGGGGGGGGGGGCGGTCTGTATCCTAAATCCTTTGATACTCCCGCCTCCCCTGCCGCCCAAATCGTGCCCAAAACATCTTGTCAGTTTTATCTCTCGATCCTGTTTTTTACAGGAACCATAGGAAAGGCTAAAAGTGATAGGATATAAAGTGCTATATTAGGCAGAAAAAGTTTGTCTCATTCATCTGGCCGACTTGACGGTAGCAGGGAAACGATATAATGAAAGTGATTTTTTAGGGAAGCTTAATTTAGCCGCTTGGCGCAGGATGGTTTGAAGGAGTAAGAGAAGGCAGCTGGTTATTTCCAGGGAAGTTCCCAGCAAGGGGGCTGTATTTGAAAGGTAGTTATGGGAGTGGGAAAACTACATCAGGCATGGAATAATTTGGATATAAAGTTGACAGAGGGTGCTGAAGTTTCCAGCGTGTATAGAGAACCACTGATAAGAACACAAAAACGGGACGGGAATAGCTCTGTGGTTGATTTTATTTAGAAGGTACTGAGGGGAGAGTTAGTGTTATCTGCTGAAAAGCTGGAGAAGTCATGAGGATCGGGAGAGAGAAGGCTGAGAACACATAGGAATCTCAACTGGAGAGGGATATTAGTAATGTTGAAGTTGTGGGAAGGAATGTAATGTGAGACAAAGAAGAGAGAGCCCGAGGTATAATCTTCCCTCCATTATATGGATAAAGAAAAGAGAATCTGAAACGGAACTTCTGTCACTTAGCAAAAGGGACCGATGACCATTTGGGAGCTTTCTAGTAGAGACCAGTGCTTTGACTTTTTGAGAATGGGTTTTTAATCTATAGCAGCTAATTAAATTCTTTGGTCCCAAGGACCCCTTTATAACTGTTAAGACTCACTGAGCCTCCCAAGGAGCTCTTGTTTTATGTATGCTATATATACTGATGTTTATTGGTGTATTAGGAATTACAGGTGAGAGATTTTTAAAACACCAGAATACACAGTGAGTAGCCATCAGGGAAATGATATCATCACATATCATGTGGCCTCTGGAAAAGTCAGCTGTCTCCATGTGAGAAAACGAGCATGGATATGGCAAATAATGATTTAGTATTATGAATATCATTTTGACTTTGCAAACCCATCCACCTTCTCTCCCCAGGAAGGTCTTGGAGATCACACCTTAAAAACTGCTGTTTTGGGCGTGTCTTATGGAGTATTATTATATGCTTAAAATACTTTTGCTGAAATTTAGACAGATGAGGCATATTCCTTATTCTTCCTCCGTCCTCTTATTTTTTAGCGTATTTAGGTGATGACTCTTATTTCATTCCTCTTTTGAGGCAGTTGGAAATCAGATGTTTTACTTCAAGATAGATTTTTCACCCTTTGAAGTTAATGCTTTGTCTTTGTATCTCAAGTTTGAAAACATGGCTGTAACATATACATATCTGTTTTCCCATTTAACAGAAAATTCATTTGCAAATTGCCCGACAAAGGTAAAAAGATCTTAGACTCCGTTGCCAAACTGAAAGCTGCCATTGCAGAACATGAAGAAGTTAGAGGAAGAACTGAACTGTTTCATCCTGTTAGTTTAGACTGTAAGCTAAGGCAAAGAGCAATTGCAGTTGTTGATGTAGACACAGATAAGGCCCAGAATTCTGACCAGATACTTGATACTCCAGTTTGTGGCTGTTCCTCTGTAAGTAACGTCAAGTCGTCTGAAACAACCTCACAACATCCTACTCCCAAAGGCGATGAAGGGGCTCCGGAGGTTGGGGACACATTGAGCAAGTGCCTGGCTCCCAGCAGCAGAGCCAGTGCGCCTTCTTCTTCTGAAGCTGGTGAGCGTCTCCCTCAGCATCGTGTTTCAGGTCAAGCAGAAGATCATTCAAGTAGCTCCAACAGCCTGTTTATTGATAGGTTACAAAGGCTCACACTGGCGGACCCAGGTGAACAGCGTTCAGAAGAGAACAGGAGTGCCGAGAACTTGGCAGGGCTTTGTCATGGGGCCCAGAAGAAGCCTCATTACATGGAAGTGCTAGAAGTCCGAGCCAAGAACCCAGTGCCCCCACCACATAAATTTAAAACTAATGTGTAAGTACCATCAGAACCAGGCCTGTCACAGGAACATACTATTTGTTAAACTAAAAAATTTGGGAGAATGCTCTCAGTTTGCTGGACTTTGTGTGGGACCTGCTTGTAGTTAGGTAAGAGCATATTGTGGAAACAGCTTGGCTACGCTAGAGGATTCAGGTTGGAAAATCCTTTAGGTTTTTAGCCAGAATTGAAAAGGTTTCAAATAGCAGGTGGAGTATTAAATTTCAGGGTGTTTAGCCAATATTTCATACTAAACCCAGAGTTAGAGAATTTATTTTGACTTTATTTTCCATAACAGTTTTTTGGTATGCAGCCTTCCCCTTTGATTAAACTGTGAGTTTAGGGAAAAGTAGCTTTAGAAGCTTCTGGACATCTCAGTGAAAAATATTCGTGTGCTCATGGTATGCAAGCAGCTGGTGCTAAAGCGACACAGAAGTAAAGATCCTGCTCCTCAAAGAGTTCGGGATCTAGATGAAAAACCCAAGGCATTTTGAAGAACACTGAACTATATAATAACTTCAGGGGGAAGGGAGCTGAGAGGGGTTAAAGAAACTGAAAAACAGATTCATGCGGGACTGGCAAACTAATCTTGCTTCTAAGTTCCTTGTCACAGTTTTGTTTCTGAGATCTCCAGAAAAAGTAAAGCTCTTTGAAGAGAAAAGAATGTTATGTACGTGTACTCAGATATGACATTCAGATCAGGGAGTGGCTGCTGGTAGTATACTTGCCTGTATTTACCAGGATGTAACATCAGGTACAGAGTGAAATCACTACTGCTTTTCTTTAAAAGACTGAAAGCCTCTAGTTACAAGTATCGAAAACTGTTATTAAAGAATAACTATAGGGGCACCTGGGTGGCTCTGTCAGTTAAGCCTCTGACTTCAGTTCAGGTCATGATCTGACAGTTTGTGGGTTCAAGTCCCACATCAGGCTCTGTGCTGACAGCTCAGAACCTGGAGCCTGCTTCGGATTCTGTGTCTGCCCCTTTCTCTGTCCCTCTCCCATTCACATTCTGTCTCTCTCTCTCTCTCTCCCTCAAAAAAAAACATTAAAAATTTAAAAAAAAAAAGAATAACTATAAAGACACTAAATTTAGGGGCACCTGGGTGGCTCGGTTAAGCGTCTGACTTCAGCTCAGGTCATGATCTCACGTTTCATGGGTTCGAGCCCCCACGTCAGGCTCTGTGCTGACATCTAGCTCAGAGCCTGGAGCCCGTTTCAGACTCTGTATCTCCCTTTCTTTCTGACCCTCCCCTGCTCACGCTGTCTCTCTCTCTCTCTCAGAAAGAAATAAAAAAACATTAAAAAAAGACTAAATTTAAAGTTTAACCTTATTGCCTTTTTTTTTAACTTGGAAACAGTTTTTTTCTTCTATACAGAAAACCAGGATTATATTACATTAAAATTTGGTTAAGAATAAAAAGTAATCTTTGTACCCTTTGTAAGTAATCTCTCCTCTTGTGTGCAGTGAGGCAGGTTTCCTCTCTTCTAGGAAGACACAAAACCAGAAGCATCATCTAGTTGGTCAGAGAATACACTGATCCTGGTTCTGGGTTATGGTCGTTTAGCTGGATTTGGGAGTGGGGAGATCCACGGGGGCCTTCTGTACAGTTAAAGCAGATCAGGAAAGGCTGGGCCTGGACCGGTGTGGATTGAGGGATTCCACGTATGAACAGCCTTTGGCTCCTTTTCTGCTCTTCCTCTGGCCTGCTATATGCTCTTCTGGCTCTGTGATGCCACCTGGCTGCTGGCGGCTGCCCCTCCTCTCCCTCTCCCTTAGCTCTTCCCGGAACTTGAGATCCACATGGCCCTTTACCTATGAAACCCGACCACGTGGCTGTTCCATGGCACTTCAGCTTTATCATGTGCAGGACAGAACACTTACTTCTTCCCGCACTGACTTTCTCCCATATTCCCTAAGTTCATGGTGCCATCGTTTTGGTTTTTTTCCCCCCGAGGGGTGTTCCTTTTTCTTCATCTCCGTATCTATTAGCCAGAAAGACCTCCCTAACCTATTTTTTTGACCTTCATCTCTAATCATTCTTATTTGCATCCTTTCCTATCAAAAGGGAAGCCTCTCATCCCTTTCTTGGGCCGTAACTGGCCTGTTCTGGATTCTACTCTTACATCTTCAGTCCATCCTCTCCACTGCTGCCAGAATGAAATTAATAAAATGCAGTGTGAACCCGGTGTGTGGAACAGAACTCTTTGCTGAAGACTGGGCCCAGGCTACTTCCCAGCCTTATCTTACTGCTGTTTCTATATGCTTAGCCCCTGAACTTCCCGTGTGGCCCATCGGATTGGCTCTTACTCCCTGCTGGGATGTCTTTCTCCCTTCATTTACATAGTGAGCGTTAATTATTTCATGACTCCTCAAAATTCACTGCTTTAAAGCTTTTCTGAAAACTTTCCTTTCTCCCATTAGACGGTTCAGGGGTTCCTGGGTGTCTCAGTTGGTTAAGTGTCTGACTCTTGGTTTTGGCTCAGGTCATGGTCTCACAGCTTTGTGTGTTTGAGCCCCACCACTGGGCTCTGTGCTGGCAGGTGGACCTGCTTGGGATTTACTCTCTCCCTCTCTCTCTTCCCCTCCCCGGCTCAAGCTGTCTCTCTCTGTCTCAAAATAAATATACTTAAAAAAAAGAAACGTGTGTAAGGTTTGAAGAGAGAAGGAAAATACAAAGAGCCTATCAGTCTACCTATTATTTGCCAAAACGGTGGATTGTCCTATTATTCTCCAAAGAGGGGCCCATTTAAATACGCCTGTTTTTGAAGTAAATATGTTTAAAAATAGGAAGGATTTGTATCTACAAATAGAAATGTTAGTAAACTCACTATTAACCTTTGTAGAAGAATGAATTGCTAGATTAAAGGCCGCTTCTTTGTGTGAATGTTGTAAACATGTGGCTGTAAAAAGGAAACAGTCTGATGATAGAACATAAATTTTCCCTCCTTCAGATTACCTTCACGACGAAATGATTTATCTAGTCATTGGCAGAGAATAGGGTCTCCCACTTCCTCGGAAGAAAGGCGGCTCAGGGATAAGAAGCATCTTGATGACATCACAGCAGCCCGGCTCCTGCCGCTTCACCATCTGCCCACACAGCTGCTCTCCATAGAAGAATCTGTGGCACTTCAGAAACAGCAGAAGCAGAGTTACGAGGTATCAAGAGTTTTAAATGTTTCTTGTGTGTCTGTTGGATGCTGCTAAGTCTGAGTGGACTCCAGCAAGTTCAGAGAGGACAGGACCTGAAAGAGGGAGCAGGTGCTTGAGAGATGGCTGGCTAATGAATGCCATTGGCTTTCAGATGTACGCCTCCAGTTTTTAGAGTATTTCCGAGTCTTGGAGTCTGTAGGGCACAGCTGGAGATGACCACAGCTACCTGCAGCGGTAGAATGGATTTTGCCAGGAAATGTGGGGAGAGTCAGGCAGAATTCCCTGTCTCCTAAAGCCCATGCTGTTAGGCTAGTGGAAGTCTTGCTCTGTCCTCTACATTATAAACCCCATGTAAGAGGTTCTCAGTGGTAGAGTCTAAGCGAGAATCAGGGAAATATTTTCAGATTTCCATCTCCTGGCAAACAGGGAAGAGAATAACGTTGGGGGACTACTGTGGTGTGACCAACAGACATTTAGACGTTAAGCTTAAAAGCATGATCTGCAGGGATGCCTGGGTGGCTCAGTCCGTTAAGCGTCCAACTTTAGCTTAGGTCATGACCTCACCGTTCATGGCGTTGAACCCCCCACGGGGTTCTGTGCTGACAGCTCAGAGCCTGGAGCCTGCTTCGGATTCTGTGTCTCCTCCTGTCTCTGCCCCTCCCTCACTTGCACTCTGTCCCTCTCTCAAAAATAAACATTTAAAAGAGAGAAAGCATGATCTGCAGGCCCTTGTGAAGACAGAAGAATCACCTACTTTAGTGACTTAATTTTGTATAGCACTTTCCTCAAAGATCTGGGAGTTCTGCAGAGAACTTTAAACACGTATATGAATAGTTTATGTACAGAATGATGCAATGGTAGAAAATAAGTGTGAGGACTGTAGGGAGAAAAGAAAGAGTCCAGTATACTTAGATAGTAGTGATTTGAACCTCCAGGAAAACAGCAGCTTAGCTTCCAAGTATTGTTAGCTGGATTCTAATCAGGTGCCATACGCTAGTTAATACAAAACCAGGCTGTTACTCAGTCTTGGCTTTTCACAAAAGTTCAGTTGGCATGGGTTTTGGCATTTTCAAGGCACTCCATTTTAAAAGCCATTTTTCTTCCTCAGGTATTAAAATATTATTGCCAAGCTATGACAGCAGCAGTGGGGAATTGTTTTTTAAATTGCTTATATGATATTCAGTGCCTGTCCTAAGATATTTTTAGATTGCATTCGAGTCCTCTGTTTGAAATTGGGTTCCTTGGCAGAGTAGTAGTAGCTTCTCACTTAAGCCCTACCCACCCAGAATCTTTGTGGCCTCAGAGAAGGACCTGAAGAAGTTCCAAGGCGTAGGGGCAGCAACGTGAGAAAAGTGGAGAGCCAGATGAAAAATGGGCATTGCCACCCGCCATCAGTCAGTCTGAGCACACTGCCTGTGTCCACACCGTACTTGGACTTCCTATTGCTTAACTGTTTTAATGCGAACCGAAGTTGGAGAGGGATAGTTGTCTTTTAGTATTGGTTTCTTCATTTTCATCGTGACATTGAAATGTTAACTCTCAAGCCTAAAAGCCGTGACTTCATTCGGGAAAGAAGATTCTTTTTTGGAGGATCAGCACAGCATTAGTGATTTTTGACATATGATAGATCAGACTTCTGTGAGTTTGTGTGCATACATGCATGTGTCCACATACTTAAAAATCTATCCATGTTTGTAAATCTTTTTTGTTTTAACATTTATTTATTTTTGAGAGGAAACGAGTGAGCGGGGGAGGGCCAGAGAGAGGGAGACAGGATCCGAAGCATGCTCTGTGCTGTGAGCTCAGAGCCTGATGTAGGGCTTGAACTCACAAACCGTGAGGTCATGACCTGAGCCGAAATCAAGAGTTGGCTGTTTAACCAACTCAGCCATCTGGGTGCCCCCATGTTTGTAACTCTTGTAGCGCGAAGCGGGTTATTCAGTTTCCCATGTCGAGGTGGGGTATTTCCGTGCACTCTTGTCTGTTACTGGAAATCTGACCACAACTGTAGCAGGCCAGTAGCTCTCGCCATCAGTGCCCCCTTGTATCTGTGGTGGGCATAGCCTCAGACTTGTCACACTGCTAGAGAGGGCACCGAGTGGGGTGGTATGCCCCTTCATTTCCTTTTCTCTTCAGGTGACTTCATACTAAAAAAATGGCAGGGAAAAAGATGTGAATGTGTAACTTTTTGCTTCAATTTTTGTTTTAAAGGAGATGCAAGCCAAGCTTGCGGCACAAAAATTAGCTGAAAGACTGAATATCAAGATGCAGAGCTATAATCCTGAAGGGGAGATGTTGAGGAAGTACCGAGAAGTAAGGGATGAAGATGATGATCCGTCCTCTGGTGAGGAGTTCTGAAGACGGCCGTTGGGACAATGCCTGAGCCTCTGCCTGCCGAGATGCCATGATCACATCAGACTTCCTAACAAGTGTCAAGATCAGTGCCAGACAGTGTTGAGGGAAGGAATTTTATAAAGTTATACAAAGGTAGTTATAAAAATAGCGCAGTTTGTCTTTCAGGAGAGGACTTTCATGTGCTTAAGAAGTTTAATATTTGAATATTGTGTTTAACCATATTGTATTAAAGTTCTGCAGAATGTTGTGTGTTGGTCTGATATTTTAGTACGTAGTAAGCACGGTTTTATTTTCCTCTAAGCCAAATGAAAGCAGGTATCTGCTCTTTTCCTTATTCTTAGCTCTATGGAATAGCATTTATTACACGTCTTTCAGTGAAATATTTGGTTGCTCCAGGCATCACCTAAAATGAGTTAGGAAGATAAAGTTCCCTCCTTTTTTGAGTAACAAAGGGAGCAGCCTAGAGAATTTTATGCATGTTTGCATGGGGTTATTGACATACTGGATGTGAAATACCTAGGAAGACATTCAGAAAATTCTTAAATGTTTGTTTCCTTCTTCTGTCTTCCCTTTAGGAAGAATGTTCTCTTTCTTCTGATTAGGAATAAGGAGTACTTTTAGTTGATGCTGGAGGGTGGAGGATCTTTCTAGATGGTCAGATTTGCCTGGAGTAACACGAGTCACAGGAAAAGTCTAGGGTGACTGCAGGGGAAGGGAATAGCTGTCGTTAGGCTTGCCCTAAGAGCGACCAGTTCAGTTTGCTAAGAACACCAATTTTTTTTTTAAAGCTACAATTGAATTGTCAACACACTGCGCACTGAGCCCCTCCCCCCCTCCCTGCCCCAAAAAGAGGCATATGTAGGCTACAGAAATCTCAATCTCCTATGTATACATGTTTGTGTAATTTTAAAGGATTCCATGGTTATCAGAGATTTCTTAATATGTTGGAGCCTTTAAATAGTGTTGAAAGGAATAAAATAAGAGGAAATTCACAATGTTAATGGTGATGTTTTACTGGTGCTCAATTAAATTTAACTTGCTTTAAAAGAGACTTTCATATATGACATTTTCGTGAAAACACATTGAGGTGTGATAGGAAGGGCTCAGCTCTCTATCAGGAACTTCCAGTGCTGCTACTGCCTTCCATCCCTCTTCCACCCCTTCCCCCGTAACAAATGCGGAAATATATCGAGCTAACAAATTCATTATTTCTACTTTTAAAAACTAATAGTAAATGGATTTTGCAACATAAAATTATTCTTTAGAGAATAAAATAATACATTTCTGGAAAACCAGGTAATATGGAAGGGCTCACATGCGTGTACACACAGTCCCCTGTATTCATATCACCTAGAGAGAGCCTTTGTTAAGGTTTGGGTATATTTTATTTTTACATACAGTTCTATACATAGCTATATGTTTATATTTTCAATAATGCAATCATACTGTATGTTGTTTCATAGTCTGTTCTATGTATTGCAAACAGTTTCTCATAGTAGATGTTTTGCATTTTAGATAGCTACAGAATACTCAATTTTATGGGTGTACCATAGCTGTTAATATCAACTTAACTGCTTAAGAACTTGATTGTCACTTATAATGTAACCTCTAGGACAACAATGTGGTCAGCATCTTAAAAGATAATCACATTTGTACACAAGTGATTTATTTCTGGAAGATACCTTTCTAGAAGTGAAATTGCTAGCTGGAAGTGTAGGTACGTTTTGAGAGTCTTGATGTACATCACTCACCATAAAGATTGTGTCCCTTTATATTCCTGCTAGCAATCAAACTCCCAGAACTGAAAATTGCTGTTTCAAGTGTTTGCAAATTGAGTAATTACAGGAAAGGATTATTTTTAAAATTTGTATTTCTTTGATTACTTAATGGAGGGTGAGTGTTTTTGTCATGTTTGTTGACCATTTATATTCATTGTTTTGAGCATTGCTTATTCATAACTAATTTCTTTGAGAGTGCTGTTTTTATTGGTTTATAAATTCTTGATGAATTAAGATGTCCATCCTTTGTCATATGTTATTGTTTTAGTGTGTCGATTTCTTTTTAATACAGTTTGTGGTGTTTCTGTACAAGTTTTCTTTACGAGTCTACCTCTGCAGTTACCCTTGGGAACATCTTCTCCATGCCAAGGATAGAATGTATTTGTCCTTATTTTCTTCTAGTACTTTATAAAAAGTTCACTTTTATGTTTATATTTAATTCAAAAGGAAGTTTTTAATCCATCTCAAGTTTATTTGGGGATATATGAAGATTGGATTTTAATTTTTGCAAATAGTTGACCAGTTGGTTCAGCATTAATAACCATCACTTCCCCAATGGTTTGCAATGTTGTCATTATAGAATATTAAATTCCCATGTGTCTTTTGTGCTATGGGCCTAATGCTGGGCCTTCTAGTTTTTCCTGCACTGTATAATTATGGGCTTAATCAGCATTAATATTTGGTATACAATTTCTCCATTTTCTTTTAAATTCTGCGAACTATAACCGTCAGAAAAGTACCTAAAACAGGTGTGTAGTTTAATGGGTAAAGCAAACATGTCTTCACAAACCAGATGCAGGAAAGCCACTGCCAATACTCTGGAATCTCCCCATGTATCCCCTATTAACACCCTATTTATCCCCTTAGAGCTAACTATTATCCTGAATTTATAGTAATACTTACCTCTTTAAAAAAATGGTTTTCACCAGTTGACGTATGCAATAATATGGTTAGTTTGCTTTGCCTACTTTGTCCAGATATAAATGGAATCCTACTGTTCATGTGTTTGGTGTTTTTGACTCAACATTGCTTATAAAATTCATGCCGTGTGTAGGTATGGTTTATCCATGTCATTGCTGTTTGTGCCATTTCATCAATGCCATTTTGATCGAGCGTGGCAGGCACTTCTGTAATAGTTTCCGGTTTTGGCGATGATAAGCAATGCTGCCATGAGCATCTTTGTGCACATAAACATGTTGCTGTTGGGTATTTATCTAGTTCAGTTGCTGGAATATAAGGCATGTATATTTTTCACATTCAGTATTCCCACCATCCCCTGTCCAGCATCTGTGAGAGCACCAACACTTCATCTGCCAGGTGGGGATTTTAGCCAACGTGATGTTTTTATGGTAGGCCTTCATTTTGGTTTTATTTTGCATCTCCCTCATCAGGGATGGCATCTAGCATCTTCGTGTTTCCTGGTCATTGGATTTCTTCTTTTGGGAAAATGCTCATTCGCTTTGTTCATCTTTCTATCCTGTTCATGCCAGTTGTCTTCTTCCTCGTTGATCTGGAGGATGTATTCGTGATTCTAATCATTATCCAGTTACATTTGTTGTAAATATCCTCTCCATCTCTGGATTACTTTTCATTCTCTTCATGGTGTTTGTGATGAACAGAAAGCCTTAATTTTAATGGCAAACTTCTCAATCTTCTTATGTTCAGTGTCTAAGGAATCTTTCCCTATCCTGAAGTCATGAACATATCTTTTTAAAATTGTTTGAGTTAAAAAATGCTTTATAATTTTCCCTTTCCATTGTGTCATGGATTCTACCCGGAAATTATTTGTGGCTCTGTGAGGAAGGATCCTTCTGGGTAGCTGCTTGTCCTGGCACTCCACACTGTACGTCTGCTATAATTCAAGCCTCTGCCCATCTGCGTGTTACTGACTCCCCTCTCTGGTTCTGTTCATCTATTTGTGTTACTATTACTCCATGGTGTTTATGGTAGCTTTATGATGAGGCTGGAGTAAAGCCTGCCATCCTATTCTTTTTTTTTTTTTTTTAATGTTGATTTATTTTGAGAGAGGGAAAGCACAAGCAGGGGAGAGGCAAAGATAGAGAAGGAGAGAGAGAATCTCAAGGAGGCTCCATACTTAGCAAAGAGCCTGACGAAGGGCTCCATCTCACAAATAGCAAGGTCATGACCTGAGCCAACATTAAGAGCTGGACACTTAACCGACTGAGCCACCCAGGCACCCCATGCCATCCTATTCTTTAAGAGTGGTTTGGATATTTTTGGCCCTTTGCATTTTCACATAAATTTTAGATTCGGCTTGCTGTGTTCCGCAGGGAACAAAACAAACCAAAACCCCTTGGTAGTGCAAATTTCCATTTGTTTAAAAAAAATGTTAGGTTTTCCATCATTAATTAATTTTTATTCCTAACAAACTTAGATTTGAAACCTTGCCATGTATAAAGTATAGTTACTATTTCAATGAGGATGACTATTTTTGCGCTATACAAGTTAAACAGAAAATTTAGAACACTGTTTTATAGTGAATCCCTAAAGCATTGTGTAGTTTTGATTGAGAGGAGTTAGCAAGTAAGGGGTTTTATTTTTGTAATGTGACATGATTGGATTTTTATTTTTCAAAAATACTATTTTTCCCACTTAGAGAAGAAACTGAGCCACAAGGACCTGAAATAACTTGTTCAAGGTCAATGAGTTGGAGACAAGGTTTGAACCCAAGCAGTATATGCTCTTAGCTCATAATCAACGTTGTCTCGCCAAGTCCAATCAAAAAGGTACATAGTGGCCATGTTGTCATCTGAATTGCAGGTGAACAGAAGTTAACTTTTGAAAATAAATTTTAAGGAACACTTTTTTTCATGTTAAAATTAGGTCCAAAATAGGAAAATAGAGTGAATCTGCAGTCTAAACCCTTCACCTTAATTTTCAGGTGATTTTGTTAAGAGAAGGAAGTGCTGATAACCTAAATGGTGAAAGATGTTTGAGGAATAATCTCATTATATAATAGTCACCGGTGAGATAATAATTTCATAGGCCCTGTGTCTAATCCACATCACCTTCTCTGGGGTCCCTTCAAGGTGGAAGTTGGTAGCTCCTGGGTTTATCTCTATTTCCTGTATCTGGGATGTTGAGGTGATTCACTCAAGGTCACTCAGAGACAACCAAGCAAAGAACCCCGCACCCAAGACTTCTGGGCACGGAACTGCATGCCTTGAGCACAGAGCCACAAACCGAAGTTGCATGTGGGCTTTAATGCCAGGCAAGAGCTTGGGTTACTTGGGTGTCTATCAGGGCTCTGTGACTTACGCCACAAAAGCACTTTTGTTCTGATCATTTTTGTATTTGGAATGTCTCATTTTTACTCATCTTAGAACCATGTGACCCTGGGTCACCGTTGGGATCTTCACCCCCCCCTCCCCCCGCCTCAACATTTGGCTGCATAAAACTTTCTAGGAGAAGAGATGGGAGGCAACGTGACCTCAAGTGTCACAGGCTTTATTCAGATGAGCAGGTAAAATCTGGTAGTTCACCCTTTGTGGGCTTCATGACAGTGTGTAATGCTAAAAGAAAGTAAAGTTGTCAGGAATAAAAGGCTCTGTCTTTGTAAAGGAAAAGTTGAGAGTGGCTCTACTAAATAAATAAAAGGATTATATATCCAGCTTTAATGGGGAGCATATAGAGTCATCTACAAGATACGGCAAATTGCATTATTGACTAGCTCCTTGACAGGGAGGAGAAACTGAAAGCTATTATTTTAATTTCTGGCTAAAGTGAGGAAGCTTTGATTCTGGGCCGATGAAACAAACCTAGTGTTGGGTAATAACTGAACTGGAGCCAGACTACAAATCAGAAGCAATTCTGAAAGCGCAGCATAAAAGCCTGAACAATTAAATATGATCTATTACTTCCCAGATGATTTTAGAAAACTTGGAATTAAAAAAAAGGCGAAAAAGAGGGTAAGCCACTGGAATAGCATTAGATTATTAGATTTAGGATTTAAATGCCACTATTTCCTTTGAATCCAGTGGGAAGTTATGTGCTCTCATGACGATTAAGTAAGATGAGGTCAGCGACCCCTTATCTAATGTATGGGGTATGTTTTGAGAGAACAAAATTTCAAAGTGTGGTCTTTATAGAACACTTTGGGGCCTAAAAGAGATTCTATATGAAAACCTTATTGTAACGATG
Organism: Crocuta crocuta; assembly: GCF_008692635.1. Taxonomy (NCBI): domain Eukaryota; kingdom Metazoa; phylum Chordata; class Mammalia; order Carnivora; family Hyaenidae; genus Crocuta; species Crocuta crocuta. The sequence goes on along the minus strand of NW_027527920.1, from coordinate 15,612,821 downwards.
GTAACAATTATGGTTGAAGTAGTTTGGGAGGTACCTTTTGGCATACGAAGTAAAATGTTTTAAAATCACCACCATATGAAACTTTTAATTTAGTGTTAAAATTAACTGAGAACAATAGAGACTCCCCCAAAAAAGCTATTTTGACAAGGGGAAATTAGGACATGGAGCTAAGGAAAGACCCCGCTTCATATGGAAAATTTTCTCATTATTAAGGCAAAAGAATGAGGGTTGTAAATCAAGTCCTTACTCAGGGTGCAGAGAAATGCTCCTTACAAGACGGAGACCCAGACTGAGGCTTATAAATTCTGTCTGAAAATATGGCTAGTGTATACATCACTTCGCTTAGCCAGTCCCACATATATTTGTATTGAATTGAGTAGCTCTTCTCGTGATTATGTTGTAAAAATGAAAGAATATCTTCTATTGATTCGATTNAAAAAAAAATAGGGTCAAAATGAAGCACATTGGGAAACTGTCACTGGCAATAAAAGACAAATCTTATCTCAGATTAGCATCTTTCGTTCTTAGGGAAGGAAGAAACCTTAAATACAATTTAGGGAAACTAAGGCACAGAGAGGCATGGAGACTTGCCTGTGGTGTGCGGCTGCTTCTAACAGAGCCAACTCTTTCTGCCCTAGCCCAGTGCTCTTTGCTTAATGTGGAATCTACTTGTAATTAATTTCTTAACACGCTTTTGCAAAGTGACAGAAAAAGCACAGTGCCAGAGATCTATTTTCTAACTTTGAAACTATAGGAACGCCAGGTACACTTACCTGGCATGTTTAGGTACACTTACCTATTACAGCTGGGTTCACTTACTACCATTTTCTTGAAATAAAAATGAATAATGCAGAGGCTCCTGGGTCTGACTCTTGATCTCAGCTCAGGTCTTGATCTCAGGATTGTGAGTTCAAGCTCCTTGGTGGGCTTCACACTGGGTGTGGATCCTACTTTAAAAAAAAAAAAAGATAATGTATGTCTTAAAAAGTAACATAAAAGATGATGTACTGCTGGTTATGTCTATTTTAATTCTGTAACATTTATTTTTGAGAGACCAGAGACAAAGCAGGAGTAGGGGAGGGGCAGAGAGAGAGACACACACACAGAATCCGAAGCAGGCCCCAGGCTCTGAGCGTCAGCACAGAGTCCGATGCAGGGATCAAACCCATGAGCAGTGGGGTCATGACTGAGCCGAAGTGGGACGCTTAACTGACTAAGCCACTCAGGCGCCCCTGCTGGTTATATTTATAAGTGTGACTCTCTTTTTCCTCTGTACTGCCTGACTTGCCTTGTTTTGAATGTCCCTACTTTCCCAACCTCTTCAGTCTTTAGCAGTGTGACTTCCACCTACTTACCAAAACCTCTCACCACCCTCTGAAGGTAAGAGGGGTCTTAGGGTCCTAGTATTATTGCTGGATAATTAGCATAATTAATAAAAATTCCAGGAAGCCTAATGGCTTCTGTGAAGCAACTGGATTTGAGAGGAGTAAACCTTCTTTGAGAATTTTTTTTTTGGGTTGAGGTATAATTGACATACAGCATGATACTAGTCTCAAGTATGTAACATAATGATTCAACATTTTATATACATTGGAGAAAGATCACCACAGTAAGTCTAGTTAACATCCATCACCACACATAGTTACGTTTGTTTTCTTTGATGAGAACTTTTAAGATCTACTCTTAGCAGCATTCAAATATGGAATACAGTGTTTTAACTATAGTCACCACGCTGCATATTATTTATTTTATGACTGGAAGATTGTACCTTTTGATTCCTTCACCCATTTCCCCCACCCCCTAAAACTGGGCTTGAATGAAGATGTTAATGAAGTATCTGTGACTATAGTAAGGGGCAAGTTATCTTTTGCCCTGTTTTGCTCATAATCTCCCTGGGAACAAGAGGACGTGGACGAACGCTCCCTCCTTCTCAGAGCTTCCCAGATCTTCCGTCCTTCCATCCTTTGGCAGCCCATGTCTGCTTCCCTCACACGCTGCTGGGTGATCTCTGCCATCAGTACTTTCAAGGAAGTGGTCAACTATGGAAAGGAGGAGTGTATCTTCTTTGCCTGACTCTATAAAGTCTCTGGTTTTAATAGTTTTGTAACCAATGATCATTTCTTAGAATGCCTCTTGTGTTGGGTTTTAATCAGTAAAAAAAAAACAAAAAAATCATGGTTAAATTTACTGTTCAAGTGTGGGACCAGCATCGCTCTGCACAGTTTCCGCCTCTCAGTCTTACCCAGGAACGAGGTCTGGAGGGCTGGGGGTTATGTGCAGTTCTCAGCCCACAAGCTGTAACTCCGTTTGGCCTTTGCCCTCTCTGAGAGAACACATGGAGTCTTATCAGTATGGGGGTCCCTCAGATAATACAAACAAAAGGACACCATTTGTACTTTGGAACTTCATTTATAGTATTGTATTACATAACATGCCTCACAACTGGCAGAGGCTCACAGCGGGTCTTGATACATATTTTGAGTAGCACTGCTCTTGGCAATGACATCAATGTTCTTCAGTATGCAAGTTGATTTCAAAATAGAAAATTATATATTTGAAAATTGTACAGGTCAAAAGTAGGCACTGGATAATGATGGACAGCGGGACAATATGGTGTCCCTGAGTCAGTGTCTTTTCCTTCCTCCAATCTGTGCCTGGCATGATTTCCTCTGGAGGGGGGAAACTTTTATTTATTGGAGTTCTCTATAAAAATACACATCCTGGAGGCAACAGAGTATCAATGAACTCGTTAATTAATCTCTTAGGGCATATTAGTTCAGTAGATGATTTTTTTTCCTGAAGGAAAGCAGGGCTTAAGGGAATGGGAGATGAAACGGGCCAATTTTGGGAAAGTGGGAGAAGGAAGACAGGAAATGGAAAGTGGAGGAGGAGAAGGACAAGAATAGGAAGTAGGCCTGATGGACCTTGAACAGCTAAGGGGCAGCAAGAAAGCATAACTTGGGAGATTTGTCTATCTAACTGTCTCAACTCCTCTCCTCCAGCTCTCTTGAATCTACTCCAGTCTCAGGTGTTTGCTTCCAACAAAAAGGTCAAGGTCACCAATAGCCTTGATGTTGCTGAATTCAGTAGTTAATTCTCAGTCCTTCTTTTCCTTGACCCCTCAGAGCATTTGGCATAGTTGATCACTCCCTCTTTCTTGAAACCGTGTTTTTTCTTGGTTTCTGGAATACCACTCTCTTGAAGGCACTCGATGATGACTTCCTGTTAGTCTTTGCAGGTTCCTTCTTATCTTCCCATCACCGACCACTGAAATGCCCACAGTTCTTTCCCTGAACCTCTCCTCCACCTGTGCTCACTCTTTTCGCGACCTCATCCAGCCTTGCAGTTTTAAATGCTGTTGTTACATGGTGACTCCCAGACAATATCTCCAGCTCTGAACTCCAGATTCATATTCAGCCACAACAGAAGTGCCTGGAGGAGAGTCCTGGGCTCTCAGGCCTGGAGTCAGGATACGCTGGCAGTGGTGGTGGTGGCAGAGTTCTTGCTTTGCTATTCACAAGTTGAATATTCTTGGCTAAGTCACTTAACTTCTTGGGATTTGAGTTTTCTGGTTTCTAAAAGGAAGGAGTTGGATCTGGCTCACATCTCCCAAACTGTGGATCTTAAAACAGAAATCCTATGGAAAATGGGATTTGGTGGTCAAATGAGCTATCATGCTCCATTACCTGGATTGTTTCGGGGGCCTCCTATCTGGTCTCCCCACTTCTGCCCTGGCCCACACCCACTGTGGTGTCTCAACGGAGCAGCCAGCATGACTTTGTAAAGGTATCATCAGATCAAGTCACTTTTCTGCCTCAAGTGCTTCAGGGACTTCCAACTCAAAATAAGCTAAAGTTTTATGCTGGCCTATGAACCCCCACCTGATCCCGCTATTGGTTATCTGATGGCTTCCTTGCTGTGGCTGTCATAGGTCAAGAATGTGCTCACCTAAGGACCTGTGCACGGTTGTTCTCCCTGCCTGAATGTTCTTTTCCTCATGCATGAGCAGGGCTTGCTTCTTCATTTCCAAAAGTGTTTATCCAAATGTCACTTTGTCAAGAACGCCAATCAATATAAGCTGACTCAGCTGCTTTGTCTTGCTCCACAGAACCGTATATTTTCCTGTTGCTTATTATCTGACTTGCCCCACTAGAATATGAAGGCAAGAATTTTTATTTGTTTTGCTTATTGCTCTATCCTCTGTGGCTTAAAACAATGCAGACATAATGGGCACTCAATAACAGAATACTTTTTCATGTTTATTTTTGAGAGAGAAAGAGAGTATGCACATGCAGGGGAGGGGCAGAGAGAGAGAGGGGGACAGAGGATCCAAAGCAGGCTCTGTGTTGACAGTAGAAAGCACAATGCAGGGCTCGAACTCACAAACGGTGAGGTCATGACCTGAGCTGAACTCGGACGCTCAACCGACAGAGGCACCCAGGCGCCCCATCAGTAATAGAATAATGAGTGCGTGAGAAGCTGAGTAGATGGAGAAGATGGCTCCCCGAGCCCTGGTCTGTGCCTGCCCTAGAGCCGCTGTCCTCCCTTCGGTCCTCAGGAGTGATCCCAATGTCAGAGGTCACAGAGACAGCGGCATTCAAAGAGTGGAATGAGACGTTCCTTCACTAATGGCGGGTTGTTTGTCACATCGCGGTTCCTAACTTTGGGGGCCAGGGAGTGAGCAGTTGGGTTATAGGAAGAGAACGGGTTTAGGGAACAACATACAGTTGGTTTTGGACTTGTACCTGTGGGGGTCCTCCCAGATGCCTAGGGGACTGTTGGAAAGGCAAGCCTGACCCTAGGGAAGTAGGTCAGGACTGGAAACCAAGGATGAGGCCCCTCCATATGGAGACGCTGGTTGAGGCCCATAGGACAGACGTTCTGGGAGAGCCCAGAACAGGAAGAGAAAGGACCAGTGACCTTGGGAAGCACGACAGAGGCTGCACAGGGCTGGCCTGCCATGTATCAGGTTCAAAAGTGGACAAAAATCCTGCCCTCACAGGCCTTAGAGAGCTGCCACTTTGCATAAAGAATTCTTATCCAGGGTATACAGGGCTAAGTAAGTAACAGAGATGAAGGACTTCCCTTCCCGGCAGGGGGGCCCGGAAGACTCCATGAAGGAGGGCGTGTGAACCAGGTATGAACCACAGGTGTGGCGCAGCCCGGTGGGCTGGGGAGATGGTTGGACACAACATTTGTAAAGGCCAGGAAGTGGAGAAATTCAGAATGTCTGGGAAGCTGAGAAGTCCTCTCATATCTGGCCAATATAATGCAGAATTGGGTTCAAGTTAAAAGCATTAAAAAAGAGTCCTTGATTGAAGCTTAAAGAGATATTAAAATGTGTACGATTGTCGTAGACACTGAGATGGAGGTTAGCATGCGGGTCATCTGTTAGCGGAGCCCCAGGGAGAAACACCCGTGGAGGGAGGAGAAGGGAGCAGGACTGGGGGAGAAGAGGGGAGGCGCCTAGGTTCACAAAGTCCTCAGGTGACCTCACAGGGAGCTCAGGAGCTTGGAAGGTCCTGCAGGGCAGTGTCCACATGGGACGTCCTGGGGCTGAGTAGTGACCACAAAAAGATGTGTCTGAGTCCTCCCCCTCGGTACCTGTGACCTTATTAGCAAATGTAGTAAAGATCTCGAGATAAGATCATTCTGCAGTTAGAGTGAGCCCCAAATCCACTAACCAGGGACCAGGGCCCTCATCAGAGAAAGGAGGGAAGGTTCGACACCTAGACTCACAGGGAGAAGCCACATTAGGGCAGAGCACAGCCTGCAGGGATGCATCCATAAGCCAAGGAACGCCAGGCATCGCCCACAGCCACTAGCACCCAGGAGACAGGCGTGGAACAGACTCCCTCAAGGCCTCCAGAAGGGGCCTTCCCGCTGACACCTTGATTTTTGGCCCCCACTCTCCAGAACTATGGAGACCCAGTTTGTGATCATTCGTTACGGCAGCCACGGGAAACTGACACAGTAGGCCAGGCCTTCTCACCCTGTATGATCAGTCTTTGCATTTGGACTGTCCTGGAAGGAAGCACGATCTTGGGTGAGCCACTTCTCTTCGGAGGAGATATTCCTCAGAGAGGGCCGACAGCTGAGGGCCCTTATCTGGCAGCACTCCCAGCAGCCTGGGGAATATGTCCAGTGTTCCTGAAGAGGATCTGCACCATACATTATAGTAGCCACGTCTCTGCCCCTCAGTTTTCCTACCTACAAAATGGGAATAACAGTGAGACCTATCTTACAAGGTTCCTAGGAGACAAAGTTCGATGATCATACCAGTAGCTAACATTTATGGAGCACTTACTGTATACATGCAGGCACGCCTGTACTTGAGTTCATACTTGTATGTTGCCCCGCCTTTTTTGAGCACCCAGCAAACAGTAGCTGTTTTCATAGGAGGTGCATTCAGGGTCACACAGCTGCCTGAGCCAGGATCAGAACCCAGATTTCCTGACTCTCAGGCCAACACCCTGTGTCTGTAATAGGTCCCCTCTCTGCATGTACCTAATCAGGTCTTCTTTTCATGACACTGATGGTATTTTTATGCAGTGAAACCCAATTTGTGCTCTACAAAGGAAATGTGACTTGCCTTACCATCTGAAGGGAAGAGCTCTGAGTTGTCTGAAATTCATTCACACTCTCTCAGGCAGACTCTGTGTGAGCAAAGACATTAATTTGTAAGACAGGCTGGGGCAGGAGGGGCAGCGGGCCTGGGCACAGGTCCCTGCCGCCTACAGTTAATTGGTTCCGCAGGCCTCGCGTCCCAGCATCTGCTGACATGGCATTCCTGAGATGTGGGGAGAGGCCAGACACTATCGCTTTACAGAGGACAAAGTGAAGGACAGAGAGATTAGCCGATTTGCCCTCTTAATTATGTGGTGAGCTAGAGATGGAGCCAAGAATTGAATCCAGATTTCTCCAGTCCCAGATGGGTTTTTTCATCAGGAGGCCCTGCCACATTTTCTCCCTTGGAACTGCCCCCTCTCTGGAGCCCAGGAACACATACCTGGGCTGAGTTCAGGGCTGTGTGTCTCTGTGTGTTACGTCTCTGTCTGCATTATACAGATTCTTAACAAGAAAGAAAGGACACTTTCTTACCTTTAAGAACGGTCACTTAATTGAGAAGAGCATAGATGATACACAATTTGTTTAAATGCTCTTAACCACATCAGAGGAATTTTGGCATGGCACATCCAGTGCCCAAACAGAAGGACCCTTCAGATCTGATCCATGCATATTTTTACAGAGGAATTTGCATTCAGGGGCACTGCGCAAGTTATTAATGCTAAACGAGTTTTCCCCTCTATTCAAAACTCTGAGATGAAATCCACATTGACACAATCTGGGACTAGAAAGGGACAGTGGCCATCCAGAACTGTTAATATGGGTGGAGGAGACTCCACCCAGAGGGGACTTTAAGAACAATACTGTGGGCAGAGGCAGCTGGGTAGCTCGGTGGGTTAAGCATTCGATTCTTGATTTCCTCTCAGGTGAGTTGGAGCCCTGCGTCGGGCTCCATGCTGCCTGCTTGGGATTTTCTCTCTCTCTCTCTGCCCCTCTCCTGCCCTCTCTTTCAAAATAAATAAATACACTTAAAAACAAAAACAATATTGAGTGCTTTCACCACTAGAGGGCTTGACCTGAATTATACACTTAAAAATGTTCCCGATACAGTTACTACCCATTTCTAGATTTTCAGGCAAAGTTAGCTTTCTGTTTTGTTTTGTTTTTTGTTTTTTGAATGTTTGTTTTCGAGAGAGAGAGACAAAGTGTGAGTAGGGGAGAGGCAGAGAGAGAGGGAGACACAGAATCTGAAGCAGGCTCCAGGCCCTGAGTTGTCAGCATAGAGCCCGACGCGGGCCTCAAACTCATGAACTGTGAGATCATGACCTGAGGTGAAGTCAGACACTCAACCGACTGAGCCACCCAGGCGCCCCAAAGTTAGCTTTCCAACAAGATAACTCACTGAAGATTACTGTTATTGTTAACCTTAGATACATTAGTACATACCCCTGTTATGTGCCCCCCTCACCCAAATAAATTCTGTATTTTGAAAGTAGAGTTACAGGGTGCCTGGGTGTTTCAGTTAAGCATCCAACTCTTGGTTTCAGCTCAGGTCATGATCTTGAGGTTTGTGGATCGAGCTCTGTGTCAGGCTTGGTGCTCACAGCATGGAACCTACTTGGGATTCCCTCTTTCCCTCTTTTTCTGCTCCTTCCTAGCTCGTACTCTCTCTCTCTCAAATAAATAAATTTTTAAAAAAAAGTATAGACAAGAAACAAAACCAGTTTGCTAACTTTGATCTTACTAGTTACTGACCACACAGTTGTGGTGACTTTTTGTGAAACCACCAGAGCAAATGCCATCCTTCAAGGCTGCTTGGTAATCATCCCGGCTGGCCTCCTCTGTCGGCCTCTTTGTCCCAGACTGGATCTTCCTTGGAAATGGACACGGTTTTCTCTGTGTCTTCTGGTGCTGGTGGTCAGAGGGGCACTTAGTCATTTTTTCCTTCAAAGAGCTGAGAAGTTCTTTAAGACCTATTGATTTGTTCAATAGGCCATTCATGCATGCATTCATTTATTCAACTGATGTTCTCTAACACCCATTGCATGCCAGGCCCTGAGATTCCTTGACCTCTTGAAATTAACAGTCTAGTGGGGGAGGGGTGCCTGGGTGGTTCAGCCGGTTAAGCGTCTGACTTCGGCTCAGTCATCCTGCCGTTTGTGGGATTCAGCCCTGTGTTGGGGTCTGTGCTGACAGTGTGGTGCTTCCTTGGAATTCTCTCTCTCCTTCTCTCTCTCTCTGCCCCTCCCCCACTTGAGAGTGTGCACATGTCCACGCGCATGCACGCTCTCTGTCTCTCTAAATAAACATTAAAAAAAATAATTTTTTTTAATGTTTACTTATTTTTGAGAGAGGGAGTGTGAGTGGGGGAAGGGCAGAGAGAGAGAGAGGGAGAGAGAATCCCAAGCAGGCTCCGTGCTGTCAGGGAGAGCCAGACTTGGGGCGCAATCCCATGGACCCTGAGACCATAACCTGAGCCAAAATCAAGAGTCCTACGCTTAACCAACTGAACCACCCAAGTGCCCCTAAAACAAATTTTAAAAAATGAAATATAGTGGGGGAATGATAATAATTACAGACATGGGAAGTGTGATGAAAGGGTGCTAAGGAAGCATGAGTTCCACCCACCCCCTAAAAAAATGTAACTATCACCTTTACTCTCCCAGTCAAAAGATACCCCATCTCGCTAAAGTTATTAGAACCCTCATGCAGCAGGTAATGCTGCATTATCTCACCTGTTGGGTTTAAAAGAGTGTTCACTTTGGACTATGCCTGAAGCAAAAATAAGTACATTAGAAAGAGAGCAATAAAAATGCTCTGAGGACGAACGAATCTGGGCTCTTATGTCAAGATACATTGGGTGGCAGGAATGAGGGCAGTGGGGAGATGAGAGAGGGAGAGTGGACAATTCTGCTTTGCTATCAACAGATTGGGTGCTTGGCCAAGTCACTTAACTTCTGGGGATTTAAATCATCCAGTTTCTAAAATGAAGGCATTGAGCCTGGTCAGTGTCTCCCATAATGTGTCTCTTAAAACAGAAATCCTGAGAACAATGGAGCTTGGGAAATGCACCGTAATCTCTGACCCCCTTCCCTCACTCTCCCATGGGAATTCAAAATCACCTTGGCATATTAAAGGTTTTGATAGGTCCTAGAGTAAAAAGCCTGTTTGACTTTGTTTAACTCAGCATTTCCCAAGCGTATTTGCCTGGAGATCCAATTTTATGTAATACCTATTAAGATAGAAATATTAGACTAGATGTTCACTGAAAAGCCAATAAACATTTTTTGAGCGCCTACTTTGTGCTAGGAAGTTGCCTCTCGGGCTGTATTACATGAGTTTATGAATATTATGATTTACTCAAATAAACAGCGTAGATGGAGATTTTTCCATGGACAATACCTTCTAATTAATCTGCCCACAGTTCCCAGGAGTGACTTCCTTCCTTCCAGAGGGCACTGTTTTGTATCATTAGTGGGTTTCCACACCAGGGCCAAATTTTTTCTCCAAACTGTATTGGAGTTCGAGTCAGATTTAATTATTTTAAATTAATACAGGAAACAGAAGAGGGTAAATAGCGCTCCCTTGTGCTGGCCGGAGCTGCCCATCAGATTCTAGCCCAGAGGTCTGGACCAGCCTTCAGATGCACAAGACATTTTTGCAATGTGCACACAAACTTCATTTACTCACGCCTCTTTTCTTTGGGTTCTAGATGCTTTAACAGGTTTTGGAAAGTGCAGTTAGTTTGGGGAAGGGGGATCTTTTAGCACAAGCTCCTTTTGAACAGCTGATTAAAAACAAACTCCCCATCTGGTCAGCCCCCAAATAGACCCATTCTGTCTTTTGCCACTTTGCCACAAAGGGAAAGGACATCGCATGTCTTTAAAATGTTCTCCCAGGTGTCTTCTTCTGCAGAAACTTTAGGAAGCGAGTCTTGACAGAGAGCCTGGTTTCCTTTATTTTAAAGTCATCTTACTTTAGATTTTCAAAAGGAGACAGGTCACATGAGAGGGAGGGAGGGGATGGGAACGCACACGGGCTCGTGGTGAGAAATCCCATTGCTTGTTCTAACTCCTCCTTGTCTAACATTGGGAAGAAAAACCAGGCAGGAAGTTAGGATCTGCAAGTTAGGCATTCTAAAATCTGGATTCTGTATTCTTTTTCATTCTCTGAAACGGACTCTGTGCTGCTGATTGTAATGCCTAAGTGATAGCTGCTGATAAATATTATCTTTGTCGAGACGTAGGGCATCATCGGATGTCAAGTCTGCAGACTAATTTTTAATGCAAGCCCAGCAGATTTTCGTGGATATGGGCCAGGAATTTTAATGAAAGAAAACATCAAAGATGCAGAAGAAATGAGAATATTAGTCAAGGAAGATACACAGCGATGCTCTCTGATAACCCCTGTTATTGACATTAGAACTCTGTGGGAGCAACTTAAATAAACATCTGGACACTGAGTTTAGACATTTTCAGTGACAAACCCCAGACAGATCTTTTCGACTTGCAATAATAAATATTTCAGAGGCTATATGAATCAACTGAAAATTCTGTTTTCAATTATTCTAGTTTTATAAATAGAGCATAGTTAATTATTCAAGTATAGAATTTCTTTTGAAGATTAGGTGAATTTTATATTTCCTTTGTCCATGTTATACTTCAGTTTTATTATTCATATCAAATTTATGTCTGTGTGTTCAAAAATAATATAGTTAGCTTGCCAGATGCTATTAAATCAGAATCCAGCTGAACTTGATTTTTTTATTATTTTATTTTCAGGAAAGACTCTTTTACAGCCCTCAGCCCCGCTGTTGCATGAACTTGTTCCGCATGGCTGGCCCCAGGGAAGGACACTGGTGGCAGGGAAAGGGGAAGACGAACATTCTAGCGCTTCTGACCGAACCTCTAGGATTGTTTGGACTTGTTTGGCCATCAGTAAGTCAGGAAGGCATCAGAAAGACAGCACGCTGGTAAAGCTTCAAGAGAGCCAAACGTTACGAAAAACTTGACTAAAGTAAAAAGAGTTAAGTAGTCAGTGACCAAAGCTACCTGAATGGTCCTGGGGTTGCCCTTGCATATTGTCTAAGATGAATACGGGCTTCCCCCTAAAAATTGAAAATAAGAAAGAGAAATGTAATGAACTGCATATATATTACCTCCGGGGAGCCTAAACTCTCATGCCTTAAAAGTTAGTATCTGCAGTGGACAGCCCTTGCTATTTATGGTCCACGCTGGTATTAAGAGTGTGACATGGAGAGGGCCATCTTGGGTAGAGGCTAGTTTAATGATGTTGTGATGTGGCGCTTAGTAGGGTGTACTTTGTGAGATATTTAGGTTCACGCTTATTCCCCCCCCACCCCGACCAGACTGATCCGCATGGACTAGGACTCGCCCATCGTTGACTCTGGCACAGAGGATGCCCTTTTAAAATGTTCTGAATACAGAAGTCCTACTTCTGCTTCTGGTAATTTGGGGAGGGAAAAAACTTTCGGCAGACCACAATGTCTCCATTTGTCCACTTGTAAGTCTAGGATGTGATCATAGTAGCCGACAGTCATGAAGCTCTTATTTAATTCATAGCCCTGTATCAGGAGCCATGTTAAAGAAAGACATGTATGTAATATAAAAAGTCAAACAGAACTAGAAGCTTTAAAATAAGAAACAGCAGTCCCCTTTCCAGTCCCATCCTATCCCTAAAGCAATTACTTTTGATGTTTCTCAGTGATTAATCTCCAGATTTGTAAATAACATGCTTATGGTGCTATTGCTTAATTTTTGAAATAGACATTATCCAGTGATTGAAGAGCACAGCTCTTCAGAGTGGTTAACTCCTGTCCTCCACCCACTCTCTCACATGTCTGCTCCTCTCATCCTCCCAGTTTTTCATTAAATATTCAGGGTTTACGTTATAAGGACTCTAAACAATATTTTCACCCCGTTGCAAGATGGCATGTTTTTTTAATATGACTTGAATTTGCTCTGAAATTCATAATCACTTTATTTGTTTGCCTGATTTTCTGTGTGCCTAGAAAAGAAAGTCTCAGATTCTCCAACAGAAGCATAAAGCACCTCTCTGTATTGTCAAACAAATCAAACGTCTGTTCTTTTTTTTCCTTGGAGCCTTCCCTGCTAGAGCCCCTGTCTTGCTCAACTCTGGGCTGCCTGGTCTCTTGGTCTGCCCCATGCTGTGACCCCAAGTCTCCTCTTCACTCTTTTCCTAGAATTCCCTTTACTTCCTTCTTGGAAAATGATCTGTTTTCTGGATCTCCTGTCTGTCTTTTGTGGTTTTCTGTCAAGTTTTGATGGCACACATCTTCCATCAACTGTGGAAGCAGCAAAGTCAGCACAGGACATATATTTTGGCTACCTTGTATGTCTGATGGTTTTATCCTACCCTTACTCTTGATTCAGAGTTCAGCTGGGTATTAAATTTTAAGGAGGAAATAATTTTCTCCTAGGATTTGGAGGCATTGGTAGTTTCTTTTTTGTTTCTAGATGCTGAGAAATTTGATGGCATTCTGATCCAAAGTCCTTTGTACGTGACTTCTCTCTCCTACTCTTGCTCTCTCTTCTGTCAACATTTAGGGGTGTGTGTGTGTGTGTGTGTGTGTGTGTGTGTGTGTGTGTGTGTGTGTGTGTATGCCCCATCATGAAGTTGCATGATGATGTGCTTAGGTGTCAGCCACTCCCCTTCCCTGTGGAGTTGTATGTAGGGTGGGTTGCTACTGATTGGACTTGTTCAATCTAGAAAAGTGATTATTGATTTCTGGGGAATTTTCCTGAAGTTATGTGACAATTTACTCACTTCCACTTTGTATCTTCTCATTCTGGAACTTCTATTAGTCAGATATTGGATCTCCTGGATGATTACTGTTATGTTCTCAGTCATATCATTATAGTTTTCTCTTTTGTTTCATTCTGTTCCTTGAGCTATCTAGGTTTCTTTCAAGTGCCAGTCCCCACCCCACCCCCGTTTGATGTTGGTCTCTTTCTCATGTTAGAGGCTTTCTTCTGATCTCTTTCATCCTTGTTTGTCTAAATGAGTTATTGGAAAGTTGAGGAAGGATCTATTTGTGGGGCCTAGAGTGACGGGGGCACCCAGCCTTTCTCTGGGAGATTTCCAAATGTCAGTATCCCTCCTTCTTTCTCAAACGCTGGCCAGGTTCTTCAGAAAGTCTTCCGCCTTCAGGGTGTGCCCTGTTGCCAGCATTTGTGGAAGAATGCTGGTACCCCATTCAGCCTGCAATCCTTTACCCCACCCGCCTATCATTAACTGATTGTCTCTCCAGCCCTTGTGCACCCTTGGGTTCCCTTGAGTCTACCCTTCCATGGTCCCTCTCACTCTAGAGGGGCCACCACCAGGTACAAGGGTTGGAGAAGGGTTTCCCTATCACACCATCAGTGAATCCTTTGGTTTTTAGCTGGTCTCTCAGACCGACTTGCAGAGAATGCCTGCTGCCTCCATTTCTGAACATTTCTGGCTTTCACTGGTATAAATTAGCTTGCTTTTTATTGGCTTCTCCTCACTTGCAGATAGTTACATTTCAGCTTTCTCTACGCTGGTGGTGGTAGAGTGCATGGGTTAGTATAACTTTTAGTCTCTGTCATTTCAGTAGGGCTTCAGTATAGAATGGATTTAAATGCATATACTCAATCTGCAGTATTTAACTGGAAGTTTTAGTAATGGGTTCAACAACTTTTGACGTAGGAACAATTATTATCCTTGTTTTTAAGTTGGTTAAACATGCCTACTTTAGGTCACGCAGCCAGGAAGTGACAGAGTTGGATCTTAGCCCCAGCAGCTCTGTCTGACCCTATGCCTAGTGGTTTTCAAGGCCGTGGTCCTCATCCTTGTTTGGCAAGATAACCTCCCAGGGAGCTTTAACAAATGCTAATTCCCGGGCCACATTGAAGCCAATCAACTCTGAGTCTCTGAGGATGGACTCAGGCACTGATGGTTTGTTAACAGCTCCCCCCGGGGGAGTTTCTAGTGTGCATCTTGGACTGAGAACCACTGCTCTGAATGCTCCTTCAGTTCTGGGATTCTTTCTATCACTTTCCCTTAGGAACAGAGGATTACCCCACAGTGTGACAGTTGGGATTTCTCTGTGGAGTCCCTCAGGCCCCTTCCTCAATTGCCCTCCATCCCTTCTGCTGTGTTCACTTTTTCACCAGCTGTATTCAGAGAGGGTTGCCAGATTTAGCAAATAAAAATACAGGACTCCCAGTTAAATTTACATCTAATATAAACAACAAATATTGTTTTTAGCTTAATGTTGCATGTAATATTTGTGATACACTAAAAAAAATTATGTTGATTCTTTGAAACTCAAATTTAATGATGTCCTCCCTCTCATCTGGCAATTCTATATTCAGGGCACCATTTTGCACAACACTTGAGATTTGTAGAACCTTCCATCTGGAAGCAGCCTGCCTTTCTTCTGTGTTCCCAGGCTCCCTCTGGCATTGCCACCCCCCTGTAGTACAATCCAGTGGATGGGCAGGATCAATGTGTCTGCCTTGGCTTCTCTTCCTCTTAATAAGTGACAGGTTCATATGTCTCAAAGCCTGCTTAAATACCCACCTCTTCCAACACATTTTCCTCTTTCCTCCTCTGTGACCCCACAGCATTTTATTTGGGACTAACGAACAAGTTGAAGTTACTAAGTCTGTTCTGAATGTTGTGAGATGTCACCATCTATTGCCCTGATTTGATGCAAGCAGCCCCAGGACTGAGACCTTGTCTTGTTCACGGTCTAGTCTCCTCAGCACTTGTAACTGTGGGTGTGGTCGTGGGGAATGAAGGCGCTCAGGAACCAGTTCCTTAGACTTCCCTGTTCTCCCTTTCTTTGGCAAATCTCCTCTTCCTGGCTTGCCAGGCACCAGAGCATGTGATTTAAGGAGACACCCTCAGCGTCCTGCAAGAATGAGCTTGAACTTAACATTCAAGAGTGTCTCATGGTTTGCCTCCCTCCCTCTCCCCAACTATTTTTCCCCTTCATCTCCCTCATGGTCCTCCATTAGCTTCCTCCTAATCCACCTATATGTGCAAACATATGGTATCTGCCCTTCTCTGCCTGACAATAAACTATTAAAAAAAAAAAAAAAAAAGAATGAGCTTGAACTTGAATGACGTTGAGAGTGAGTGCCTCCTTATGTTTCAAGGTGCCTTGCTGGCCTCACCCTCGTCTCGCCCGGCCTTGAGGGGAAAGAGCACTCAGTGCATGGCCCCAAAGGAAATAGGCCTTGGATCACCCAGGTAGTGGGCTGTGTTTCCTGACCTTACATGTTTGGTTCACATCTCATCTGCAGCATGTGAATGCTGGGGCCTGTGCCTATCTCCGTGGGGCCATCAGTGCACTGATAACACGTGAGAGCCGGTGTGTGAAACACACACCGTAGGTACACAGAAGAAGTTCCAGAACTTTCTGAGGTCTGCAGACAAGTATTTAGGAAATACATAGTAAAAAGGAAAATCAGTTCCTGTCTTCAAGTAGTTTATGCTGTGTAAGTGTCCTCAAATTAAAATTATATAACTCTCTGTTAATGAAAATACATTCTTCCAAAAACAAAATCACAAAGCCTTCTGTATTATCTTTAGCAGAAGTAGGGTCTTTGAAGCCATTAACTGGCCATGTTATTGTAGAAGTCACTTAACCTCTTGGACATCAGTTTCTTTGTAAGATGATGGGGCCTCAGATCAGGTAATCTCTAGGCCCCTCTGTATTTTAAAACTTCCATGATTTCTCTTATCTGAGTATTTCATTTTCTATGAAACTGGTACTTCTCTTCTGCCAAACAACAGAAATATTTCTATTTGGGATATCTTTCTTGATTTATCACTTATTTTAATCTAGTCCCCTATCCTGGCATACTGCTTTGTCTAAAACCTGTATTTTAATTTTTTAAATGCAATTTGTCCTTTATAACTCTTTTTCATGTCCCATAAAAATGATGGATGGGGGAAGACAGATAAAGCTACAGATCAATCTTAGATTCTGATAATCTAATAAATGCTTTGAGCACCAATCTTGCAGTTTATGACCCCTTGCCAATTGATTTATGGCCTCGTAGTAAATTTTCTCTCCCACTTATCCAGTATTTATTGGAACATCTTGTTCTTAACGGACAAAGTACTGTATAAAATATCTGTCAAAACAAGAGGCAATTCAATTAAATATCCTCTACTTCCAAAAATCTACTCTGGTTCTCTCCAGCATCCAGATTGCAAAACAACAAGTCATGTTATGCACAACATTTGAGTGAGGTTTCAGGCACGTAAGATGTACTTGAAAAATCATTAAAACAAAAGTTAATGTGACAGGAATAAAAAGTCCCTATTTGGTCTGCATTAGAGGCCCGACCCTGCCCATCCTGATGCTGGCTCACTGAGGACTCCCCCATCTCCTGGTCAATAACAGCCCTGTGACTCATTTTCCCCTTACAGACCCCACAACGGCAAATTTTTTCTTCAGAGACAAATGTTATTTGCCTGGGATGAACTAGCTTAGTTATAAATCTAAAGATACAGTCACCTGGTTACTTTGTGATAGTCCACATTCACTCCAGAACTGATAGAATTCCAGCCGAAAATAAAGGAAAAGGGTATGTACAATTTCTTCAGGCATTTTGAAAAACTGAAATAAAATCAGGGTCTTTCCCTTCTACCATCTTTGAAGGGACCACTAAGTAAATATANCCCCCCTTAAGTCTACTGGGGAGAAAAGAGTCTCATTCTCCAAGAATCCAGTAGTGAGGGGGAAACCCTGGGTTCTCCACAGCAGAGATTCACGCGTCTGTACTTGTAATGTTTACTTTGTGCAAGGGTGAGAAGTGCTCCGTTCGGTGTCCTTGGCCTCCTTTTTTTGGACCTGCAAACCCCTGAGCTCTACTTCGAAGGTCATTTTATGGATGGTTTGTGTATGTGGCTTAGCGAGGTCCGAACTGCTCCATTTCCATAGCTTAAATTTCTCCAGAATTCAAGGTTCCAGTTTTGTTATTGTTGCTCCTAAATGCTCCCCAAATGTAACATGGATGGATGACATATTGAAAGCATATGTATGTTTACCTCCATATTGATGTCATTTCCTATAACACCAGGAATTATATGTGAAGCACAGGGAGGTGGGGAGCATGTGGGGAGAGATCCGACAAGCAGAAGCCAAGGCCAAATGTGTTCCAGCAGAGGACCCCATGGTGGGTTTGATGTTAAAGTTGAAACCTGAAATATATTCTCATCTTAAGGGGGAAAAAAATCCTGTTGATGGACATCAATAGTACCTGAGCAATTTTCTTCTTTATCTTAAATCAGGAAATTTTGGAGATAGTCTTAACTGTAGACTTTCTCAATAATTGTCACAATGGTGGCTATTTTCCTCTGGGCTTAGCCTTTCAATTGTGATGTTCCCCCATTCCCAGGGAGTAGGGATGTTATAGGTAACTAGTCAACAGATCGCAGATTTGTTCCCCAGGTCTCTTATGTGAGTTGCTGGCAGCCAAAGAGGGGAAACTCAGGCTAGACTACTACAGGAGTGATTTTTGTCATGCTGATTTTTGTCATCTCCAGCCTGGGTGCTCCCAGATCCGCTGTGGACAGAATGTATTTTAACTTCCATCTTTTAAACTCAGCCACCGAAGGCCACAAATAAATTTTTTTTAATGTTGCAAATTGTCCTTGGGCATTTATCATTTAAATGTTAGCCCAGAGTTTCTACAATGCTGAAGCTGCTCCAGTGAAAAGCCAGTGGAATGGCGAAATCCTTCATTTGAGCCCCAACAGCCCCCCAAACTCTCTGAGTGGTGCCAACCTCCAGAGCAGGTCTGGAACAGGACTGTAAGAAAGCAGTGTATGCAGGGGGCTCTGGGGGCACTACCTGCTATGGCCCCCAGGGCCCTGCCTTCTTGGGTAAATCACAGCTGTACCAAAGGCCACCCAGCCAGGGCCTACCTGTCTGTCCCCGCAGAGCCCCTTCACTGACCTGCTCTCGGAGGGCCCAGGATCCCACTCATGGAGAGCATAGACTCCCAGATCAGATGGCCCCAATTTGACATTGGCTGGCTGAGTGCCATGGGGCAACTTCTCAGTCTTTCTGGATCTTAGTCCCCTTACCTGTAAAATGGGTTTTGTGAAGATCAGATATTATGATGTATACAAGGCACTTAGTACAGTGCCTGGCCCCGCCAGCAGTGCAGTAAATACTGGTTCTCATCACTAGTGTGATTAATGGTGGAGCGCACGTGGCTGTGCGTGATAACGCCTCAACACTGACCCCTGCGTTTCCACAACCAAATGCAGTGGCACAGAGTCTGACTTCATGCCATCAGGTAAAGCTGTTTGAGGCCGGTGTGTGTGAAAGCAAAGGAGGCCATGCCGTCTTTAGCAGCCAGAACGTGAAGGGGCATGAGGTGGCGATGCAGTTGGCCACAGGGCTCTCATGAAGTACCATGGAGCACAGGCTGGGTGCCAACTTCTGGGGCGACTCAGGGGCAAGACAGATGATTCCTTCCCTCAAGGAGCTTTCTGTGGGCAAGGGAGGGCGGCAAACAAATCATTGCCCTGCAAGTCTCCAACATAGTTTTCTTTCTGTTCTACAGTCCACGTGCACTGCCTTTCCCCATCATGCTCACTGCTCACCTGCTTCCCTCCTACCATGACCGGCCCAGAGTCTGGGCCATTCCCTGGTCTTTCATGACCTCTCTCTATTGCAGATCTGCACTCCACTCACACTATGATCCTTGAGTGCACCTACCTACCTAACTCAGTCTGGTTCCTGTCCCTGTGGCTAGATAAGGCCTGCTGCTGGCATACAGAGCAGAGAGAGAACGAGTTTTATCCGGCAGATTTGGTATTTTGGTCTAGAGTCTTTGGGTAGGAACCATTAGTGTCAATTCCTAGGGAGGGTCCCTCTCCCGAATATTCCTACTGATGAGTAGTAGTTTCGGCAACCCAAATAATATTCATGCAACTTTCGGTAGGTGAAAAGAACTGTGCTAAGCACTGGGTGTACACTATCTCACTTAGTCCTTTTATCAACCTTGGAAATCAGTACTGTAATCATCCCAATTTTATAGAGGAGGAAATCGAGGCTAAGAAGCATCCCAGAGTTTTTCTGCTGTAGGGCTGGGGTCTGAATTTTGTTTCATATTCTCTCTTCCCTGCCCCGTGCACCTCCTGCTAAGAGTGCAGGCACCTCTTGCCATTTCTGGTGTTCAACTTCTTTTTCATCGAAAGTCAGAAAACGTCCGAAGATGGTCAAGGCCTTCCACAGCTGAGAAGCAGCCAGCTCCCTACAGTCACCTTTCTTCTCCCCCTTCAGTCATCCCAGACTGATACCCACCTCTGCAGCACTAGCTGGAGGCCCTTCATCCAACGTCTTCCAATGCTGGTGCAGCCTCTAAGACAAGACTTATATGGCGCTGCCTACGCCAGGATCTCCAGGACTTTGTCGCCCCAATTCTCCTGCAATACATCAAAACTGTCACCTGTCCACCTGAAGGGGCAGCTCTGCAAGCGCTTGTCCAGTTATCTTTTTATGACTCCTAGAACTGAGTATTGCACGCTGAAGACATTAGGTGTGTGCATACAATCTCGCCCAGAGTCCATTCCCCATTAGGTAGACATGATAAAAGCTTAACCCCATGTAGACTGTTGATGTGGTCACTTTGAATTATTACCACTAGTTTGCTGGAGTTTACTGTTGCCATGTTGACCAGTTAATTAATAAACAAGAAATGGCTGGAAAACTGTGGCGTGATGCCCTTTTGGCAAAAAGATGATAAGGGGAACCGTTTGTCTACTTTGTATCGTGTCCTGTCTCTTTGAGTTGTGCCTTCATGAGACCTGTAACTTGCCACTTACCCTTGGACACTGTACCCAAACCTGCTTACAGAGCCCTCATTCACCCCCGGAGTAACCGGCTGCTAGTGTGCTTCCTGGGAGGTGCAGCCTGTTTCAACTGGAACTGAGGCCTTAATCGATGGAAGGATTGCAGGCACCCTCAGGCAGGGAGCGCTTGCTTAGCCCCCTGAAATTACATGTGGGCTACCCGAGTTGGTCCTTATGTGGACATTTTTGCTCTTCTCTAAAGGATCTGGTTTTGCAGAAAGATCTCAGGGTTGGGAGGCTGGGGCTCTGCGGGCTGAGGGAGTTCCTGTGCCAGCTGATAAGTATGTCTGTCAGCTCCCAAAGAAAGGGGTGCTGCATAAGCTGACCCGGCTCTTCTCCTCTTACCTCTTGGGCTGCCCCTCCATGGATGCCTCTCCTTCCCCTCACTCACCAACAATGGGCTTCTTTCAGCCCCTGCCCCTTCCCTTTGCCATTCCCCTCGCTATGAGTTCGTCTCTTCTCATGGTTTCATTAGCTCCGCTCTGCAGACGCCGTGCGAGTCGACCTTTTCCACCATGACCCTTTCCTGTGCCCCAGACTGCATTTCCAACTGCTGACAGGATATCTCTCCTCACGTATCCTGAAGCCGCTCGGCCTCAGTTTGCCCATCTGCTCGCTCCCTCCAAGACATGCAGGTGCCTCACTGAGGTGTCCATTTCAGTCAGGGCTCTGTCATCTGGGCTTGGATCATAGGTATAATAGAGCCCGTTAAAGGAACTTCTTTGTAGACTTCCTGTATATAGACTGCTCTTTCTTCAAGCAAGTAAAGATGCTGTCTGGAAGTTTAAAATTGGCAGCATTTAACATGAAAACACTCTTACCTCCTGCCCAGATTATGGGAACATCTTCCTAACTGCCGTTTGCACCCTTTCTGGCCAGGGGCTGGCAAAGTTTGCTGTGCAGGCTCGCACAGTAGATAGTTTAGGCATCGCAGGCCATATGCGTACAACTCAATTCTCAACTATTCAACTCCGCTGTCTTCGTGAGAAAGCAGCCAGAGCCAATATGCCACCGTGTTCCCATACAAGCTTTGCTTATGCAAACAGGTGGTGGGCCCAGTTTGGCCCTCGGGCTGTATTTTGCTGACCCGCCC
>NW_027527920.1:15570618-15591147 GCF_008692635.1 Crocuta crocuta | reverse complement strand
CCCCCCCCCCCCCCCTCTGCTCCAGCAGAGAGCTAGTTCACTAGACAGAACCCTCTGCTCAGCTAGCCTCCCGAGTTTTCCTCTGAGGGACAGATTATTTCCTGTTGCTGGGGCTCCAGTCAGCCTCAGCGAATGTTTAAGTGGCCTGGGGCGTTAAGGTGAGCTAGTACTCCGCGCTTGACGGCTGGGTTCCTGAGATCAGCCAGAGCGAGGGAGGATGGGCCCAGGGGGTTTGGCCACGTTTAAGCAAAAGGAAACCAGAGGCTCTTCTCATCCTCCTTTTCCTCCCTAACCCACGCCTGCTAAAGCCGCCCTCAGCCCTAGTCCCAGAGGTAAATAAATATACATTTTATAACCACTTCAGACAGATTTTTTATTATTAAGAAAGGAAATTAAAAGTCTCTGAAGTGTAGATAATATGGAGTTCACTAGGCACACTGACAATGTCCAGGAAATCTGAAACTGAGGGCTGCAAGTCCCTTCACTGGAGTGCCTTCGACCTGTGAACTCTCTGGGCTGGGCTGGCTTTATGGTATGGCCTTGACCTTGCTGTCCGTGGGCCCAGAGTTCCTCCGTGGGCCAAGCAGCTTTGTCCGGTATTGATTTCACATCTGTAAGGATTCCTCCACTCCATGCCCTCTTATCCCCTTTGCCTTCTTAGGGGTTTTGTGGGGAAGTCACTAGACTGTCCAAAGAAAATCCCAACCACTAAAACCTGGGTTACTCTCTCTTAATGGAATCTTCCTTTGAGGGAGCCAGACACACCTCTCTGGGGACTGCCCTGCTTACATTCTCCATAACCCCTTTGGTTGTCACCAGGGGAGTAATTATAACTTAAATCGATGGGTACTTGAGAGAAGGTGAACTATTTGCCCTCCCCTAGCACTTGACATTTTGAACACTGGACATTGAAAGGTGACTTTGTTTATTTATTGAGCTATTAGGGCTTAATGCTAAAAGGGGTTCCTGACAAGAACTGAAAGAAACCTCCTTTTTGGGATTAAATCTTTAAGCACAAATTGCTTTGTTACTGGTCGATACGTGAGAAAAAAATTCCAGTGAAAGCTATATCCATTTGATATCGCGTACATTTTTCTATATCTCGCTGGGCACGCCAAAAGTAAATGCTTTCCCTAGTTATTTCCAACATCTGTTCTTAATATTTGGAAGTCTTTGTTTCATGTACTTTTGATAGACAACATTTTTTGTGTGTGGAGTATTTTGTTATTAGATTCTATGAAATGTTGATATTAATCTGAGTTGCCCTGGTCTTCATGGAACACAAGGCCAGTCAGAAACTATCCTTGGGTGCATCTTTGGGAGAGTATTTTGGGGATCACGCAGTATATTTTGACATCCTCCCGAAGGCACCTGACTTTGTTTTGTGGAAACGCTGTGTGTGCTTTCAACCCAAAGGATCCCTGGGTAGGATTGCCGCTCGCTTCAGATATCCCCAGTCAGTGTATCAGGTGCTGTTATGTTAGGAACCTTGGCAGGTTGAAAGGTCAGAGGTTAGGATTTAGCTCTGCCACTCAGCATTCGTGGTTCCAAAAGAACTGAAGGACTCTGTTATTTCAGGGGTGAATCGTGCTTTGAAGGGAGCCTTCAACACTTTCTGGATCTGAATAGACGTAAGAGCTGAGCACTGGGGACAAGCCATCCTCCAGACAGGGCAGGCCTGTTTGCAGATGGGCAAAAACGACCCAGACACACACTGTCACTATCAGCATCTTTCAGGAAGAAAGCATGATGATGAAAGTAAATCGTAGAAGGTTTATCAAAGTGTGCAATGGGGCTATTTCCACACAAGTGCTAGAATGAGCAATGGGGCTATTTCCACACAAGTGCTAGAATGAAGAAGCGTCATCAAGTTGAGGTCCGCTGATTGGCAACCAGCAGCGTTGCAGACCTGGGGCTGGGGACCCTCTGGAGCCCAGCTAAGGTCACAGAGCAAATAGTGCTAAAACCAGTCTGCAGGTTATGAATCACCTGGAGATGGAGCAGAGACTCATCTTCCCTGATCGGGAATATTGATTTCCCTTTACACATATTTCACATGTTTTCCTTTAAATTAATTAATTCAGTAAAAACTTTCTAATGCAGATTCCCTAGACAGGTGGAGAGGCACTAAAATTGGACGTTAACAATTTAGGGGATACGGCGATGTGCGGACTTCTGCAGAAAGGCCTCCCAATGCTGCCCCTCTCAATCCCCTTCCCATAGAGCCTGCCTCGCCCCAAGAGAAGGTCACAGTTGTTGCTGTTTTTAAACTCCAATACTATTCTACTTTGCATTAAACTTCATTACTCTGTTGTTGATTCACAGATGCTCTCAAGCTCACTAAAGAAGAAAATTAAATAGAAATGTGCACAATACAATAGAAATGTATCATCCAATCTAATAAATGAAGATATACTTAGAAATCTTGGTTGAGAAAAATCTCTGAGCTATCCCAGCCAAAGGTTAGTGGTGCCTCAAAAGAGAAAAAGATCTTTTGATCCCCAGGATGAACATTCACTTTGGCAACCACTGACGAGACTTACAAAGTTACAGAGCACTCTCAGTGCCAGGCTGGCCTGCTCAACTTGCTTCAGTTCTGCTTACTGAGGGAAGGAGCTCCAAGATGGAGTGATAAGAGAAATGAGCAAGGTGAGAGCAGTGTGCAGAGTTAAAAAATTACAAAGTATATCTGTATCTGCACGCATCTTGGGTGCGTGTGCGTGTGTGTGTGTAGAATAGATCTGTAAGGTTACACATCTCCATCTCTGGGAAGACAAGCTGGAGGTTGAGGGACCAGTGCAGGAGAGGGATTTGCTTTTCACTGTGGAGTCTTTTGATATCTTTTGAAATACAGACCATGTATGTGTATTACCTTCCCTCCCAAAATAGTCAGACTCACTAACAGAAAAACGACTTACTGAGCCGTCTATCTAAGCTATATAGTCAACAAACCCCAAAACTTATCAACCTATTTACAGAAACAAATATTCTCACCCTGCCTCCTGTCTGTCCCATGGGAAGACCAACCAACAGACTGTACCACCCCCACAATGCCATGATAGTTAATAAAGAATTAAAATATTTCAGTCTTTCCCCACTGCCCCGCAACCCTTATATGTTAGTCATGGCACAGAAAAACTGAGTAGGATGCTAGACATCAGAAGGAATTTGCATTTAGGCTGCTGGCCCTGAATGTTTACAAACAGGTGCCTCTAAGCACAGGAAGACATGTACTTGATTATTTGGGACCCACCTGCGGGGGGATAAGTTTATTTACAAGTGAGTGTACCCAGAAGCAGGCTCTGCATTGAAGGCTGTGATTAAGGCACATGGTTAAAAGCAACTTTCTAAAAATGTCACATAGGAGAAGGAAATGAGAGGGAAGGGAACCTGACTTCTAAAATCCCTTAATATTACAAATCTGATCGCCATCTGTCTCAGATCTTCACAAAGTAAAGAGTGAAAAAGTCATTGTTTTTTAGTGGCACATCTTTGTCATCAACAAAATCACAACTGGGAGGAAAAGGCTGTAATGATTTCACCTGAGTTTATAATTTTTTTGTTTATTTATTTTGAGAGCAAGACAGTGAGGGAGGAGTGGGGTGGGAGGAGAGAATCCCAAGCAGTCTCCCTACTGTCAATGCAGCACCAGATGTGGGGCTCGGACTCACAAACCGAGGGATTATGATCTAAATTAAAACCAAGAGTTGGATACTTAATCCATGACGGAGCCCCCAGACATCTCTCACCTGAGTTTAAATTCCTCGGTTAACATCTCATTTTCCTACTTAGATCCATAGGGCTCTCTGGGAATGAAGTGGAACAAATACTGTTTCCTAGTGTTGGGGTTTTTAGGGCTCTGGTTTGGCTCTATGGTGTTGCTCTCTCGGGAGACAGGAAGTGTAGACGGTGACAATGGACGGAATCAGGCTGCTCCACATCCATTCCTGTCCTGCCACTTACTGACTTTATAGCTTTAGACAAGTCAGATAACATTTTTGAATTTTACTTCTCACGTCCGTACAATGGGGTTGATAGCACTAATTTGGAAGGACTGTTATGAAGACCCGAAGTGTGAAGATTAGTATCCAGCACGTGACTGCGTTCCACGCTTAGACGTGTGGGCTCCTCTTCCTTTGCAGAGAGCCCCGAGATGGGAACCAGCATCCCCACCATGGCTGCAGCCTCAGTCCCTCTTTACAAACTGTCCTAGGAAGTGTTCCAGGATCCTGACCTTCCATGGAAATCGATGAGCGCTTGCTCATAGGTGCATGACGCACTACAGACGGTATTATCTGTGAGAGAGGTAGCTTGCTCAAGGGCCCCTTGA
The DNA here is from genome assembly GCF_008692635.1 of Crocuta crocuta. Classification (NCBI taxonomy): domain Eukaryota; kingdom Metazoa; phylum Chordata; class Mammalia; order Carnivora; family Hyaenidae; genus Crocuta; species Crocuta crocuta. The sequence goes on along the minus strand of NW_027527920.1, from coordinate 15,586,817 downwards.
ATTTCCTTTAGTTTGAGAAATGCTATTTCACAGTCTCTCAGTAGATGTCAGCAGCACAGCAAACATCTCTTTGCCACAGGAGAAGCAGGTCGGCTTAAAAACTTTTCCAATTAAAAAATTAGAAAAAAAAAAAAAATCAATGCTCCCTTTTGCAATTCTCTTCAGAAGTCCCAGAACCAACAGCGTGAGGTCCTTGAGAGGATTACCAAACGTTCATTTGCATTTTAAAGACAACCTTTTACTTCTCAGTCATGAAAACATCATCCCAGAGATGGTTAGGGATTATAGCAACTTTTTAAGAATTTTCTGCAAGTTTATCTTGCATTTTACCCTCCAGGCAAAAGTGAAATAATAGAAGACGTCCAATATTTTGTTTCTTCCTGTGAAGTAAATCAAAACCGTGGGAATGTTTTCCCCTAATTCAATTTACTGCTGTCTCCTCGAATGTATCTTTTATTGTATTCAATTAACCCTCTGATTGCGACCACAACTGCAGTGAGGTCAAAGAATAGGAGTTTTCTTGTCAGGAAAAAAGGGCTGATTGGTGTTTGTGGCCAAGTAATATTTGGATGTGGATATCGACCCAGAGTTTTGCTTATGACATTTAATCTACCAGCCGACTCTCCTTCGCACTGTCTCCTACATTCTTGCCTGCCGCACCCCAGGTCTGATACGAGCCAGGCCAGAACAGCTAAACTGTGGGAACGTCTCTCTCACTTACATGTGTTACTGTCCCCAGTAATAGGTAATTTCCCTGCAAAACTTGACTTCACACTAGGTGGGCTCTTGGATTTTGCATTTGCTTCTGTTCCTCGTTGCTTTCTGAGGCTTCCATCAGTGGTTTCCTGCCATTTCTATCACACCCTACCTTTTGCTGGGAGGGACATAGATGGTGCCTCAGGTTGGAGAACTTAAAGTTGCTGTGTTTAGGTAGCGAGCTCCCTGTCACCAGAAGTATTTATTCATCAGTGGTTCTCGATTATGGCTGCACATTGGTATCTTCTGAGAAGCAAACAATGGCTCAGGTGACCAAACATCCCAGTTTCCAGGGACTGTCCCAGTTTCAGCACTGAAAGCTCCATGTCCCAGGGACATTTGTTCTGGGCAAATGGAGATGTTTGGTTACCTTACTGATGCCTTCCATTCCCAGAGATTCTGGCTTCAGTGAGCACTGGAATTAAACAAACAAACAAACAAAAACAAGAGCTTCCCAGGTGATTCTAATGTGTAGCTCATGTTTAATACCATTGGCCTTGAGGCCAACTGATCATGGTCATAAATGCTTTGGAAGGGACTCCTGGGTAAACTCTAAGAAAAGGTGGCTTCGCAGGTTTGCTGGGACTGTTAGAGCCTTGACCTGGGGCTGTGGCGTGGTTTCTAATGAGACAAGCCGCCTTATGTTTTCATGAAGACTGGGGCTGGGGTGCAGGTGAGGCGAGTGCTGTACTTGCCTTGTGCACAAAATTTAAGTAGCACCAGAGCCAAAGTAATTGACGTAGACCATATTTCTAAATATCAAAAATAGTGTATTCATGCTGAACAAAAAAACAACTTTTTAAAGTTCATTTATCAGAGAGTGCCCGTGTGTGTGCACACATGCATGCATGCACACGCACACATGCACGAGTGGACGAGGGGGAGAGAGAGAGGGAGAATCCCAAGCAGGCTCTGCATCAGCAGTGTGGAGACTGACGCAGGGCTCAGTATCTCATGAACCGTGAGATCATGACCTGGACCAAAATCCAGAGTCAAACTATGAACTTGACTGAGCCACCCAGGTGTCTCACAAAATATCAAACTTTTAAATAAAGACAGGATCAGTAGCAGTGCCATGCAGAGCCATCCTGGAGACTGAGACACAGGGAAAATAGATTAAGAATGATCCTGTCATTATTTAAAACTTTGATATTTTATTCATCATGGATTTTCTTGCCTTAATCTTGCTTTTTGGTGTTGCATTTAAATGTTTTATATCTTGATGACAGGGTTTTCAGTGTCCCCTTCACTGTTGCAACCTAGGAGGATGCCTTACTCACCTGACCCTCATCCTGGCTCTGGAAAGAATGTGCCTCCAAGTTTGTTGAAACGAGAGAGGAGTCCATTGGGCTTGTCAGAGGCTCAGTGGGTTCACAGATCAGCAGTTGTCTCACTCCACCATCTTCAGAAGGAAGCAGGACTCCTACAAGAAAGGAAGTGGTGATGGGTAGGCCTGAGTGAGTGGAATTCACCAGGGTCCTGTAAGGGGAGCCAGGGCCTGTGGTCCCCAGCAGCCCAGCTAGCGCAGAGCAGGCACCTGGGGCCATGCTAAGTGACTTGAAGGTTTCAGCTGACTTAAACTCCTACGGCCTTTTTGGTTAGGGACCAAAAGCAACTGTGTTTCCCCATTTTGGGGATTAAAATTAAGCAAAACCAGAATCCCCCTCTTTTCTCTGTAAGTGGAATGGAGAACGGACAGTGCAGAAACCTGTCTTAGGTAGGCTTTGGGGGGAAGAGGGAGGCAGAGGGCTAATCCTGTGCAGGGCTGGCCAGTTGCTAAGCTGGCAGGCCCCCCCCCTGGGGCCAGGGACAGGACTGGCAGTGCCAACGGCAGGAAAGAAAGGCTTAGTCAGCTCATGATGCTGGGAGCCTCTTTGCACTGAGAGAACCCATGGTGAGGGCCACCCCATTCCCCCCTGCCCTCCTCCCAGTTTGGATCAAGAGCCGCAGAAAACGTACTTGCCGTGTATTTTTTCACGAAAAGGTCAGAATGGGCCAAAGTGTTGTTATTTGTGCAGCACGGTTTAATGAGACAGGGTCAGATTCAGGTTTAGAAGACCGGATTCCAATCTCAACCCTACTCTTGGCCTGCTGTGGTGCTTGGGGGGAGTCACTGAGCCTCCTAGAGGCTCACTTTCAGCCTGCAGGTGAGGGAGAATGGGATTTACCCCACCAGCACCTAAAGACATCCATGAGACTTGACTGGTTAATGTTAGTGATGGTGCCATGTAAGGTGTACAGGCCCCACAGACAGAGGCTTGCTCACCTAATAAATTAGTTAATTCGGTATATATCTTAGAGCCTGCCACGTGCAAGGCTCCATGCTGTGAAGCAGAGAAAGTATTTTCCCACTAAGGGTCTAGTAGACAGGACAAATATACAGAAAACTGTAAGATGTGATAGAAAGGGACTCTACCATAGAAGAGGCAAGCAGGGGAGGAGGTGTTCCTTCTGGCTGGAGGAATCCCAGAGGATCTCATGTGGAGGTAAATGTTGGGATAAGGAGGCTATAAAGATTGGATATTTGGAGTGTGAGTTGGGGGAAGGGAAGGCACTCGGGGGAAGGCTCGAGGCTGGGAGTTTGTTGAGGTGCGCATGGGTACATGAAGGTGTTTCTTAACTGGACCATTGGGCATATGAAGAGAACAGTGGGCAAAGGTTGGAAAGATATGTAGGGGCCAGATTGTTTGGAGGGCAGGAATCTGATCAGGGGAGGGAGTGTGGCCTCTATCATTCTGGCACTTTTGTCCCTAAGAGTGTGTGAGAAGGGGGATGGCACAATCATTCACACTGATTACACTGACCAGAGTAGAACACCCCTGGCTTGCCCAGGACCTGGGTACCATCGTTTCTCTTCTTTTCCTTAGGGAGCTCCCTGGTGGATGCTGAGGGACAGGGGAGCTCCCTTTGAGGGCAGCCAAGCAACCTTAGGTAAGAAGGACCTTTATCATGCATTCTCGGTGCCTTGGGGACTCAGCGTTTGGATAATTCGGTAAGTTTATGTTAAGCACTCTTTCTGTTCCAGGCACTGGGCCAGGGCTTGGGATTCAATTGTGAATGAGGTTTAGTTCCTGTCCCCAAGCTCAGGGGAGCATCAGGTGTTGGGGGTTGCAGACAATGTGGTCCCTAACTAGGGCTCAGGGATGCAGATGGAGAGGAAGGTTTGGGAAAGATTTAGAAGGAAGGAAGGTAATAAGTTGAGACCTAGGGGCTGAGTAGAGGTACTCAGGTAAGGTCGTGGAGTAGGGAGCAAGCTGAGCAGGACCAGCAGTGTCATGTAGGTGGTAAGAAAGCAGAACGTGGGGGCCCAGCATCTAGGCACTGGCGGCTAGGCCAAGTTCAACTTTCCCCTGAGGGCATGGGGCCTACTTGTGGGTTTAAGCATGAGACAAATGTGCCTTTTGGAAAGGAGACTTCAGGAGGGTAAGGATTGCTTGGGATGGGAAAAGACCAGGCCTGGAAGAGGTTCCTGGCAGACACAATGGTGGTTAGAAGGGGGCGGGGGGCAGATGCTGGAATACATTCCCCTCAGGACCAGCAGGATGTGGTTTGGGGTTCGGGGTGAGGCAGAGAGAAAAGTCAGAGATTGACACCTAGTAGATCTAATCTTAGACCTCTGTGCTAAAATGTCTTTTTTGAGGATTGTAAACCAATTTAAAATTATCCTTCTATTTGTTCCAAACCAAGTGAGACTTCAAAAGGTACTTACATGATCTGCCCCCCCCAAATTGTGATTTTGCGACTTACTGGTTCTAGCATCGAACACCACCATACCTTGCAGAATTAGCACTGTCGAGGGACACTGGACAGTGATACCCAGCCTCCTTCTTGTGCACATGAAGAAGTTGAGGCCCTCTCAGTAGTAGAGGTGCATTTATGTTTTCATTTAAAAATTTGTTTTTAGGTCCATGAAATACAGCCAGATGAACACTAAACCACCCTGCACACCTAGAAAACTGATCTGAAGGTTAACACAACAATCTACACAACCCGAACCACAGAACTCAGCAGGTACACGACATGGAGGGGTAAACTGGGGGAAAGACAAGCCACAGAGGGGAGGGAGCTGTTTTTGCTTGCGGAGAGGATGGAGATGAGGGTGGGAGGGAGTAAGGGAAAAGGACCCCTCCAAAAGCAACTGGAGAGAAAGTGAAAAAGTGGAAACGGCCGCAGGGACTGAACTAAAAAGGGAGAAAAAAGAAAGGGGAGAGTTTAAACTCCATGAAGACTCTATAAACAGGAGGGGGCACAGAGTCTGAAACTCCGCAGCTTGATATCTGGTCGTGCTCTGGTGGGAGGGGCAAATCCCCAGGAGCAGAGTGAGGTCTGGGGGTCCTTGGGCCACAGGGAGAGGGGTGGTTCCGCAGCTGGGAGGACATCTGATAGAGGCTGTGTGCCCCACCCCCCCAACAGGCAAAGACCCCAGTGGACCCCAGAGAACAGCCACATTCGCTGGTGCTGTACGTTGTTAAGGGTAAAGCCTGGTGCCAGCTGTGTGTTGTGATTTTTCATAATCCCTGAAACGCTGCTGCTACCTGATCACATGAACTTTTTCTGGCGCGGGCTGACACCCTGCCGCAGTGTTTGGGCATCAGTCGCAGCGTGGTCCCACTAATGTTCCTGGGGAAGGGCCAGCACTGGCCATTGCTCGGTGACACCCTCCCCTAGAGGATCTAAACGGGTCAAAGCCACTGTTCCTCAGAAGTAAGAGGTCAGGAAACACAGCTGCATCTGAGATAGAATTTAGGAGGGAGGTGTCACCTGGCAGCCTGATGACTTGGTCACGGGTACTGTAAAAGCAGGGAGTGGGTGGAAGCCAGAGACAAAGGACAAGTGGGCAATTGCTAATCAGGGAGAATACAGTTCTGATACTAGAAATTGGGTAGCCCACCCCACCCGCCAATGCTCATACACACCTACAAGCACCACAACAATCCACCCCAGTAGGCTGAGCAGTGCCTTCTAGTGGAGAACGGAGCCATTACACTAAGCTCCGCCCAACTGGGCCAACCTCTCTCTTCTGGAACACCACAAATCTCTCTGCCTGCTTAGTTGACAAACTATAAAGTGCTTCATAGTTTGACTTCTAGGGGAAAACGGTGTAACTTCAATCATATTTCAGTCTATTCACTGGTCCATCTATTCAATTATCATTTTTTTCTTTTTTCATTTTTTAAATACAGAAAGAGAAAAATTTTTTTATTTTCACTTTTTATTGAAAATATTTTTCTTTAATTTTTCCTACTATATTTTTTACCTTTTTTATAAATTTTTCAAATTCTATTTTAGTTCCATCATTTCATTTTATTCTATTTCATTGTATTCATTTTTTCAAATTTTCAAATGTCTTCCTTTTTTTTCCTTTTTAACCTTTTTTTCTCTAATCTATCAAGCCCCTTTCAACACCCAGACCAAAACACACCTAGGATCTAGCATTATTTATTTGATTTGTGTGTGTGTGGTGTTTTTAATTTTTTAATTTTAATTTTGTTTTTAATTTTTTTACTTCATTAATTCCTTTTCTTCCTTCAAAATGACAAAACAAAGGAATTCACCCCAAATGAAAGAACAGGAAGAAACAACAGCCAGGGACTGAACCAACACAGATGCAAGCGAGATCTCTGAACCAGAATTTAGAATCACGATAATAAGAAAAATAGCTAGGGTAGAAAATAGATTAGAATCCCTTTCTGTGGATAAATAAAAAAATGCTATTCTTGGACTGCAATCTCCAGTGGATGCCACTGTGGCAAGGATTGATGAGGCAAAGCAGTGAACTGGCGATATAGAGGACAAACTTATGGAGAGTAATGAAGCAGAAAAAAGGAGGGAGACTAAGGCAAAAGAGCACAATTTAAGAATTAGAGAAATCAGTGACTCATTAAAAAGGAACAACATCAGAATCACAGGGGTCCCAGAAGACGAAGAGTGAAAAAGGGGTTGAAGGGTTGGTTATGTGAGCAAATCATAGTGGAAAACTTTCCTAACCTGGGAAAAGACACAGACGTCAAAATCCAGGAAGCACAGAGACTCCTGCAAGATTCAACAAAACTGACCATCAACAAGGCATATCATAGTCAAATTCACAAAATACTCAGGCAAGGAAAGAATCATGAAAGCATCAAGGGAAAAAAGTCCTTAACCTACAAAGGAAGACAGATTAGTTTGCAGCAGACCTATCCATAGAAAGATGGCAGGCCAGAAAGCAGTGGCAGGATATATCTAATGTGCTGAATCAGAAAAATATGCAGCCAAGAATTCTTTATCCAGCAAGCTCTCATTTAAAATAGGAGAGATTAAACACTTCTCAGACAAACAAAAATTAAAGGAGTTTGTGACCACTAAGCCAACCTTGCAAGAAATTTTAAGGGGGACTCTCTGAGGAGAGAAAAGATGGGGAAAAAAGATGAAAAGCAACAAAGACTAGAAAGGACCAGAGAACACCACCAGACACTCCAACTCTACAAAGAACATAATGGCAATAAACTCATATCTTTCAGTACTCACTCTAAACATCAATGGATTAAATGCTCTAATCAAAAGACATAGGGTAACAGAATGGATAAGAAAACAAGATCATCTATATGCTGTTTCCAAGAGACCCACTTTAGACCAAAATNAACCGCGAGATCATGACCTGAGCGAAAGTCGGACGCTTAACCGACTAAGCCACCCAGGCGCCCCTCAGACAATCTAGACTTTAAAATAAAGACTGTAATAAGAGATGAGGAAGGGCATTACATCATAATTACAGAGTCTATACACCAAGAAGACATAATAATTGTAAATATTTATGCTCCAAATGTGGAAACATCCAACTATATAAATCAATTAATCACAAACTCATTGATAATAATACCATAATAGTAGGGGACTTCAACACCCCACTTGCAGCAATGGACAGATCATTTAATCAGAAAATCAACAAGGAAACCATGGCTTTGAATGACACTGGTTCAGATGGACTTAACAGATATATTCAGAACATTTCATCCTAAAGCAGTGGAATACACATTCTTCTCCAGTACACATGGAACGTTCTCCAGAATAGATCACATAGTGGGACACAAATCAGCCCTAAACAAGTACAAAAAGATCGAGATCATGCCGTGCATATTTTCAGACCACAACGCTATGAAACTGGAAATCAACCACAAGAAAAAATTTAGAAATGTAACAAATACTTGGATACTAAGGAACATCCTACTAAAGAATAAATGGGCTAACCAAGAAGCTAAAGAGGAAATTAAAAAGTACATGGAAGCCAATGAAAATGATAACACCAAAGCCCTAATCCTCTGGGATGCAGCAAAGGTGGTCATAAGAGGAAAGTATATAGCAATCCAGGCCTTCCTGAAGAAGGAAGAAAGGTCTCAGATACACAACTTAACGTTACACCTTAAAGAGCTGGAAAAAGAACAGCAAATAAAACCCAAAACGAGCAGAAGCCAGGAAATAAGAAACATTAGAAAAGAAATCAATACTATTGAAACAAAACAAAACAAAACAAAACCCAAACCAAACCAAAACAAAAAACAAAAACAAACAAAAAAAAAAACAAAAAAACAAAAAAACTAGTAGAAGAGATCACTGAAACCAGAAGCTGGTTCTTTGAAAGAATGAACAAAATTGATAAACCACTAGCCAGTTTGATCAAAAAGAAAAAGGAAAGGACTCAAATAAATAAAATCAAGAATGAAAGAGGAGAGATCAAAACAATAAGAGAATATTATGAGCAATTATATGCCAATAAAATGGACAATCTGGAAGAAATGGACAAATTCCTAGAAGCATATAAACTACCAAAACTGAAAAAGGAAGAAATAGAAAATTTGAACAGACCCATAACCAGTAAAGAAATCAAATTAATAATAAAAAATCTCCCAAAGAAATAAGAGTCCAGGGTCTGATGGCTTCCCAGGGGAATTCTACCAAACATTTAAGGTAGAGTTAACACGTATTCTCTTGAAGCTGCTCCAAAAAATAGAAATGGAAGGAAAACTTCCAAACTCTTTCCATGAAGCCAGCATTACCTTGATTCCAAAGATCCCACTAAAAAGGAGAACTATAGACCACTTTCCCTCATGAACATCGATGCAAAAATCCTCAACAAGATATTAGCCAACCAAAGCCAACAATATATTAACAAAGTTATCCACCACGACCAAGTAGGATTTATATCTGGGATACAGGGCTGGTTCAATAACCACAAAACAATCACATCACATCAATAAAAGAAAGGACAAGAACCACATGATCCTCTCAATAGATGCAGATAAAGCATTTGACAAAATATAGCATCCTTTCTTGATAAAACCCTCAAGAAAGTAGGAAGAGAAGGATCATACCTCAAGATCATAAAAGCCATATATGAAAGACCCAACGCTAATATCATCCTCAATGGAGAAAAACTGAGAGCTTTACCCTTATGGTCAGGAATAAGACAGGGATGTCCACTCTCACCACTGTTATTCAACATAGTATTGGAAGTCTTAGCCTCAGCAATCAGACAACACAAAGAAGTAAAAGGCATCCAAATCGACCAGGAGGGGGTCAAACTTTCACTTTTCACAGATGACATGATACTCCCTATGAAAAACCCCAAAGATTCCACCAAAAAACTGCTAGAAGTGATCAATGACTCAGCAAAGTGGCAGGATATAAAATCGATGCACAGAAATCAGTTGCATTCCAATACACCAAGAATGAAGCAACAGAAAGAGAAATCAAGGAATCTATCCCATTTATAATTGCACCAAAACCCATAAAATACCTAGGAATAAATCTAACCAAAGACTTGAAATTTCCATACACTGAAAACTATAGAAAGCTTATGAAAGAACTTGAAGAAGACACCAAAAAATGGAAAAATATTCCATGCTCCTGGATAAGAAGAACAAATATTGTTAAAATGTCAATACTACCTAAAGCAATCTACATATTCAATGCAATACCTATTAAAATAACACCAGCATTCTTCACAGAGCTAGAACAAACAATCCTGAAATTTGTATGGAACCATAAAAACCTCTGAATAGCCAAAGCAATCTGGAAAAAGAAAACCAAAGCAGGAGGCATCACAATCCCGGACTTCAAGCTGTATTACAAAGCTGTACCCATCCAGACAATATGGTCCTGACACAAGAACAGACACTCAGGTCAATGGAACAGAATAGAGAACCCAGAATGAACCCACCAACCTATGGCCAACTAATCTTTGACAAAGCAGGAAAGAATATCCAATGGAATAAAGACAGTCTCTTCAGCAAGTGGTGCTGGGAAAACTGGACAGCGACATGCAGAAAAATGAACGTGGACCACGTTCTTACACCATACACAAAAATAAACTCAAAATGGGTGAAACACCTAAATGAAAGACAGGAAACCATCACAATCCTTGAGGAGAAAGCAGGCAAAAACCTTTTTGGCCTTGGCCGCAGCAACTTCTTATACAACAACAACATCTTCAGATCAAGGGAAACAAAAGCAAAAATGAACTGCTGGGACTTCATCAAAATAAAAAGCTTGTGCACAGGGAAGGAAACAATCAGCAAAACTAAAAAGCAACTGATGGAATGGCAGGAGGTTTTTGCAAACGACATATCAGATAAAGGGTTAGTATCCAAAATCTATAAAGAACTTATTAAACTCAATACCCAAAACCCAAATAATCCAGTGAAGAATTGGGCAAAAGACATGAATAGACACTTCTCCAAAGACATCCAGATGGCCGGTCGACATATGAAAAACTGCTCAACATCACTCATCATCAGGGAAAAACAAATCAAAACCACAATGAGATACCATCTCACACCTGTCAGAATGGCTAACATGAACAACTCAGGCAACAACAGATGTTGGCGAGGATGTGGAGAAAGAGGATCTCTTTTGCACTGCTGGTAGGAATGCAAATTGGTGCAATCACTCTGGAAAACAGTATGGAGGTTCCTCAAAAAATTAACAATAGAACTATCCTATGACCCATCAATGCACTACTAGGTATTTGTCCAAGGGATACAGGTGTGCTATTTCGGAGCGGCACATGTATCCCAATGTTTATAGCAACACTATCAACAATAGCCAAAGTATGGAAAGAGCCCAAATGTCCATTGATGGATGAATGGATAAAGAGGATGGGGCATATATATACAATGTATATGTGTATATGTATATACACAATGTATATATACATATACATTATATATATATACATACAATGTACATGGATAGTGTGTATACACACACACACACACACACACAAAATGGAGTATTACTCAGCAATCAAAAAGAATGAAATTTTGCTATTTGCAACTATGTGGATGGAACTAGAGGGTATTATGCTAAGTGAAATTAGTCAGAGAAAGATATCATATGATTTCACTCATAAGAGGACTTTAAGACACAGAACAGATGAACACAAGGGAAGGGAAGCAAAAATAATATAAAAACAGGGAGGGAGACAAAACATAAGAGACTCTTAAACATGGAGAACCAAGAGAGGGTTATTGGAGGGGCTGTGGGAGGGTGGATCGATCAAATGGGTAAAGGGCATTAAGGAACCTACTCCTGAAATCATTGTTGCACTATATGCTAACTAACTTGGATGTAAATTAAAACATTTTTTTTAATTAAAAATTTTTTTAAGTTTATTTATTTTGAGAAGGAAAGAGAGAGAGGGAGAAAAAGCAGGGGAGGGCAGAGAAAGAGGGAGAGGGAGGGAGAGGGAGAGAGAGAGAATCCCAAGCAGGCTCTGCCCTGACAGTGCAGAGCCCGATGCAGGGTTCAAACTCATGAACCTTGAGATCATGGCCTGAGCCAAAAGCAAGAGTAGGATGCTTAACCAACTGAGCCACGCAGGCTCCCGGAAGAGGTGCATATGAAGTCACAGACCTCAAGGTAGGTGAAAATGTGGGGCATCTCATCTTTCTTGGCCTCCTGCATGGTGGTCAATGTAAGACCTAGCCTCGCTGTGCCTGTCCCCAGGTGTATCTGTCTGTGCCAGATGCTGACTTCAGGGCAGCCCTCGTAGCTCTCAGTGGAGGTGACAGCCTCTCCCAGCGCACAAGTCTTCAGGAGCGACTACCACACTTGGCACTGTTCTGCTCTGATAAATGTTCCGGGTCAGATGTGTCCGGGAAATGCTGGGCACTATCCAGCTCCCTTTTGAAGATTCACAACACGCATGAGCAAACTGAAGCATCCAAGAAGATCCTTACTTAGCTTTGCTGACTCAGTCCCTGCCGAGTGTATTTATCCATAGAATCTTTTTATTTATTTATTTATTTATTTATTTATTTATTTATTTATTTATTCATCCATGAAACTATTGGCATCTTGGGGGAAGTGGAGTCCCACATCACTGCTGGGAGAAGTGGTCTGCAGGTGGTGGCTCTAATGTGCAGACCCGTTGAGGCCTTGCTACCCACGTGTGTCCCAGCAGCGTCACTTGGGATCTTATTAGAAATGCAGAATTACAAGACCCGCCTCAGACCAACTGGATCTAAGGCTGCATTTTACAAATTCCCCGGGTAATTCATTGGCAACTTTAAGTTTGTGGAGCACGGTTCTAAGTCACAATGCCGGATGTTAGCTGGACGTCGGAAGCGACTGGGGAGCTTAAAAAAATCCTGATATCTGGTTACCAGCCCCAGTGATCCTAGCATCCTGGGATCCACCTCCTGGGAGATGGAATTTTTTTTATTATGGTAAAATATACGTAATATAAAATTTATAATTTGAAACATTTTTTCATGTTTTATTTATCTTTGAGAGCGAGAGAGAGAGAGAGAGAGAACAAGCGCAGAGGGGAGGGGCAGAGAGAGAGGGACAGAGGATCTGAAGCAGGCTCTGTGCTGACAGCACAGAGTCCAACGTGGGGCTTGAACTAGTTAACTTGTGAGATCATGACCTAAGCCGAAGTTGGATGCTCAACTGACTGAGCCACCCAGGTGCCCCTCATTTTGAACATTTTTAAGTGTACTGCTCTTCGGTGCACTAAGTATATTTGCAATGTTGTGCACTGATCATTATTATCAACTTCCAGAATTTTTTTTTTATCATCGCAAACAGAAAATTCTGTACCCACTGAACAATATGGGCAGTGGAGTTTTAAAAAGCCGACCAGTTGATTCTAAATGCAGTAGAGTTTGGGGAGCCTGGGTGGCTTAGTTGGTTAAGCGTCCAACTCTAGTTCAGGTTACGATCTCACAGTCTGTGAGTTCAAGCCCCGCGTCGGGCTCTGTGCTGACAGCTCAGAGCCTGGAGCCTGCTTTGGATTCTGTGTCTCCCTCTCTCTCTCTCTCAAAAATAAATAAACATAAAAAAATTAAATGCAGTAGAGTTTGAGAACCATTCATTGCAACTATTGCTGGCTACATTTAGAATTTTCCATCAAAGGCCTTCAACCTTTCTAGGGTGAAGCCTGGTTTGGTCTCCTGGGACCCTGGCAAGTCAGCCTCTCTCAGGTCTGTTCCACATACAGGAATGGGCAGTAACATGTACCTGGCAGTGTTGTGGTAACGGTTGTCTGGGTAAAGTATCTGGTCTGGGGCCTGACCTATAAAGATCTATGAAGGATCACGGTTATTACACTGTTACATGAAGAAGCAATTTAGTAGAGCACCAAGAGCACAGGTTTGGGAGTCAGAGAAACCTGAAAAATCCTGGCTTCACCACTTAGGAATTATGCCACACAGACAGGTTATTTTACCATTCCGAACCTCTGTTTGTTTTTTTACCTGTAAAATGGGGATAATAGTACTTAGCTCATAAGATTATTGTGAGAATTAGGCAAGATGACCTATGTGACCAGTGATTGGTACATAGTAGGTGTTCAACAAATGGTAGTAATTAGTTACAAATGTGAGCCATACATTACTTCTGTATTATTTGTCATCCAAGGTCAAAGAGATCACAGACTTTTAGCACTGAAGTAGCTTTTCAATAGTTAATAAACTATTGAAACTTGGAAATGTCCCCTTTTACTGCAATACAGTGGCAACACTGGCTTGGTTATCAGAACCCCTAGAGCTCAGATAGGTGAGCTCTTACCAGTTGTCTGTCCTCAGGCAGGTCAAATTCTCAGGGACTCGGTTTCCTCATGAGAGGAACCAGAGAGCTTAAAAATTATATATGTGTATCAGTAGATGTGCGAATATGAATAGAGAACTTTTTTCAGGTCTCATGTCTTTCAGGGACTTACTGAAGCTTCATTCATCTCATACTCTGTCACCTTGCTAAGCTACCAAGCTGCCAGGAGATAGGATAAGGGCCTCTCCTCTGTCACTCTGTCCCCTCCGCTCCATGGTCCAGGGCCTCTTCCACTACCTGAAGGACCTGACATGTGGGTAACACCATCAGTAACCATCTTGTTCCCACAGATATCCATTAAATACAAAATTCTTTCCAGTACCTTTCTCATTCTCTCTGAAACTCTCAACCAAGTAAAATTCTTTCCTAAACCAGGATCAATTTTGTTTGGACTAAGATGACTCTGGTAATATATACATAGTCTGATCCTCTAGGAGGAAATGTCAGCATGTTACTTATATTATTCAAAATATATACTGTCACATGTATTTTCCAGTTCATAATAGTGTATGTCGGTTTATTAAATCACTGTGTGGCACATGGGATTGTATTTGCACTCCTTATGAATGTTTTTACCGTTTTGTAGGCAAGATGAATTACGGTTGAAGATTTGTAGATACTTTTTGTTCTTGATCATCTAGCTTTGATTTATCATCCAAATGACTTTGATTTAAATGACTTAAACCAAAATGACTTTGGTTACATGATTAAACCAAATGTTATCTTTTTTATTTTAATGAGTATTTTGGAATGTACAATGCTGATGAATACCAGTGGTTTAAAATTGAACACCAGGCAGAGAAAAAGACATGGGGGTCACATTACCCAAGGTAGTTCAAAATTGCTGAATATAGGATGTGTGTGTGTTGGGAAGGAAATTTGAGGGGGTCCACGGGGATGAAGTCATGAAGGGTCTGAGTATTGGTGGTTTATTCTGTGGACCAGGGGTCCCACTCTGGAATACCTACTGTGGCCAGGCAACGGCGAACGATGAGGTCCAATATAAGAAATGGCATTTTTTGGGCACCTGGGTGGCTCAGTCGGTTGCATCTGACTCTTGATTTTGGCTCAGGTCATGATCTCACAGTTCATGGGTTCAAGCCCTGGATCAGGCTCTGTGCAGACAGTGCAGAGCCTGCTTGGGATTCTCTCTCTTCCTTTCTGTCTCTTCCTCTCTAAAAAATACACTTTTTTAAAAAAAGAAAAGGCATCTTTGATTATGCTTTTTCAAATCTGACACAATTTGCTTATAAAATGTGTAGGAAAAACTTCATGCCTACAAAGTACTATCCATTCTCATGTTTTTCTTCAAATATGGCCCTCATAAACTCTCTATTTGTTCTACTCCTGATAGAGGTGAAGAGAACTATTTCTCTACTATAAGAAAAACAACAGTATATACGGGATCATAAATGGCAGTTCACCTTCCCTTCATGCTCAGGGAGATAGAGGGAGGGGTGAGGACCGTAGCTCATCACACCACCCAGTCCCTGCCAAAGAGGATCTGTTTCTGTTCAGCTCCATTTGAGGTTGTTTTTCTGGGGGTACATAAGCTCCACATGGAGAAGTCTGAATTTTGGAGAATTTTGGAGAAATGTGCTTTCTGTGAAATCTCTCATTTTAAATGTTGGTCTGATAACAAATGAAAAAATGTACATGCACATATGTACATTGCACACATCTGTAGACTAGATTTCATCTGGGAACCACCAGTTTTAGATCACTTCCAGCAGCCAAAAAGCTTTAACAGTGTCAGGGATGTGACTAATTTACATTTTAGAAGGACTTGTGTCCAGGAGCATATCAATACAAAGGATGGTAATCGGTTAAAGCAGTCTCAGTGGCCTCTTTAGTTTTAAACGTGTATTTAGCAAATACCCATATAGTGTTAACTATTCCAGAAACTACAGTAAATGCTTTAGAAATATTTATTTCTTCTAACAGGCATGTATGATCTAAGCTATTACTATTCTCATTTTATAGATGAGACCTAAGGCACAAGGTCACAAAGCTAGTAAGAGGCAGAGCTGGATTTTGAACTCAGTCTGGTTCCAGAATGTAGCATTTAACCACTCTGCCATGTTGCCTTTTAACAACAATTAAAATATGCATTTAGAAGATTGTGTGTGTGTGTGTGTGTGTGTGTGTGTGTGTGTGTGAGAGAGAGAGAGAAAGAAATAACTTTTGACATATAATTACATTCTGATTGTGGTTGGGGAACACATGGAGAAAAAGGTGTCTTTATTGCTAAGGAATGAAAAATTTCTCTACAGGAAATCCAACTAATACGTCAAAAAAAAAAAAAAAAAGATAAGTAATGAGGTAGTATTTGAAGACTCTGAAAGGAGGGAGAG
>NW_027527920.1:15514334-15570567 GCF_008692635.1 Crocuta crocuta | reverse complement strand
GTGTGACATCAACCTTCTCTTTGGTTGCTAGGGGGAGAGTGTCCTGAATACCCACTGGCTACGAGGTCTCTTTTCCTTCAGTACTTTCCCTGCCTGGGCTCCTCCCACCGCCCATGCCCTGAAGCAGGCAGAATGTCCACTTTATTCGTGACACAGAGCAAGAAACTAGGAAGGTGAACATGGGCTCCTCCAGACTAAGGTAACATGACAACTAAATACAACATGGGACCCAGGATTGGACCCTGGATCAGAAAAGGACAATCAATGGGACAACTGATGAGTGATGAATAGGGTCCATAGTGTGTATAGGATGTATTGGAGCAATGTAAATTTTCGGATTTGATCATTGTAGTATGGTTATGTAAGATGTTAACATTCGGGGAATCTGAGGAGGGGTAGATAGGAATTCTTAGTACTACTGTGCCATCTTTCCGTAAGTCTGAAATTATTTTAAATTGAGAGGCTAAGAAATAAAAAATAAGAATGCAAATTTATAGACTGCTGTGAGGGGTGATTGGAGCCATGCACTCCTCCTGAGTAAGGCACGGGTCCCAGCTCTGCACAAGTAGTAGATCCCTGTGAGGTTCTGCTGTAGCTGGGCGAGGACCCCACGTGCTGGGCTTTTGCCCTGATTTTCCCAAAGGACTTTGATGTACAGCAAAATGATTTGTGGAACTGGTTTTGCTCTGATTTAATTTACGTGTTGAGGAAGGTTGTCAGGAGGACCCACCCTTAGATCGCGTGGTGCGGGGGAGTGCGGGCACAGGAAGGATTTCAGAGCTAGACATGAAAGCTCAGGTGGTCTGGGTCAAAATCAAAGTGGATCTGGCTTGGTTGGCTAATGGAGTGAACATTCCATAATTAAATAACTCAGTCACCACATGCAGATTATGAATTTACAAAGAATTCAAATACAAGGAAATAACTTAACACTAAACAAATAAACTAGACACAATCTAAGCTTTCTTTAATGATTCAGAAGGCCTTCAAGATTTTGCAGGATCAACATAATAGCATCAGTGGGCATTGATGAGATGCAGAAGTTTTGGCTCTCATCCTTCTCTAGAAAGAACAGAGTGCCTCAATTTCCTCTGATCATCTTGCTATTCTCTTTCATGTGGAAATATCTCATCAAGCACACATTCCATTTGGGGACTTTTAGTGTACTTGTGTTAAGGACCATAATGATAATCATAAATGGGATGATAATGACTAAACACAGTAGTAGGCATCAAACCTTATATTTACTTACTGCTTTCCATAATTCAGAAGAATTTGCATATGTCAGTTTTCTATACATTATTAGAGGTAGAGATTAGAGATCAAAAGGGTAGGAATACTCCAAGGAGAATAGGAAAAATATTAAACATGAGACCTCCCCCTATGCTGGAAAAAGCCCCTGGTTACCATAACCTGGGAGTGAGAGAAGGCGGACTCAGTCAAGAACATGTCTGCCTGATACATGGGGTGAGGCCCCTGGGAAACGTAGCCCAGTCAGTGTCCAGGAGTCTGGATTTGTATCTCTTTCTTTTGGACAAGGGAGGAGAATGTGGGGAGAGGGACAGAGGATGTTCCCTTTCATTTACGATCTTGTAGCTCCGAATATATACTTTTGCTTTAATGGCTCTGCCTAGTGGCTTTTTTTAAAATTTGCATTACTTACGATACGGTTGCTCCTGGTAGTTTTACAAGTTGGGCCGCAGCTCATGGGTTTGGATGGCCCTGGGCCAGCTGCCCTAGTGCTAGATGGGATGAGAATCTTTGGTCCGACTGGCTGCGGCCAGGAGCGTAGGGTCACGTGAACACTATCAGAAAAAGTTCGAGTTCACCGCTTTCTTTCCCAATGGCTCTACTCCTGGGAAAAATCTTCCCAGCTTCTGGCTTTAGAGCTTTTTCTTAGGAGAATCCCTTCTGTATGATGAATTTCCTCCTTGTTATTCCTTACAGTCCTTTCAAATGGAATTAAATCATTCTGCTTTTGGATTTTTGTTTGTTCAGGGAACTTAAATTTATTTTGCCAAACCATTCTTTGTCATTTACAGGGTATTTTTCCCTCTAGAGCAAAACTGGGGCGCCCTTGGATGCCTCTGTAATATAACCCCTCTCCCAGGCTTTACCAGTCTGAGTACAAATTAAGTCACATTAATGTCAATAACTCTCAAGTTCCTGTTCTTGCTCTCACACAGGCTCACAAGAGTCCTCCGGCCTCCTGCAAAGCCTCTCCAAGTACTGCTGTGACTTTATGAAGAGAAGACCCCCATGGGGCCACAAACTAGCTGCCTGTCTGTAGTCGCCATGTGCCTCTTGCTCTGGTCCTTCCTCTGCTGTTCTTTACTCAGTCTCTGCTGGGGTGGCAATGCCAGCCTCTGCTCAGAGCAGACTCTGCTCCCATGGTCACCCTCAGCAGGGTGTGCACACCCAAGCCACGGGAAAAGACACCCTTCCCCTGCTCTGTGCTACCTTTGCTACCTGGGTCCCAAAGTGGCCCTGCCTTTGTCACACAATTCCTCTTGGCAAAAGCCGCTTTTTCCTTTTGCCCTAACTTCTCTCACTTCCTGGAGGCCCAAGAGGCCTGGCAAAGAATGGGCCCCTACGTGAGAGCCTTCCTCATTCTCCTCTTTCCACTTTCTCTTAGCATACCCCACAGTCAACAACACCATTCTCCTTCCCTCCTTCCCAGCCCCAAACCAGAAGTCTCCCCTCACATCAGCTCATCTCCACTCACAGCCAGGGACACCTGGCCCAATAGACCCACAAAGGACAAACCTGGGAATTGCCTTTTGAGTGACCTAGAAAACTGCTACATATTCAGTGACAGATTCCCTTAACTGTAGAGAGATTCTTGGGCTGAAGTTTGCAAAGCAGTGAAGAAACATATTTATTGGCTTGGAGGCCACAGAGCTAATAAAACGAAGATTTTCTTTAATTATGGAACTCACTAAAAGTCCTTTTAGTTAATTGTTTTATTTTCCTTTTTAATTAAAAGAATTTAATGTTTATTTTTCGAGAGAAAGAGAGAGAGACAGAGTGCAAGTGGGGGAAGATCAGAGACAGAGGGAGACCCAGAATCCGAAACAGGCTCCTGGCTCTGAGCTAGCTGTCAGCACAGAGCCCGATGCGGGGCTCGAACCCACAAACTGTGAGACCATGACCTCAGCTGAAGTCGGATGCTTAACTGATGGAGCCACCGAGGCACCCCTGTTTTTCTTTTTTTTAAATTGTGGTTAAATATATAAGACATCCACCTTTCCATGTTAATCTTTTGTAAGTGTACAGTTCTGTGGCATTAAGCACATTGACAGTGTTGTGCTGCCATTAGCATGGTCTATTCTTCTCCAGAACTTTCTCATCTTCCTAAATGGAAACACTGTACTCATTAAATACTCCCCATAAACTGGCAGCCACCATTCTGCTCTGTCTCTATGAACGTGACCACTCGGAGTACTTCATATAAGTGAAATCATACAGTAGAAGTCCTTGTGTGACTGGCCTATTTTACCTTGCCTAAGTCTTCAAATTATAGCATGTGTCTGAATTTTCTGTCTTTTTGAAGGCAGAATAGAATGTATGTATGTATATATGTGTGTGTATACATATACATATATATATATATACACATATACTTATACCACATTTTGCTTATATATTCAGTGATCAATGAACTCTTGCATTGCTTCCACCTTTTGGCTATTGTCAATCACATTTAAAATTTAAAATTTCTAGAAAATTAAAAAAAGTAGAAACAAATAGGTAAAATTATTAAAACATTATATATATAGCAATATATCCAAAATTTTATCATTCAAAATATAATCAATTTAAGACATTTATTAATAACATATATTAAATTCTTTTATCAATATGAAATCTTTGCTATCTATGTGCATTTTACATTTATAGCTTATCTCCATTTGGACTAGCCATGTTTCAAGGGCTCAGTGGCCGTGTGTGGCCATTGGATATTCTATTAGGCATCCAGATCTAACTTATTACAGGGGGTCCCAACAAAGCCCTCTTTTCACATCCTTGGACTGTCTCAGTCCAAGAAACAGGGTCTCAAATGAATCTTTGGCAAGTTATAGATTTCTGCCAGTTCTCAGCTGATTTCTCAGACAAATGCCTGGAGTCCTACATTTCTGTGGCTCCAAATGTTTTAGCTCTATGTTTAAGCAGTTGAACTGACATTTGGAAAATGAAGGAGATTGATTTACATTCTCCCCAGGCAGAGGAATACGTGTGGCTATCACTTACACGTCCAAGTAAGTTATGTATCCAACCCTTTCAAGCCACCAAATATATTTTATTTATGTAGACATGATCCAGCATAGTGATTCTATTTCATATGGATATGCGTATGCACCTGAAATTAATACTGTACCACAACCATGTGTTTATTCATGGATTCAAATATGATTGTTTGAGCTCCTCTTATAGGCCAAGCACATGCTAGGCACTGGGGGTCCATCCACAATGAGACATACACAATTCCCATCCTCAGGGGCCTTGAGCTACAGCTTGTAGACCCTCCCTGTCAGTGAACTTGACATCAGGCTGACATGGAAAGACGATACTCACCCTTTTCAGCCTGGGCAACCCTCTGCAGCTCTTTTCTCCTAACCTACGAGATAATTCCATTTTGTTGATTGTCCACCCCTATGGGAACTTGGGGTTTGCCTTCATAATTATGACTGTAAATTGCCACAAAAACTAAACTAAAAACTGAAGCTCCCTAAAAGACAGCTGGGGTGGCCAGGGCAGATTTTCTCTACATTATCCAACTCCCCAAATAGGAGGTCTGGGTTTTATTTCACAAAACTCTTCTTTTTGCTGCTAATGAGGGCCCAAGTGGCATATTCTATGTCATGATATGTATGGTTCCTACTGAGAGGTTTAATAATCTATAGTACAAAGGCGCCAGTTGAGTCTGAGCCTGATTTCGTTCCTTTGTTTATTCAAACAACATATACATGATGCCGGGAAATGTCCCTAGACCTCTCCTCATCCCACTGTTCACATTCACAAGAACACCAGATTGTTGGGAGTTTGAACATGGGGGTCATTCCCAAGCATGGATTTCTTGGTGCCTCCTTTGATTGAAGTTGTGAAGCTATTGCCCACATTTCCCTAGGGAAAGTTTCTTAAAATTAGTGGGTTCTTACTAGATACCTCACCATAATAGGAATGCTTCTATTCAACTGATTTCTGGAATTGTGGGTGAAAACCATGTGGATTTGGATGGAAGTCATTGTCCTTCTCCCCAGGGTAGGTTGCTGAGGATTGCAGGTCAGAATTTATTAGAGGCTCTTGCATTTCTGTCAGACCCTGTTTTATCTGGGAGGCCAGCTAAGGACACTGATCCTGGGGGTGGCCTCTGGAATGTTGACTTTGTCTCTGTGTTGGTTCTTCCCACCATCATCAGCCAACTCAAGAACTTGGCCCCGTTTCTCTCTGCCCAGCCAGGCGGCAATCCCTTGTTGTCCACCACCAACCTGGCCACCTGTGGGCTTTCCTTCTGCAAGTATCTTTGTGTATTTCCAAAGAAAGATCAAGCATCACCACCTTCCTGAAGTCTCTGCTCTGACCCCAACACCACACCATCCACAGACCCTCAGATTCACTTGTGGAATTTGGCCTGCCAGACTTTTTCCTTCTCCTCATTCCTTGGGCCACAGCTCTACAAAATTAAGGCAGAAAGATGAGGAAGAGAGATTCTATGTTGAAAAATGTAACTCTTTCATATCCTGAAGCAAACTATGTTCTTCTATGAGAGCTCTCGCTGCCTCAGTCCTCTCTCGTTTAGACTTGGATCTAGGTTATTTCTTTTTTAAATGTTTGTTTATTTATTTATTTATTTATTTATTTATTTATTTTTAATGTTTTTATTTATTTCTAGGAGAGAGAGAGACAGTGTGAGCAGGGGAGGGTCAGAGAGAGAGGGAGTCACAGACTGAAACAGGCTCCAGGCTCTGAGCTGGCAGTCAGCACAGAGCCCGAAGCGGGGCTCGAACCCACGAACCGCGAGATCATGACCTAAGCGAAAGTTGGATGCTTAACCGACTAAGCCACCCAGGCGCCCCAAATGTTTATTTATTTTTAAGAGAGAGAGGGAGAGCACGAGAGGGGGTGGGTGTCAGCACAGAGCCTAACAATGGACTTGAACTCATGAACTGTGAGATCATGACCTGAGCCGCAGGTCATTTCTAACATACAATTCTCTACCTGACAGGTAGAACACAGCCCTTGGGCAATGAGACCCTTTCAGACATCTTCACATGGTGATAAAAATAATAATGCCTGAATTGGAAGTTTATATCTGTTATCTTATTAGTTACCTGAAGACATCACTATTATTATCAAGCACATTTTGTAGGGAAGGAGTGCAGTTTGGGGATGAAGTGGTTTGCATGTGGTTGCACAGCGCACAGGCGCTGGGATCAGGGAGGATGTCAGTGTAGACACCATTCTGCATCCAGGCCAAGGCTTGCCAAGGCGAATACAGGTCCCCACTTGCTCCTGTGTCTGGGCACAAGCCTACACAGTCCCATGGGGCTGGTGTGTTCTCATCCTGGCCTTCCATTTAACTCCTGCTCATCACAGCAATGTCTTTTTGCTATTTCGGTAAAGTTACATGGGGAGAGAGTCATTGATCTTTCTGTTCAGGACCAGCCTTCTATGCAGGCAACAGAGGCTCTCAGTTCTTTCATGTGATTTGAGGGACACGGGAAACCTTGACCTGCTTGCAACTCTACCATGAAGTCTACGGTCTGATTAGGGACCCACTTTGGACTTGGGACTTTGCTCCTTACAGGTCTGCAGGTCTTCATCTTTCTAGACCTGTTTTCTCAGCTGAAAAATGAAGGAACTGAATTAGGTCACTGACTTTTTAAAACAGAGATTTAAGGGGCGCCTGGATGGCTCAGTTGGTTAAGTGTCCGACTACAGCTCAGGTCATGATCTCATGGTTCATGGGTTCGAGCCCCAAGTCTGGCTTTGTGCTGACAGCTCAGAGCCTGGAGCCTGCTTCAGCTTCTCTGTCTCCTTTCTCTGCCCCTCCCCTGTTTGTGCTCTCTGTCTTTCAGAAATAAACATTAGGTTTTTGTTTTTTTTTTTTTTTTACTGAGATTTAATTCACATACTATAAAATCAACAAGAAGTATACAGTGCAGTGTTTTAGTATTTTCACAAGGTTGCAGAACCATCACCACCACCTATCCAATTCTAGAACCTACTAGAATCACCCCCTAAGAAACCCTGTACCCATTAGTAGTCCCTCTCAATTTCCCACTCCTTCCAGCCCCTTATATCTACTGATCTACTTCCTGTGTCTCTTGAGTTTGCCATTCCAGATATTTCATATAAATGGAATGATGTGATAGGTGGTTTCTTGTGCCTGGCTTCTTTCATTTAGCATAATGTTGTCAAGGTTCCTTCATCTTATAGCATTGATCACTGGTTTTTAAACTTTCTTTGGAAAAGCAAAATGCTTCGAAGAGAAACCATGAGTAGAACCTTGGCGTATACCATAGACAGAAGCTGAGGTCATCCAGTGGACACAGGACAGAACTTCCTGCCTTGCTGGGAGCATTCTTGGCCTAGCGGGAGCCCACAGAGCACCTCTGCAGAGCCCTAGGGCTTCACAGAACACAGTCGGGAAGGCCCTGAACCAGATCCTCTTCTCACGGGCTTTTTAAGGTTTTCAAGGAAACTTGTTTCTTGGAGGCTGTACATCAAGAATGCAAATCACCCTACTTGTCATTTTGATCTGAATTAGTTCAAAACGTCCCTCTGAAACAATTCAGAGAGAGCAGAAAATTGAGCAGGTGGGAGTCTGATGGCAGAAAAGAGAGATGGTTTCGTAGCTTTGACTCCACCTTGGAGATCCAGGGTGGGGGTGGGCACTTCAAAAGAGGGAAGCCCCACAGAAAGGAAGGGACTTGAGACAGCATAAGAGGCTGTTTTATCATATTGCTGCCACCTGGCCTCCAGTGATGGACTTTTCTGAGAAATGTCCTTTCCTCTGAGGCCAGAAAGGGACTGTATGGTCTGCAGCTGAACTGCCCTCTTCTTTCCCCACACATGATGGTCTTTCTGGGTTAGGAAAAAAAAAATCCATGAAAATCTCTGTCCAAAGTCAATTATCTGAGATTTGTAGTAGTGTAGTCTGCCAATGGAAAGTGCAGGTCATTCTTATGAGGCCTGGTATGTGGGATGCCTTAGACGGCTTTTCTGGCCCTTCTGTCAGTCCGTCCTCCCAGGAGACTTCAGCCAGCTGCAGCAGGCTTCCCAGCTGTTACCCACCCCCGGGCTCACCCCGAAGGGAGTGGGTTTCTTCTGAGTCGGTGTCAGCCATCTGATCCTGCCGTGAATGAAGCCAACAAGGGTCTTGCCTCCTTCATCCCTGGATGCCGAGTCCATCACAGACTCTAGAAGGCAAAAGGAGCCTAGCTAGGCAGGGGTCAGGAGGCCCACCTCTGACCAAGCAGATACAGATTTTGGTATAGACTCTGCCTTCCTTTCCTTTTTTTTTTTTTTTTTTTTTTTTTAAGCAAGCGAGAATATGTAAGTCATGTTGTCTCTATGTGATCATCTGTAAAATGATTGATTGGTTCACTGGCTTTCCATCTTGTTCCCAGAAAGATTTAAGGCAACCCTTCTATAAAATTAAGGAGTTAGGCCAGATGATTTCCAAGTTCCTTTTTGTCCTACAGGTTCTAAAGACTATTCTGTAAAGTGAGTGATGATCTGCAATCCAGAGCCCTTTAAACAGGCCAACGGTCTCCCCACGGGTATCTGAATAGCCACCTTATCACTCATCTCTTAGCCCTACTCACCCATTTGGGCCAGATTCCTACTGATTAATCAAATCTTATTTAATTTGATTAATTAAATAATTTGGCCTGACTGATGGGGAGGCTATTCTAGATGAGATTAAGGGGCATGAGAATGAGACGGGACACATGCTCCTTAATGAGAGCTTGGGTCAAAAAACACAACAAAACAAAACAGGCCAACAACCAACAATGGCCATTTGGGGGAACACTGAGGCCTGAGGCAGAGCACTCCGGCCCTCCCCAGATTGGCCCAGACCAATCTCCTTTGCTCTTCTCACCCCTTCCCACTCTCCCCACTCCTGCTGGGCTGACTCAAACCTCACTACCGGGGTCATTCCCAGCCACGCCTGCCCGCTGACCTCTCCTTCCCCTATGCTGCTGCACTCCTCTTCTACTGAACCATCCCCTCCACACTTGCCCTTACCTAGCAGCCCTGATGACAGAACTTGCTCTACCTGTGTGCATGTGAGTGCAAGGGGAAACTGTGAGAAGCCAGGGGCCCTGACTTTTGTGCCAGCCCCAGGCAACACATTCAAGAAATTGTTTTGCTATTGAACTTAGAAAACGTATTCAAACTCAAGTGTTACTGGGTATTGTTGCTGAAGCAAGGTTTCTCATTCTGGGCCTCTTGCTCATTATTCAGAGGTGAGGACAACATGGATCAGCCTGGATCCTGACAAAACCCAGCCTCCCTCAAGCTCAGGGCCCCATGTTTATTTTACAACAACTGGAAGCACACAGGCTCCTCCCCAGACAGGTTAATATATCAACCCAACTTGTGCGAAGCCCCCGGTCAAACATGCCTGGTGCAAGGGCCTTGAACACAGCTTTAAAAGTTACCAGGGTAACGGGATGTTGAAAGGCACTTTCCTTGTTCTTTCAGAAAATGGTCACCAGGACCCGAAAGTGACAACAAAGAGATACAACCACCTCTCAGTCTAAAGAAAGCTCCCAAGAACGGGGCTCAAACCTGGCTCCATGGTCAGCCTATCACAGCCAACCAGCCGCTCCTCAGCCTCTCCCAACCTGAGACTGAAGGAGAGAGCCCTTTGGAACCATGTCTGACCATCTCAGTCTGACGCTGTGGTTTGCACCCCTTCCCTTGCTCTATTGGCTCCCAAAACAAAGGTGAAGGGTGACAAAAGTCACATCTAAAGACTAGCTCTGCTTGCAAGAGGAAATTGGTATTCCATCGTCCAGCTGGATGTTTCCTTGGGCGGCAGATTCATCCATTAGAGATCATTTGTAATGTCTAGAGACATTTTTGGTTGTCACAACTTAGGAAGGTGCTACAGGTATCTATTGGGTAGAGGCCAGGATGCTGCTAAACACCCCCTAGTGCCCAGGGCAGTCCCCACAACAAAGAATTATCTGACCCAGAGTGTCAATAGTGCCAAGGGTGAGAAACTCTGGTGTAAATAGGTTTTGATCAAAGGGCAAGGGAGGTCATGATTCCTGGGGACACCCTAACAATTGCACCTCATCCTCCTGTCCTTGATCATGGGCCAGCACACCCACTGCTATTCCATGTTATATATTTGTGAACTCTTATGCAAATGTGCAGGCTGTAGCCCACATCCCTTGGGATTCACATGCTTTTATTTTTTTTGCCCCAGATGTTATAGCTTATTAGCTGTGTGATCCCACACAGGCACTTTTGAAAGGGAAGCTGCTCTATTAAAATAAAATTTTTTTTAAAAGGCTACACATTAGAATCATCTGGGGGAGGTTTTAAAGTTCCCAGTATCACAGCTGCATCCCATGTCAACTAAATCAGAATCTCTGGGGGTGGAACCCAGGCGGATGAATTTTTAAAAACTGCCCAAGTGATTCCAACGAGCAGCCAGGTTTGAGAACCACTGCTCTACATAAGCCTTGTCCTGGCTCAGGTGGTCAGGCAAGCCCTTATCTTGCTGTGATATTAGAGCAGGGCCTGATAGACTCAGAGTGCTGGCATGGGGAGGTATGCTTTTTGTCCCTCACTTTAGGTATTAGGTGTTCAATAATAGCTGGGCTTTACTGCTTAGCTCCAGAATATACATGTATATATATGACATATGTATTTATATATATATATTAAAAATCCTGTGTAACCAATCACTCCCCACTAGTGATTAGGGAGCTGTTCCTGGCCCTCAGAAGCCATGCACTAGCCCTTGACACTAGGCTTTCGTATCATCTGACTGATCCCATGGAGGGCCATGATTCTGAGCCTCACACTGGTTTTGGTGGTGTTGGCCTTTTCCCCTGGCCTTGTGTGGCTGACCTGGATCCTCAGTCCTTTCCTGTCTCTGCCTTAGATGTCATCTCCACTGGAGTACTCCCTCATCTCAGCTGCCTTCTCTTTGCATTGGCACATTGCAATGAACTCAAACTCTTCAGTGCGCAAGTCAGTACCTCTGGCTCGTATGGGAGCATACGGAGGTTTTTTTTTAAAGTGATTTTTTTTTTTTACTTTTTTTTTAATGTTANCACGAACCGCGAGATCATGACCTAAGCGAAAGTCGGACGCTTAACCGACTGAGCCACCCAGGCGCCCCTTTTTAAAGTGATTTTTAAGTTAAGGAATATTATATTAAAAAAAGAATATAAATAAGGCATATATTGAAAAGCACAATAACCAAAGGAACACCTATGAGCTTGCTTAGTCCCGACCCAGGAACTAGATTATTGCCCATACCTGGTACATGCTTGCCATTCCTCTTCATCTCTGCGCTCTGTGGCCAGGGTCATCAATATCCTCAATATTGTTTATAAGGGTCTTCCTTTTTCGAAGGAAAAAAAAAGGTTTTATCAGGGCTTTATAAGTTCATAAATGATGCATTATTTGGGTTTACTTATGTTGGTGCTGTATTAGAGTGGTAGCATACTGTATGTAATCTTTTGTGACTTTCTTTTTCTTAATTTTTTTTTTCGGCTAAGGTTCATGTTTATGTCACCCAAGAGGAGTTCACTCATTTTCAGTGTTGTATAATATTCCATTGTGTAACTATACACCACTATTTACCCACTGTATACTTTGGCGATGTTTGTGGTGTTCCTACTTTTCGTTACCATAAACAATGCTTCAGTCATCGTCTCGCACATCTGCTGTGTACATACCGGAGCATGAGTTTCTAAAGACCATAGCTTTGTAAACTTGAAAAGGCATATGGGTCATCTGGGAATCTTGTTAAAATGCAGATTCTGGTTCATTTAGTCTGAGAGGAGGTCTCAAAGTAATAACACTGCTGTGAGTCTACGGACTACATTTCTAGTGACACGGCCCCGGTATGTGGTTAGTCACAAGGATGCCAGCCTTCTAAAGTGGTGGTTCCTGTTTACATCCCCACCAGCAATGAATTTTGATACAAATCTTCAGAATTTGCTGTTGTTGGTCTTGAAATCTGAATTTGCCTTTCCTTGAATATTAAGCTGAGTGACCATTGTATGCTTATTGGCCATTGATATATATATATCTCTTCTATGAAATGCATATTCATGTCTTTCACTCATTTGTCTTTTCTGTTGTTTGCCTTCTTATTAATTTGTAGCAGCTCTTCTTACCCTTATTATGCTCTGATTCAGGTCCTTCATTGCTTAGATGTGTTGAGAATATTGACACTTGTTTACATCTTCTGTCTTTCTTTACAGTGTTCTTTGCTGAATAGAAAGTCTTATTTTTAATATGAGATTATATTTGACAATGTTTTAGAGTGTTTAGGTCTTCTTTAAAAAGTCCTTCTTTAATCCAAACAGTTTAGTTAAGCATACTGTACCAATGTTCATTTCTTAGTTTTGGTAAATTGTACCATGGTTATGTAAGATGTTAACTTTTTTTTTTTTTTTTACTGTTTGTTTATTTTTTGAGAAAGAGAGAGAGAGACAGAGCAGGGATGGTGGGGGCGGGGGGGCAGAAAGAGAGGGAGAAACAGGATCCGAAGCAGGCTCCAGGCTCTGAGCTGTCAGCACAGAGACTGACACAGGGCTTTAACTAACGAACCGAGAGATCATGACCTGAGCTGAAGTCAGACGCTTCACCCACTGAGCCACCCAGGCGCCCCATAAGATGTTAACTTTAATAAACAAGGCTGAGTGAAGAATATAATGGAACTTATTGTACCATTTTGAAACTCCTCCGTAAGTCTAAAATTATTTCAAAATAAAATTGTTTTTTAACAGTTTAACCTGTCCTAAGGTTATCAAGCTATTCTTCCAAATTTGATTCTAAAAGTTTTACCTTTTATAGTTAGGTCTTTGGTCCATCTGGAATTGATTTTGTGTTTAGCATTGAGGTGTGGATTTAATTCCGTGATTCTCCACATGGATCGGCAATTGTGCCCCCATCATTTTTGAATAGCATCTTCTTTCCCCAGTGCTCTGCAATGCCGTCTTCATCATATAACAACTGCACACTGGCCAGTGGGTCTTTACAGACCTTCGAGCTATACGGAAAGCAAAGAACAACTTCTGTGCTCATGGGAAGACTGTACCATACTCTCCCCAAACCCACATGTCCTTCTCCCCAGGGCGGGTTCTCTCTGCGCAGCAAGATCAAAGAGAGTGCCCACCCTGGCTTGCAGCTCCTTCAGGGGCTTCAGTCACGCCCTGCTTAACTTCATGCTTTTGACTTTTAGACTTTGTCAGACCCAACTTGCTCATGTTCTGTCTTTTGAATCACACACCGTTCAAGCTAGAAAGGAAGGTGGGGATGAAGCTTTCTAGCCTTTTCAGTTCAGAGTCAAGAAAATTTAAATGAGTTCAAGCAATGTATGGAAGGTCAGATGCTGGGTTAACGTAAGAGATGAGATTAAACCCAATCTCGCAACTCCTCATGTTCATTCAGATATTTCCCTCCTCTTATGTTTCTCATCTCAATCCACAGCATGACTGTCTACCTTGACTTTCAGGCCAGGACACCGGAGTGCTCTCGGTTGGTCCCTCCTTGCCCCTCTACACTTTCTGTCATGGCTACAATCTGGTAATTGTGCCTCTGAAATCTTTTTAAAATGTATTCTCTCTCACTCATTCCCACATCCATAGCCCTACTTTCTGCCTTTCTCAGGGCTTGATTGGATTAAAAGAGCCCCCTTACTGGTCTTTTTCTTGTCATTCCACTTACTTGCTAGACTGCTCTTAAAATTCAAAAAACGCATACCCAGTTATTTAACTGCCCTGCTGCTTTGTCCCTTGACAAGGAATAAAATTATAACTTTTATGATCTGCTCCCGATTTATCTTCTCAAGTCCATTTTTTACCCCCTCTCTCCTCCCCTTCATGTACCAACGGCCGTATCCACAATGAACAATGGGATATTCCTGAGAAATGCCACACATGTCTGGGCCTCTGATACTTAGCACATGCTTTCTCTGCCCACAGCACCTTTACATCTTTTCTCTGCCTACTACAATTGCAATTCACCCTTCAAGACTCAGAAAAGGGCTGTTTCTTCCATAAAGCCATCCTGAATGCCCTGGCTGCAGCTAGTAACTCTCATAGCATTTTTACTTTATTTATTTTTCATTGAAGTATAGTTGACAGATAGTATTATATTTGTTTTAGAGGAACAACATAGTGATTTGACAATTGGAGATATTATGAAATGCTTACCACAGTAAGTGTAGTTACTATCTGTTACCATACAAAGTTATTACGATATTATTAACTCTATTCCCTATGCTGTACTTTTCATCCCTGTGACTTATTTATTTTGGACCTGGAAGTTTGTACCTCTTAATCTGCTTCACCTATTTTGCCCAATCTACTCCTATGCTCTCTGGTAAGCACCGGTTTGTTCCCTGTTTGTTTCCTCTCAACAGCATTTTGTATGCTCCTATGAAGCTCTGTTATAGCAATGGGCTTGCTCATATATCTATATCCTTACCAGTCCTTGAGTCACTTGAGATCTGTAACCATATATATATATACTTTTTTAATTAATTAATTTATTTTGAGAGGGAGAGAAAAGAGAGAGAGAGAAGGAGCGGAGTAGGGGCAGAGAGAGGGAGAGTATCCCAACGCAGGGCTCCATCTCACAAACCATGAGATTATGACTTGAGCTGAAATCAAGAGTGGAATGCTTAACTGACTGAGTCACCCAGGCGCCCCTGTAACCAATTTTAATCACCTTTGTACCTCAAGTGTCTGGCTCACAGTAGATACACAATATATCGTTATTGATTGAATCAATAAATAGTTAGGAAACGCTCCTTAACATTATTCGATTCTTATTCTGCTGACATATGCTTATATCTGCATCACTTATGTATTATTCAGGATCTTGGGGTGGCTAGTGCAGAAATTCTATTTTCATAAACCTCAGTCAAATAAGAAGCGGGTGTTGGGTCACATAACCTGCCACATAAAGGGCAAGGTAAGGGCTGGTTTTCTGGGCAGTGGGAACCAGAGACTCAAATGCATTCAGAGCTCTCTACGCCGGATTCTGGCCTGTGGGGTTCTCTGCATAATGGCTTTATTCTCTCCCATGGGCTTTGTCTCAGGACCGATATTAACAGCAATGCGACTCAGAGAAAATAGCTTCCCTCCTAAATCTGGTACGCAGCATCCTGGAGAACTCTGACTGGCAGAGTTGTTTCTAGTACCTGCCCCTCAGCCATCTGGGGAAGTAGAGTCAGCTAAGGGAATGAATAAAATGGCTAAAAATAGGGAAGAAGAAGCAGGTCTTCCAGAAGATTAAAGGAATGCCACTGACAGGTTATGACTGGCCAATCCCCCATTTAGTGGAAGAGACAGAAAATGACTTTGTTTTGTTGCGTTGCAGCGCTGGAACAAGAAAAGAGCACAGGATTTGCACACTCAGCTGAAATACTTGATGAAGTGAATATGTCTCCCCCTAATGAAGTTATTCCATCTTTTGGGCAATGTCTTCATGTTTGACAAGTACCAGGGACTTTAATTGAAAATTACTTTGGGAATCTTGCCAGACATTACAAATTGAAAATATGAAAACCCTTCTCCTGGGTCAGGAGTATAACAAGCCCCATGTCAAATGTCATTACCCCACGTGCATTCTAAGACTGTGCAGGTGGGAAGCTAAGTGTTGATTGCATATTTTAGCCCAAGAATAATTTCCTGAATGGCAATTTGTTCCTTTATTTGATGAAACCGAGGTTTTCAACAGCAGTAAAATGCAATCTTTCCAGAGCGTATTTCCGTGGTTTATGAAGATTGATTATGCTGCTTAGTGAGAGATTCATTATTTGGTTATTTAGACCATGATTTATTAAAAAAAAAAAAAAACTAAAAAGCTAATGATTTCCAGTTAGGAAGGTTTGCCCCGTGAGCAGTGGTATTTGGCTTAGTGTTGCTTCTAATTGATAGGGCTGGGGTGGGGGAAGGGGAGCCAAGGAGACAGGCCTGTTTTAAGCCCAGCCATTGGTACTTTCTTAGACCTCAAAAGGCCCCCTAATTTCTCTGGATCTCAGAACTGCATGGCCCCCAACTCCCTAAGGCTGTGGGGATTGGAATTTGCATTGTGCCCTAGAATATGGGAGTGGGGGGCAGGGCAAAGACATGGATGGAGGCCAAACTGAGGCTCAGAGGGGACACAAGCCCAGGAAAGACCCAGGGCAAAGCAAAGGGGAAAAAGCTGTGAGCAAGAAAAGTGGGGCAAGACCTGAGGCAGTCAAACGTGAAAGAGTGAGTGTGAAGGATGGAAGAGGAAGCCAGGGAATCCTGTGGAAGGTTCAGACCCAGAGGGATGACTACAGATGTAGGGATAAAGGCAGAGGTAACAGAGAATGGAGTCTACTGTCTGTAGTGGTCCTCAGCACCTGTCTATGCTCAGTGAAGACTTCCTGTGAAGACCTGGCCAGCTCTGCCTAAGCATAGACTCCTTTAGAATTTACAGCCATGGCAACCTCGAACACTCTCTTTTCAGGAAAACAAATCTGTTTCCAGTTTTGAGGAGCAAAAAAAGCATACTGTGGTAGGAGGGCTCTGGGAGGGATATGGTTCAGATCAAGGAGGAGACTCAGAGAAAGGAAGGAAACAAGGAAGAGTAGACAAATCAATTCCCTAGCTACTCTTCTGTCCCCATAATTCTTTCCCTGTGCATGTTTCTCACACTCCAGACCCCTGTTTTCTAGAAGCATCCTCTTGGGAAGGAGCCCACAATGATGAGACTGAAGTGGTAGACAGAAAGTTTTTTGTTTCATGAGAGGAACCAGCTCTAGATCCTAGAAAAATTGCCAGACAAATCCCAGAGCAAGAGCTGAGATGATGACAACCGAACTACTCATTGTTGACTCTGATGTGGCCAAGACCTGATGGTCATGATCTCCTTCCAACCTTCTAAGGACCCCTCAAGGTAGATTTTGTTACTGCCACTCTATGTTTTAAAGGCAGATGTTCTATCTCTCTTCTTCAGAGAAGGAAACTGATGCTCCAGGCAGTTGGGTTCCCTTTCCAAACCTTCTGCTCTGGGAGGTGATGAACCAGGATGACTCTAAAGCTCCAGCTCTTTTCTTCCTACCTGGCCATCTTCCAGCCAGTCCACGGGCCAATTGGAGACAATGGCCAACCAAGTTGGTGCATGTGTGAACACAGCTTCTTTTATTAGTGTCATACTTGATAGCCACTGAAGGCCATTTATATCCACCACTTAGGCTCACTCTATGGCCACACAAGAGACAGAAGAGATCCCAGAGAAGACTAGTGAGAAGAACTTTGGGTACAAGGAACATGGGAATACTATCTAAATGGAGGGTCTCTGGAATTTGGAAACACAGCATAACTGGCCAGCTTGTCTCAAAGAGATTTAATTTTTGGTTTAGAACTCAACTCCTATGCCTCTGACCCTCTCCCAGATCAAAGAACCAGGATACCATTTGAGGAGGGATGTCTTTCTTGCCAGGCTGGAGCAGGGCAAATAACCCCATCATTGTGATCAGGAAGGGGGGAAAGTGGCACATTCACTGGAGCCCTGCCAAGGAAAACTTCCCAGTTTGGACCTCAAAGGAATCCAAAGTGGGAGAAGCACAGTCACTGGGGGGAACAGAACATCCTTTGTTGTTCCTTTGAGATGGTCCCAACCCAGTTTCCACAAAGTCATGCTTCAAATTCCTTCAGCATTCTTACATTTCCTTATTATTGTGTCCCTAGGGAAAATTCCAACCTCTCAACACCCAGGGATCTCATTTCCAAAGATACAACTGCAAAGTCCATTCAAGGATTCTTTAAGAAAACACTAATGCTTTTTAAAAAATTATCGCACTGTAGTGACAAATTTCAAAACGAGCTGTTTTACCGCATGCCTTTCTTAACATTTGCATTAACTAATGTCTTTTCAAGTTCACATGGGATGGGCAAATTTTTCCTGCTCTTTCTGCATATCACAGTCTATCTTGGTGGAAAATAAATTTGATGAATGTTCCTTTGGACCTGAGAAATGTGGAATGGATTTTCATGGTGCATTTCCAGCAAGCAAAGGCAATACTTGGCCCTGAATACTAAGAGGAGGCTGGGCAGTAGTCACAAGGCTTTACTGTTTATTCACAATCTAGTTGGGTTCCATTGCTTGAACTGTCAATGAAAAACTCAAATCATGAGCCAATAGGAAAAAAGGCACAGATTGAAAGAGAATACATTGGCCATGGTATCCAAAAACATGTGGGTCTGTTCTCTATGACCTTTTTAAGCTGAGGGATTACAAACTTCTAAAGGCCAAGACTGTACCCTTTTTAGTCCACTGATGGGTCCCTAAGGCCTACCACCAGCATCTTCCTATGTGGCTGTACAAGCGAGGCCCTGCACAAAACTGTCTGGCCCAGAGTGTGAGGGTGCTGAAACTTAGCCTGCACTTGGCTTGCCAAACCAAGAAGATGGGGCCTTCATTTTCTATCCTAATCCATAGAGTCTGGCTCATTGGGAGCTCTGCCTAGAACAGCACAGTGCCTGGCACTTGACTTATTAAAAAGAAAAGTCAATAGGCTGATCCTGTGTAAGGCACAAACACTCTGTGTCTTCACCAGTGAAGCAGGGCTCCACAACCTTAGTTGATGGAACACTTATGAGGTTGAAATAAAAACAGGCAACACGTTGCTAAGTCCCACGTGACCGCAGAATCTTCTTTCGGTGATACAGAGCCACTGGGCATCTGTCACATCAATGCTCCCCAAGTTAATCATCCACACATCCTCAAAATTTGCAGCACCATTTTCATCCGGCAGGATTTCTGGTTCTCAGTGGAAAAAGGACCGTTCCCAGTGCACCTTTCAGTCTTATTTACCAAATCTATGGGACATGGGTTATTATTTTCCTTCCTAAGTGGGACTCTTACGAGCAGCCTCTCTGAAAATAACTGCTCTTTTGCAATATTAGAAATATTTCAATAGTGACAGCTTGGAAATGCTTTAACTTTTAAATACTTAAACCAAATAATAAATAAACCCTTGTGATGAATGTTTCCAGAAGGGACGATTAACATTATCCTTACAGCTGTTCATGATAGAATATCAAAATGAAAAACATGCACGAGAAAAACAGCAAGCCCATGCTGACTTCATGTCGCTTTTTTTTTTGTAAACAGCTCTAATGTGAAGACATCCTCAGTAAGACTTAACCAACGATATTTCATCTGATCATCATTTAGCCAGACCGCAACAATACTCCTGAGACCTCTTCAGTTTCACTGACAGCATCTGTCATTTCAGTTACTGCAAATGTGATCTCGTGCGATGCGGCTCTGTGGCCTGCAAGGAAAATGAAACTCTCTTTTTCCAATTTTTAATATTTGATTGTCAAGGTAGGACTCAATAGTAGCTCAGGAAGAGAGGTTGGTTGTCGTCATTGCTGTTATTTTGTTTGTTTGGGGAGAGCTTTAAGAACAATAAAACAAAAACATGCATCTGGGCTACTGCATATGCTCCTGGTTTAACTGTGTACCTGAGCTTCTAAATAGCAAGAATTCCTGTTTATATCAAAGGTGGTTTTAAAGAACAGAATGTCGCACTGTAACTTTAAAAATCTATAATCTTACTAGTCAATAATGTATTGGCAGAATTCCACAGCAACTTAATAATTTTATGTGAGTAATAATAATTACCATATGTGGCAGGCTTGCTATGTGCCAGAGGCTGGTCCAGGTGGCCTTGAATACCTTATCTGACTTAGTCTTCATGACAACACTCAGAGGTAGGTATGATCTCTCCCATTTTGAAAGGGGGGACTTTGTAGGACTTTGGAAAGCGTTGCCTGTTTTTATCTCAACCTCAGAAGTGTCCCATAAATTAAGGAGGCTCAGATTGGCCGCCAGCATGTTGGGCTCCTGCCCAGGGTGCCCCGACATTTCATTCTCGCCCACCCTGGAAGTTCATCTCAACCTCTTGGCCACTGGAGGAACCGGTGAGGAGACTTCTGGGGCTGTCAAGAGCATTTGAGGTTGTAAATAAGAATTCCTCAGTTCCCTTTGCAACTTTGTTTTCTTTTGAAATGGGTCCTTGTATGTAGTGGCAGGGAGAGGGGNGTGTCTCAACTTCCGAGGTTCGTCACAATGGCATCTGTCCCCGATTGACACATCCTCCCCTGGGAGTCTTCCCATTGCCTTGCTCGGACTGGCTAACAAATCTGTGACAATCTGGGAATGCCCAAGCAGTGTTAAATGAAGGACATTGGTGCTTTGATTTTGGACAAATGCCCCATGATGGATGGGTTCTGGCTGACACATTTTCCCTACTGGGGCTCAGAAGTGAGAAGGGAAGGCAAGTGAGAGGTGCCAGCTGCAGGCAGGTGGGAGACCTGGACTGTTAGTTCCCACCCAGCATTTTCACATGGCAGGGGAGGTCACCTCTGTCACATGCTCTGACATACCCATCCATCAAGGGGCATGTGGAGCCTCCCGGGGGACTTGCCTCATACCTAGGCAGGCTGGCTCATTCTAGGGGATGTGACAGGAACTGAGTTTGGGTACCACCACCTGAGCTACAAATTTTCTTGTTTATGTAAGAGAAAATGTTCCCACATTATTCTAGTCCAACTGATCTCAAAGGTGAGGCTGGGCTTAAGTCAACAGGGATCTGAAATGAAAGCAGTTGTGAAAAGCCCATGAAATATAGCACCATAGGGTAGCTGGGCTCTGTGGGCTATCATTTATGTGGTTTTCTGCTTCTAGGATTTATTCCAAACTTTCAGGTTTTAGGAAGCTTCCACTTAAATAGTGAAATACCTGATTTCTGGACCCTCTAAATTTTGTGCATTGTGTGTCTCAGTCTAACCTGTGCTAAGGAATCAGCTTAGATGCCACTGTCTCCAAGAAATCTTCCTTGACCCCCCCACTTCTGATTTTGTGCCCCCACTATGAGAACAGCAATCTGTTCTTATCCTTTGATGTCTGTTTCAAAATTGTCTGCTTAATCTCTGCCTCCTCACTTGAGGGGAGGCGCCGGTCTTGTGCACGTTTTTGTGCTCTATCACTACAATGCAACATAGACATAAGGAGGGTCATAACAGAGACCCAGAAAACCACGTAAGTTGCCCTGAGGAGATTAGTTCCTGTCAAAAAAGAATTTATACAGCCTTCACTAAGGAATAGATTGCTCTTGGGATACTTATAGATTCATGATATCATGAAATTCATATTGATGATTGCCTTTCTTTACAGCACTTACAATGTCTACACCCAAAACTCACTGGTTGATATTATTATAGCATTACAGTCTTTAACATCTGGCTTGAGGGGCTTGCTTTTGGTGAAAAAATCAGTATGTGGGGTCTTTTTGAGCAGAAGATCCATTAAATAACCACAATCAACATACCTAACAGTCACACACTGTGAGTTTTCTGAAGCACAGTGATAAGAATCGGTGTGATCTTCATCACTGGTCTCGTCCAGAGGAATGGCCTTTTATTAACTAGCCATGAACAACCTGGGTTCCTGGAGGTGAAGGTCACCATGGAGGGCTCAGACCACAGATGGCAACACACATCTCTGAAATTCCAGTCAAGGCTCCCTTCCAAATGGTAACAAAGGGTTCCTTTTGGTTCAGAATCCATTCACATGTTTGTCGCCCCAAGCTGTGGTTATAGAAAAGTAGGAGCTGAAGGTGACCAGGGCCAAAGTTAGAGCCTCTAGAAATAAAGGTTGGAGGACCAGGACAGAGGACATAGCTAAGAGTGAGAAGGGTCATAGGCTGGTGTGAGAACGCAGCATGCCCCTCTAGCCCTCAGAAAACTAAATGGTACAAAGACTCTGCAGAACCTTCTCACCGATACATCCCACAGTGTAAGAGGCTAGAAACTCACAGTCCTTACACACAAGGAAACGAATGAACCAAGACTTGGAGTTTTCGTTATCTGGCTCTTTGGCTAGTATGCTATTAGTTTGACAAGCACAGCGGACCCTTGGAGGCAGCATCTGTTTTCCCTCTGTATTTATTTCCACGTCTACATTGGAGAGGGGGGCCTCCCCATTTCTGTTTTTAACCTCATATAAAGCATTTTTACCTCATAGGTAGCATTATATATTTTCTCCTACTACAAAGAAAACTATGAAATACATATAATATGTACTTAAAAATCCATAAAAGAAACAATTCAATCCATCTATAATACAACCAGAGGAAACTACTATTAACTTCTTACATTTTTATGCTTTCCCTATGCAAACGTACACGAGTAAATATTTGTAATATATAAAACTAAAACTAAGCTTCCTTGCTTTGTTTGTATAGTCTTTCAATTTACTATTTTCACTTAATTGTATGGCAAATACGTTTTCATTTCCATAAGTGTAGATCTATTCTACATTCCAATGCCCACGTTATGGCATGATTGATTTCTCCAGCCCCTGTGTCTCAATGTCCAATAATATTTTGCTATAATAAACAGCAAGGTAATAAATATTCTCACTTACTCATCCCGGGGCCTCAGCATCTGGGTTTGTAGAAAAGGCTGTGGCTGATGAAGGCAGGGGCAGCCACCAGGAGCCAGAAGCTGTGGCATCCTGGTGATCTAGGATGCTGGCTTGGGGTCTTGAGAAAACAGAGTCAGTTCTGAGATGAAACCAGTTCTGAGTTTCAATCAGCATTGGAGAGGCTCTGATTCACTTTCAAACTGCTCTTATCTCTGGGGATTCTAAGGAGTGGGATGGCTTAAAATGAGGGCATACTGGGGTGCCTGGGTGGCTCAGTTGGTTAAGCATCTGGATTCTGCTCAGGTCATGATCTCATGGCTCGTGAGTTCGAGCCTTGTGTCAGGCTCCGTGCTGACAGCTCAGAGCCTGGAGCCTGCTTTGGATTCTGTGTCTGCCTCTCTCTCTGCCCCTCCCTCGCTCATGTTCTGCCTTTCTCTCTCTCTCTCTCTCTCTCAAAAATAAATTAACATTAAAAAAAAGTAAATAAAATGAGGGCTTACTTCCTGAAACTGTGTCTCTCCAGTGAGCTAAACCCCCAGCAGCTTCCAAAGAATAAACATTTCATCCAAGAAACAAAGTCATGGTAGTTGTACCTAGAGAATCCCTTGCACTGTGGCACCATTGTTTGCTCATGTCTAGAGAAGGCAGGGAGCATGGGGGTGTGGAGGAGAGGAGAGGCTAAGAGGCTACAGAGGCTCAGTCTCTAGAAGAGAAGCTTGGTGGGTAGTGTTCAGCCAAACAGATGAAGGTATGGAAACTGGTGTTCATGGAATGTTCTAGCAGTTTCAAGCTCTTCTTTTACTGAATTCTCACATCATCCCTTAGAATCATTCTCCTGTTTATAGATGAGGAAATGGAAATGAGAGAAATCAGGTCACTTTCCCAAGGTGGGTTCATGGTGACAGAGCTGAGATTTATTCAAACTCTTGTCTTTCTGGCATTTTCTTTCAGATGAGGTTGAGAAGTTTGAGAATTGCTCATAACCACATTGAAATGAAGACTAATTAATACTAATTTTGAGAGTGACAAGTTATTAATGACATGTGTAAAAAAGTAATGACAAAAGTAATGTAAAAATAATGACAACAGGGGCGCCTGGGTGGCTCAGTTGGTTAAGCATCCGAGTTTGGCTCAGGTCATGATCTCACAGTTCGTGGGTTCAAGCCCTGCGTCAGGCTCTGTGCTGACAGCTTGCTCAGAGCCTGGAGTCTGTTTCAGATTCTGTGTCTCCCTCTCTCTCTGGCCCTCCCCTGCTCACGCTGTCTCTCTCTCTCAGAAA
This sequence comes from Crocuta crocuta, assembly GCF_008692635.1. Taxonomy (NCBI): domain Eukaryota; kingdom Metazoa; phylum Chordata; class Mammalia; order Carnivora; family Hyaenidae; genus Crocuta; species Crocuta crocuta. The sequence goes on along the minus strand of NW_027527920.1, from coordinate 15,546,608 downwards.
TAAATAAAAAACATTAAAAAAAAATAACAATGTGAGGTACTGTGTCAAGCTCTAGCTCATGTATTTGGACCTTTACTTCCAAGCTGCCTCTCTGTCTTTAGATAGAAACTTAGCTGGTGTCTCCAGAGTATGACAAATGAACGTGGCAGGGCTGAGATGCAGCTCCCACAAAGCTCTTACCCTCTTCTCTATGCTCAGTGGCTTCACAGCTATCAGATCTGCTCTAGGCTGGGCTTCGGAAAGCAGTGTAAGAGTTAAAAACAGCTAGAACATTCCTCAGGTTACCATGGGTCCACCTCCTGATGTAGCTAATGGCCACACTCCAACCAGCCTTGAGAGCTGCAAGGTCCCTGAGGGTGGGCTGCCCTGAAGGCATAGGTCTTCTGCCATCAAGCCATTCAACTGTTCCTTTTTGCATAGTTCAGAGGTCAGCAAACCTTTTGCTTTGTAGAGGCCCAGACTGTAACTAATTTAGGCTTCCTGGGCCATCCGCCTCCATCACAATTACTCGGGTCTGTTGCTGAAGAACAAAAGCAGCCAGAGAGAGCACATCAGCAAGTGAACATGGCTGGGATCCAATAAAACTTTACTTAGCCTGTGGGCTATAGTTTGCCAATGCCTGTCTTAGTCCAGGGTTTTTCAAAGCCCCACATCTTGTTTTCCATCCTCAAGATAATGTTTCAAAGCACAAGTTTTTTTCCAGTTTGCTGGCCACTAGGCACAAAGATACATTCGGGGAAGGCCACTGGCATTTTTTCCCCTCCTCATATCCGTAACTAAAGGCTACATTCCACCAAATCACCAGGTGACCAAACACAGAGCCAGTTTCTTTGCAGCATCTTTTCTTTGGCTGCTGTTCACGTCTGGTGGTCACAGGTGTCTTAAAGAATGACCCTCTTACCTAGGGAAAACAAACCTATCACACGCTCTTGGCACAATGATCTGGATTTGGGGCTGGCTGACCCCACCTAGAGCAAAAGCCACCAGCTTCGATGTCCAATTTTGTTTTTCCAGTTGTTTCTTATGTGACACACAACAAAGCCCTAGGTCATCTACTCTCATTATGTCTATGTCCTAGAAGAGCAGCAACAGTTTTGGGCTAAGACACAGGAGGCTTGGGCTTTAGCTTTGACTCTGTCTCTATCCAGCTGCCTTACCTTGGGCAGGCTACTTCCCTGTTGTATGCTCAGTTTTTTATTCTGTCAAAAATCTTCTTTACCACGAGAATGAAGCTAGACCCTTACCCTTACACCATGAACAAAAATTAACTTGACATGGAAAAAGACTTAACTGTAAGAGCTGAAACTACAAAACTTTTAGAAGAAAACATTAGAGAAAACTTCATAACATTGGTTTTGGCAATTATTTCTTGGATATGACACTAAAAAACACAAGCAACAAAAGAAAAATAGATACAATAAAGTTTATCAAAATTAAAAACTTCTGTGTCAAAAGACAATTGAGAAGGAAGGGCAGCTCATGGAAAGGGAGAAATAGTTGTAAATTATGTATCTGACAAGGGGTGAAGATCCAGACTATATAAAGAACTTCTATAACTCAACAACAAAAAAACTCCAAAAACTCCCATTAAAAACTAGGCAAGGACTCAAATAGGTATTTCTCCAAAGACAGTGAATGAATGGCCAATAAACACATGAAAAGCTCAACATCACTAGTCGCTAAATAAGTACCAATCAAGACCACAGTAAGATACCACCTCACACCCATTAGAATGGCTACTATTAAAAAACAAAACAAAACAAAACACCCAGTATTGGTAAGGATGTGGAGAAATTGGCCTTGTGCTCTGCTGGTGGGAACGTAAGATGGTGCAGCTGTGTTAGAAAACAGTATGGTGGTTCCTCAAAAAATTAAAAGAATTGCCATATGGCCTCAAAGAATTACCATACGGCCCAGCAACTCAACTCCTGGATATATACCCAGAAGAATTGAAAGCAAGGTCTTGAAGAGAGATGTGTACACCCATGTTCATAACAACATTATTCACAATCGCCAAAAGGTGGAAGCGACCAAGTAAGTAGCCATCAACAGATCAATAGATAAACACGGGTAGTATATATATATATATATAAGAGAATATTATTCAACCTTAAAAAAGAAGGAAATTCTGGGGCACCTGGATGGCTCAGCTGGTTAAGTCATGGCCACTTCAGCTCAAGTCATGACTTCGTGGTTTGTGGGTTCGAGCCCCGTGCCAGGCTCTGTGCTGACAGCTCAGAGCAAGGAGCTTGCTTTGGATTCTATGTCTCCCTCTTGCTCTGCTCCTCCCCTGTTCGTGCTCTGTCTCTCTCATTGTCAAAAAATAAACATTAAAGGGGCGCCTGGGTGGCTTAGTCGGTGAAGCGTCCGACTTTCGCTTAGGTCATGATCTCGCGGTTCGTGGGTTCGAGCCCCGCTTCGGGCTCTGTGCTGACTGCCAGCTCAGAGCCTGGACCCTGTTTCAGAGTCTGTGACTCCCTCTCTCTCTGACCCTCCCCTGCTCATGCTGTCTCTCTCTCTCCTAAATATAAATAAAACATTTAAAAATAAGTAAATAAACATTAAAGAATTAAAAAAAAAGGAAATTCTGACACATGCTACAACATGGATAGATCTTGAGGACGTTACACTACTTGAAATAAGCCACTCACAAAAAGGCAAATACCGTTTGATTCCATTCGTATGAGGTACCAAGACTGGTGAAATGCAGAGAGACAGAAAGTAGAATGGTGGATTCCAGGGCCTGGGGGTGGAAGGATGAGGAAATGGGCCTTATTGTTTATTGGGTCTAGAGTTTGAGTTTTGCAAGATGAAAAGAATTTTGAAGATGCCTGGTAGTGATGGTCACATGACATGTGAATGTACTTCATACAACTGAACTGTACACTTAAAAATGGTGAACTCAGCAAATTTTAAGCATGTGTATTCTGCCAAAATTAAACTTTTTTCAGAAAGCTATAAATGGTCACCTTTTACATGACTGTTAAAAGTCCCTTCTGCTCTAAAGTTCCATATTTCACGGTGCACATGGGAAGACATTTTCAAGGATACAGGTGCTTGGGGCGCCTGGGTGGCTTAGTCGGTTAAGCGTCCGACTTTCGCTTAGGTCATGATCTCACAGTTCGTGGGTTCGAGCCCCGCATCAGGCTCTGTGCTGACTGCCAGCTCAGAGCCTGGAGCCTATTTCAGAGTCTGTGTCTCCCTCTCTCTCTGACCCTCCCCTGCTCATGCTGTCTCTCTCTCTCTCTCTCCTAGAAATAAATTAAAAAAATATATTAAAAAAAAAAAGGATACAGGTGCTGATATGTAAAGCAGGGGTGGGTCCCTCTCTCCTGACTACAGCCCCTCATATCTGACAGCTCTTCACAAGGACAACTCATTTTCATTAATGTTCTGTTTTTATTTGTTTATTTATTTTTGAGAGACAGAGAGAGAGAGAGCACAAGAGAGAGCAAGTGAGTGTGCATGAACAGGGAAGGGACAGGGAGAGAGGGGGACAGAGGATCCAAAGCAGGCTGGGGCTCGAACTCATGAACTACAAGATTGTGACCTGACGTGAAGTCCAACGCTCAATGGACTAAGCCACCCAGGTGCCCCAGGGCAACTTGTTTTCAGATGCTTGGTTTCCTTTAAGCCATGCAACAGTGCTACAAAATCACCAGGGTTTACTGTGACCATCTTACAGACGAAGAAACTGAGGCTCAGGGTTTCAGTGACTGGTCCAGTACATGGAGTTCACACATGGATGTGCAGGGTTCAGTCAAGCTCTCCCTGTTACATCCCTTGGAAGCTTTAGGGGATGGGCCTCAGAGCTGTTCTTGACAGTGTGCTCACAGCACGCAAGGAGGTGACCCCTGTTGGCAGCTATGGTTTTCTCGGTTTTCTCCACAAGCACTGTGACTCTCTTGCTTAGTGATTTCCTCTCCTTCCCTAAAGACCTTGAATGTTTCAGGCCTTCTTGCAAAGTGATTTGAGGAAAAGTAAGGAAATGAAAATGTACTGAACACCCACAACAGGACCCTTTTCTCTTAGAGAAGCAATAATATTTCCTTTTTGTGAGATGGAGAAAACGTGGGTCCTAGGGAAGCAAGATCCCACAGCCAGAGAGTGAGGTCACGTGAGAGTGGAGGACCGTGAGTTAGTCCCCTGCCTCGCCGCCCCATCACTTTCCCCAGGCGAGGGTGGCCCAGTGTTAAAACGCTCCATGCTCAGGTGCTAAAAAGCTGAGTGGAAGAGCCAAATGGACAGGATTTCTCCCCAGATGGACGCGATGGCCCCCTTGCCTCCACAGGCTCTCCAGGTCAGGAAACATCCCCTGAGCTGCTGGTAAGTGCCAGGCGAGGTGCAAAGCATTGAGCTGCAGCAGCAAACGGACAGGGCGGGTGGCTGGTCCTGGCGCTCCCAGTTCTCCCGGGAATCGGGACATCAGGATAAACATGAGTGCCCAGACATACCGTTTTCAGGTTGTGATAAGCTGAGGGGAACAAACCGGGTGACGGCCCGTAGGGACTAACTGAGGGAATGGTTGGGTCTTTAAGGAGGTGATGTTTTAGCTGCGACGTACAGGGAAAGAAGAGATGACAGATAAAGAGCGAAGAGAAGAAACCAGGCATGGGACGGCGATGGCCAGTGGCCTCCTGCGATGCAGAGCTTGGAGAAGGGAAGGAGGCCAGTATGGCCCAGTGAGCGCGCGAGGGGGGCAGTGGCCAGTTCAAGGGGTGCCTCGAAGACCGTGGTCTGGAGTCTGGATTTTACTCTGAGAGCAATGGGAATTTGTAAAGAATTTTAAGACCATGTGGGGGACCTCACAGAGGAAGCCGGGGACAGCTCTCCCATAGCTACTCTGCACGCTGTCGCGGCCAGCCTGTCACCTCCACAAATAGTTCTACTGTCCATATGGAAGAAATCTAGTTAACATATTTTAGGAGTTATAGGATGCATACATTTTTCAATGTTTCTTTTAGGGACCATAAACCTTCAGTTTTATAATGACTTAATATCAGTGCTGAGCCATAAACAGAGCTGGGCCAGTTTGATTAGAAAAGTACCAACTTTGTGCCAAACAGGCAGTATTTTTTCTTTTATCTTTTTGGGTTTTTAAAAAAAAATTTTTTTTAATGTTTTATTTATTTCTAGGAGAGAGAGAGAGAGAGAGAGAGACAGCGTGAGCAGGGGAGGGTCAGAGAGAGAGGGAGTCACAGACTCTGAAACAGGCTCCAGGCTCTGAGCTGGCAGTCAGCACAGAGCCTGATGCGGGGCTCGAACCCACGAACGGCGAGATCATGACCTAAGCGAAAGTCGGACGCTTAACCGACTAAGCCACCCAGGCGCCCCTTTTCGTTTTTTTTCTTTTTTTTTTTGTCCTCAAGCGTGCTTAAATCTAATGCCTGGAGCAAGGGAGTTGGATCTCCCTCAGATAATAGCAGCTTCCAAATGTTCTTTGGAGCCTGTGTCCTGAAATTGGGGACAGTGGCCTTCACCTCTAGAAAGACACCTCACGTTGGAGGGGACACAGCCCACCAGAGATACCTTGCAAAGTGCCCTGGATAGGAAAAAACTTTGCAGAAACTGCCAAGGTAACTAATCCCCTCCCCCGCCTCCCCAGCAGCTCTCCAGGAACATAATATTTATAGGGCCAGCAACAGGAAGGCAGGAAGGCCCATGGTGCAAGGACTTGGGGGGAGAAGAGATGATGAAAAATAACTTCCAGAACAAATGAACTCACATCTTGAACAGAAACAGTGTTTAAAGAAAAAGCCCAAATCCCAAACATCCCATCCAACAGGAAATCATCACCCGTGTTAGGAAATTCCAGGGACAGCACCCTGGGACAGTGGGAGAGCAGCCACAAGGGCATCGGTTGAGCGGAGGAGGAACTGAAGGCAGATGGACCACTTCCCCAAGTCCCTGGGGGTGTGCTCGGTGCACAGACACCCTCCCGACACCCTGGGAGGACAGAGATGTCAGCGTGGGTCAGAGGAGCCGGGTAAGTGGCTGTGGCATGTGTCACTCTTGTTATGTGGCCTCCTGCAATCAGCAGATATTAATCATGCGTATGCGGGGTGCCAGGCACCCCTCTAGGCACTGCGGATACACCGTGAGCAAGACAGGATGAGTGCCTGCTCCCGGGGAGGGCACACCCACAGCTCTGGGAACATTGTCTCCCAGTTGGAGAGTTTCATGAGATTGCTGCCAAGGGGGACCTGCCTCCCCTCCCAGAGGAGTTGGAAAATAATGGAAGCGAGGTCAGCAGCTGGGGGTGAAATGTGCATCATGCGAAGAATGAAGAAAATACTGGGGGGGAAACAGCTGGAGCAGATCGGTCCTCGTTCTCCCCGTTTCCTGTGTGGGCTGCTGCCTGGAGCCTCGGAGCCACCAAAACTGTCCCTGCGACCTTCTCCTAGGTTCTATGAGCTGCGATGGCCAGTTCTGCTTAGGTTACCTGGTATTGGCATCTGTCGCTTACAGTTGCAGCCAGAGATCCTTGACTATTAGAAGATGGGCCGAGAGGAAGGAGCTGGAAACAGATTAATTACTCTTGCAAGTTAGATTAGAACCCAGAGCTACTAGTTGTAATCTCTGTGTATCACCAGAAAACCTTGTTTTCCTACCTTAAATCCTCTTTCCTACATTATTGAAAGAGACTTCTTCTGGTCTCCTTGCCTTCAATTTCTTTCAGTGCCTGCAGTGACTGTCACCAGAATAATTATTCTAAAACATTTTCCTGCTTCTCCAGAACCACACGTCTCCTCCACCTGAGAGGCAAGGTCTGCCCCAATCTGGTCTTTTTTTTTTTTTTTTAATTTATTTCTAGGAGAGAGAGAGAGAGAGACAGCGCAAGCAGGGGAGGGCCAGAGAGAGAGGGAGTCACAGACTGAAACAGGCTCCAGGCTCTGAGCTGGCAGTCAGCACAGAGCCCGACGCGGGGCTCGAACCCACGAACCGCGAGATCATGACCTAAGCGAAAGTCGGACGCTTAACCGACTAAGCCACCCAGGCGCCCCATGCCCCAATCTGGTCTTAACCTGCCTTTATAGCCTGTCTCCAACAGCCTTACATATCCAGCATTAAGGCTATGTGGGATAATGGATAATGTGCATTCCCTAGTGCTCAATGCAATGGGCTGCCTCAGTGCCTCTGCCCAAGCTCTTCCCTCAACTAGGAAGGTCTCTCCATGTTTCTGTGCTCTTTGTAAATTTTACTTCAATCTGAAAGACTCTGTTGAAATGTTATTTCTGGTGTGACGCCATGAAGGAATTAATCACATCTCCCTCTGTGTTCCCATTACCTCTAGCTTGCACTGCTACTCTCTCCCTGTCTTGACCTTGAGATTAGTTGTGCCTCTCACGATTTGACATCATCCAGAAGGGCTGCTGTCTCTGGTCTCCCCAAGCTCAGTATGGTGCTGGGATGAACAGACAACACAGCTTTGTTGAATTAATTTAATTGCTGGCCATAGGTCTCTAAGTTCTTTATTACTTAGACCCGATCTGAACGTGAAGAGTCAGGTTCTGACCACTCAATCAAAAACCAGTCCTCCATTTCCCTTCTAGCACTGACTCAGCTGTCATTTCCTGGTTCCACCACTTTCCTTACAGTGGCTGCTGCCTCCCTTGCTAGCCAGACCATCGCCATCTTGCTCATCATGGTATGCTCAGCCCCTGGCATGAAGCTGAGCATATGCCAGCAGTTAAGTGAGTTACGGCTGAATGAACGAACAAATGCACATACTTGATCTTGTTTATTCTGAGATGAATTCTGACTCAGGCCCATCCGAACATTTGCGAGGCCATGTGCAAGAGCAGAAAGAAACCCCACATACCATGTGTCTGAGTATTTGAAGGTTACAAAGCAAGCTGAAAAACTGTTATAGAAAATATTTGTTATCTCCCTACCTTAACAAATATGCCCTCTGGAACTTGGACTTCTCTAAAGTCTGTGCTAGGATAAGGTGGTGCAGGCAAGGCTGGCTTTCCCCTCCAGCTTCCCGCGCTGCCTCATACGTTGAGGGGCCTCACATAGACAAGCAGTATCCATAAAGCCAACACATTGCTCTCCTTGGCCACCCCCCAGGCTTTGGGGGTGTACATGTTGCCGTCATTGCCTGGCCTCAGAGGAGAGACCCAGGGATGAGGTCCCCAGAGGGCTGGAAGCTGGCTCAGGGATTTTTAGGTAGGGAGTTCTGAGGTCCCAATTGCTAGAGAATAGTCTAGAAAGGCAGGTGTGGACTCCAGATGGGTACAGACTCTTGACTTCATGGGGAGAAGAATGGCCAGGGAAGGACCCAGGGGAGGGACCCCTCTTATGTAGGTCTAAGGAAAGTACTGCTGTGACTTTATTCTTAGGAATAAATTCTTAGGATTTACCTATCCAGGAATCAAGTAAGAAAGATGTCTACTTTATAGAGGTTGTTTCTCCCTGGCTTATCCTTGGGGTTTTTAAATGCATCATAAGCCCAGAAAAAGACAGAGCAATGGGTCACTTGGACATCCCACAGATGAGAATGAAGCCTGGTGTTCCACAAAGCAGTCTCCTCTCAGATCCCACGTCATAGAGGTCTAGATGTTTCTGTTCCTGAATGTGACTTCTGCCATTTAGCAGGGCCATGTGGACAGATCCAGGTAGGCAGGAAACCCTACGGGTGATGGCGACAGTATAGCTCTCTGAGCTGAACAAAACCAGTGGCTGGCACTTTAAAGGAAGAAGGAGATTTTCTGCACGAAGACTCTCAAATGGGCTCCTGCAGACAGCTGTGGCCAAGCTTTTGAAATATTTCTAGCCTCTGTTTTCCTGCTGTGAAGTCTTTCGAGAAACAGCTTAGGAGCGATGAGCTGTTTGCTATTCTGGGGCAGTGGGTGTGCAGATGAAAGGGCAGATGGGTTGGGGGGGAATAATTCCCCAAGCGCCCATAAAATTTTTGATCTTTGGCCCCTGCTGTAAAGTGATTCTGGGAATGCCGGTCAGACAGGAGAGCCAAACTCTGTGGCCCTGGGGCTTCCTGTGACCTCCGTCTGGGCACCTGGGACACAGTCCTTGTCACCGAGGGCACAGAGATGGGGACTCTCACGGCTCCTGGAGGTTCCGAAGGGCTGTTGGAACTCAGAAGAATCTCAGGCCAGATGACACCGAAGACTGGGGAGGTGTTATGAGATAGGTACAGCCAGGTCTAGGGAGTTGATTCAAAGAAGTAAATACTCTACCAAGAAAGTGCAATTTTGCCCGTGAACGTGTTTGGCTGATGATCTCATTCTCTCAAGCTCAGGTGAATCGAGACTGTGCAGTTTGTTGAGCAGAGCACTTCACTGGGAGTCCGAAGCCTGGGGGCTAGCCCTGGAATCCATCACCACCTGGCTGCGGGAAAGGCTGCAGGTGCCCTTCCTGCTTTGGCACTCCTTCCAGCTCAGAGCTTCGAAGTGACCTCTCAGGAGCGGCGGGGTCCAAGCAGCAGCCTTGGGAATGTCCTGCATTTAGTTGATTTCTTGCTCTCCATCCTTCTTCAGATGACAATGTCATTAAGTCGGGAGGGAGATTTGAGCTTTAGAGTCAGATTAGATCTAAATTCAGCCCCAGGTTAGTTACAGATAACGATGTAGCCTGGGTGTATGTTGGTCACCTCTTTGGAGCCTCAATTTCTTTCTCTGCAAAATGGGATAATACCACTTACTTCCTCAGTTGTCGGAAGAATGAAATGAGATAACGGCCTTGCACACTTGGGCAAAATGTTCTCCACCTCTGCAGAGCAGCACTGCTCCTGGGATGGGCAAGTCTGGGCAGGCTCCCCGAGGGCCTCGCAGGAGTGAGTTTATTCAGTTCTCACTGGACCTTACAGGGGCCACTGCTGATGTGGGCGGAGGCTTTGTCCAGTGTCACACTTTTCTGGCAGGAAGTCTGTGGTTAGCACTGCATGAAGGAAAGCACGTGGTCTATAGGCCGGGTTTCCTGACACAGGCTCTCCTGGGATCCAAGGGCAGTCTTGGGTCCTCAATGACATGTGGTTCAGGGCAGAGTAATGGGGTTAAAAGGCTTATCCAGAATGGTTTAGTGGAAAATGTGCCAGATTTGGAGTTAATTGGGCTGGGATTCTGTTTCGTGTGACTGTGTTTCTAGTACTTAGTAACATAACTGTCATTTAACTGAGGCTAAATAAGTGCATGCTTAATGAATAGAGGAAGGAAGGAGGGAGAGAAGGGGAAAAGGGAGGGAGAAAAGGAAGGAAGGACAGACGGAAGGAAGGACAGAAGGAAGAAGGGAAGGGCTAAGTTTGATTCTTCACTGTCACATGAGTCCTGGAGACTGCTTTCATCATTCGCAAAACATGGAGAATAGTATTTACCACAGGGGGTTGTTATGAGGATTCAGTATGACACATGCATTTTGATCTGCAGAGTGCTATCTATGATAATGGTAATAACAACAAAATTAGAGCCAACACTAGTGGGAAACGATCAGAGAAAGTGAATGTGGCCATGGAGAAGGCTATCAGTCAGGCTGAAGTGTGATTACCATTACCTTGAAAGCAATGCCATACACAGGATGACTAACCAGCCAGGAAATGGGGCTTCCAACCATATCTCAACATAACATAGACATCATTGTGTGTGTGTGTGGGGGGGGCAGTCATTTTCTTGCCCTCGATTTTTTTTTTTTTTTGAAATAAGAGACGAATCATAACACAGTAAACTCACTTAGCAAGATTTCTTTATCTGAGTTATCTGGAATGTAGTAACTACGCAATGATTCTCATTCTGTACACTAAAGATGTTGAGATGCACACTCATTAGCAGCATCCTCAATCACAAAGGATATATTCAAGCTTAGTTCACATAAGTTATGTTCTGAGGCAGACACTGAGCGGTCTGTTGTACACAGTGAGATGTGTGCAAATCGGTGTCCCTCACAGCACTCTGCCCTCCTTATTTTTGTTGCCCCACTGGCCTGCTTCACCGTAGTTACAGTGTGCCTGCTGGCTGTAACTACTCAGGGGCCAAAAGAGCATCATGAATGAGCCTGAGGCCTTGACCCCAGGAAAGTTACAGCCTAGTAAGGTAGGCAAATAGAAAGGCACTTACAGTAGTAGTAACGGCTCACATACTGATTGCTTCATCGCTTTTCAAGAAATGCTTTTCACGTACTTCATTGCTTTTCAAAAATCATTAAAAGGAAATCAGTGGAACTATGCAGGCATCTTTTGGAAGTTCAAGAACCCTTGCAGGCCATCCCTAGGTTTTCCTCATTTGTATTGCAGGACATCTAGCAGAAGTGTAAGGTGCTTTTAGTAATTTAATGATTACGAGCCAGTGGCATTAATAAAGCACCTTACCGGAAGTGAAAGCCACATCCCCTCCAATAGTACAGTTTATTATGAGTTCCGTTTCCTCAGCATTTTATGACACGGCCAAGAAGGTGGTCTGGCCAGGTACCTGCGTGGCTGTCCCTTGCGTATGGAGTGAGTTCTCTGTTTGCAGTAGACTCTCACCCAGCAGAAGCCAACATCCCGACTCCACAAGGATGCCTGCAGATGTTAACTTGCCTAATTCCTCCGCTCAGCTCTGGTCTCTGTGGCCCTTCCATCCAAGCTGAGCATGAGCTGGGAAGGGACCTCTCTCCACCTCATCAGTTTGGAGACATCTGGGGCGCCTCTAGGCAGCCAATTAATTAAAAGCATGCCTCACATACAAATACGTCCAACCCATTGTACTGCCTTTGAAGAAGTAAACAAAGTAGGTTTTACTGGTTTTTTTTTTTTTTTGGTAAAATCAGGTTTTTTTGCCTTACTCTCCCTAATCTTTTTGTTCCTCCTCCGTTGATAAATGTACTCTGTCGTGTTTAGAAGGTAGCATGCTGAAAGGGAAATTATCCTAGAGTGCTTTTGATAAATAGAGAACTGTGATGGCATACTGGCTGAAACGATTCGGAAACGTACTGTCTCACAGAACAAGAAGTTCCGAAGTAGGGTGGGCTCAGGGCCGATCCAGCAGCCCGGCAATGTCACTGTGGAGCCCCGTGCTTAGGGTGTCTTAGCTCTCCTGGTCTCCCTGTCAGCTTTGCTTGCTGGCTGCCTCCCCTCAGTTACACAACACAATGTTCAGAGGAAGAAAACGATGATGTCTTTCTTGTGTCTATATTTTGAGACTTCAGCAGCTGGTAGGCTTCCCCTTACATTTTGTTGGCCAGGATTTGGTCCTAAGCCCATTCCCAAACAAACCCCTAGCAAGGGCAATGGGATGGCCATGATTGGCCCAAATAAGTGCTTTGGGGTAGAATGGGTGTTGGGGCAGGAAGTCCTAGGCGCTATTTTAAACCTGCAGTTTCAGCTTGCCCCCCACCCCGCATTGCCATGAACGCAATAGGCTCTTATTAGCCCACAGTTGCTGCTTTTAGGTTCCTAACAGGAGCCTAGCTAAGCACAAGCACAGACAAATTTCAAGAACTCCACTGTCTGTAAACCCACGATGCCTATCGGTGCCGTAGCACTCAGGCAGGAACTCACCAGTGGCCGAAAGCCCCGCTTCTGTGGTTTGGCAGGTCCACTGAGGCTCTTGTCTACATCCCTCCCTGAAGGTAGGACATGTGATCAGTGTGGAGCTGGCTTCCTCGATCCAGCTCATTCAGAGAGAGGGAATTCCCAAGATGCACTGTTCCAAGCAGGCCCTTCTGGTTTCCGTGGCTTCACCTGCCCACTGATTAGCTGTGAGTTTCAGATGAGGCCTAGACGGCATCACCACGGTCATTTGAATAATAAAATCAAGTTATTCCATCATTTCACTTTTCCTTCGAGGGGGAAAATGTTTGGAACACAGGGCCCATCAAGACCTTTCCTGTTTCTGATGTCTCTATCACAGACTTGGCTCCAAAGGTTAAATGTTTTGGATTACAGAAATGTACATTATATGGGGGTCTTCCTATAAATCAACAAGGCAGGTATGTTAAACACAGAAAAATATCTACAGCTGTTCTCTTACTCATCCTGCTTGTTATTTAACTCAGCCTGGGCCCTAAGGAACATTTTTAGTTGTACTGTCAACAGTTTCAAAACAAAGAAGAAACTGCAACTGGCAAATGAGGAACCCAGCTGGCCCTCTGTTTAGGCTCCCACTGCATATACTTTAATCCTGACACCTGCAAGCTATTTAATCAGGATTTACAATTGAACATGAAGGATGAGGGGTCCGCAGGGCTGTGTTCTTAGTGTTTGGATTGCAAATGATGGAGAAAAACTTTGTTATCGGATGTTGTAGTTATTTGAAGTTGGGTGCCCTCTAACCCACAGGGAACTGAGCATCATTTATCACTCCCCAGAAAAAACTCAGCTCAGGCAGAAGCTGCCCCTCACAGTCTAACATTCTATTTTTACTTCTCCTGTATTCTAGAGTAAACAAACTTGGAATTTATGAACAATGAGAAAAATAATTTCCAGAGAGCATATGGTAAGAGGAAGTTCTAAGTGAAATAATAAAAGCATGACCTTGGTGGAGACAGAAGCAAAATGTAGATAAGAGCATTTGCCTGCAATCTGGCTGAGGCCTGCGGTACAGAAGAGCCTCTGCTTACAAACCTATTGACTTTCATGCAAAAGAGTATAGCCTTGAGCCACAGTGAAAGTTATGACCATTTTGTCCAACACAACAACACAACAGGTAGAATTTAATGTTTTTTTTTATAAATGCACACATTTCCCAAATGAATAAAGAAAATCCCCCGATTCNTCTGCTTACAAACCTATTGACTTTCATGCAAAAGAGTATAGCCTTGAGCCACAGTGAAAGTTATGACCATTTTGTCCAACACAACAACACAACAGGTAGAATTTAATGTTTTTTTAATAAATGCACACATTTCCCAAATGAATAAAGAAAATCCCCCGATTTTGGACTTGCAAAAGTCACCTTAGAAATAGCCCTTTAGAACAGAAACTTTCTGTAAGTTGAGGAGATTCTGTAATAAGGTGACTGAATGGAGCCTAGAGAAATGACAGACAATTGCTACATTGAGTAGCAATTGGGCTGTATGCTTTGGAAGAGACGAAGCAGCAGAAAACAGGGTCCCTGCCCTTACTGAGCTTCCAGTCTACTTGAGGGAGGAAAGACCTTCACTGAGACAAAAAGAGAACAGAACAGTGTGCAATAAGGAGAATTTCAGAGAAGGTATGGCCATGTCAACCAGGGTAGTCAAAACTTTCTGAAGAACTTGGAGCTTGAGTTGGAAACACAAATGGTAGAGGCAGTAGTTCTCAACATACTTTACCACGAAGAGCATCAAATGATAGTCACTGGACATTTACAGTTAGAATCCATTAATTGAGAAATACTTAACAAACAACTGCCATGAATTTATTACCATTGAAAAATGTGTTTTATATTTCACCATAACAATATTTATATGCATTGGAAAACACTACAAATAGGTGGAAAATACAGTATTCATTAGTGTACAAGATACAGTTTCCATGTGGCTTTCTATCTCTTCCTTGTAATGGCTCTTCTATTTCATCCCAGGGGTTGAAATCCACGGGAAGTGGTTTATTCTAAACACTGGTTTAGAATAATATCTTTGGGTGCTTTATGAAACTGTCTTAGTGGGTTTTAGGGAGAATACCCAATAAATTGGGCAGATGATCCTGTTGATGCCTTCAGATATACCAAAGAGACAGGGGCTTGATTGTGGCTTTACTGGCAACGTTCAAGCAACATCTCTGCCAGCAACTCAGCACCTTGAGTGATTCTTTTCTCCCCATCCATCTGTTTCAATGTGCCAGGTTGGTGAGTGGTATAAGTTTACGAAAATACAGTATCATGGCTAAGAACAATGGACCACGTCATTTGTTGCCTTCCATTGGACCTGGACCAGTTCACCCAGAAATCCTTGACCGTCAAGAATGTATGTGACTTTTAAAGACCAACAGAAAACTGGATTTAATGACTTCTCTCAGAAATTCCTTATCCAAATGAATAAAGAAGAGGCACTATTTTTTTTCTTAGATTCTTTTTTTAAAGTTTATTTGCTTATTTTGAGAGACAGAGAGAGAGCATGCGCACAAACATGGAGGGGCAGAAAGAGAGGGAGAGCGAGAGAATCCCAAGCAGGCTCCACACTCAGGGAGGAGCCCGACTCTGAGCTCCATTTCATGACTGTGAGATCATGACCTAAGCTGAAATCAAGAGTCAGACACTTAACCTACTGAGCCACCCTCTTCTTGATTTCTAAAGTAACACATGCTTATTTATTTTTGTAAACATTCAAAATATAGGAAGACACAGAGTTCATCTGCTATTTTGCTGTGATCATTTTGGCAATGTATCTTTATAGTCTTTTTTTTTTGTATGCATGCATACATAAATACACATAAATATTTTTTACAAAACTAGAATCATTCTGTATACCATTTGATAGCTGATTTTTTTCATTTTTTATATCGGTCTTAGTTCCTTTGTCCATATAAA
This sequence comes from Crocuta crocuta, assembly GCF_008692635.1. Classification (NCBI taxonomy): domain Eukaryota; kingdom Metazoa; phylum Chordata; class Mammalia; order Carnivora; family Hyaenidae; genus Crocuta; species Crocuta crocuta. The sequence goes on along the minus strand of NW_027527920.1, from coordinate 15,531,168 downwards.
TTTTTCTAAATCTTGATTTTTAGTGACTACATAATATTTGATCACACGGCTTTTCCAAACATTATTTGACCAATCCTCTTTATGTTACACATTTAGGTTGTTTCAATCTTTTCAAAATATTAATAAATAATGTAGTGATAAATATCTTGATATGTAAGTGTTTATGCTCATCTCTAAGAAAATGCAATTTCAGTTCGATCAAATGTCTTGAATTTTACAGTTTAGTCTAGTCCTGGATTTTACTATTCCATTTTGGCTTCGTAATGGTTTCTGATTCTGTTTGGTGTCTGAATTCAGCCATTGGCCCAAATCCACAGAATCCAAGGCAGTGAGATGACTTCTTCCCTGATGAGCTGGGAGTCAGGGAAATACAGACCTCCTCTTCCTTCTCTTGACCTCTTGGAAGGGTGATGAGACAAAGCACTTAGTCCTTAAGTATTTGATGAGAGAGGAATTTAGATGTAGAAACTGCCTGGCCAGCCAGGAACGATCACGGCGGAACTTGGCGCTTCGACACTTGGTTGGAGGAGGATGGTCAGACTGGGCTCCTTCTTGAAGCTTCCTTTCCTGGCCAGTGGTGGCGGGATTGGGGCCCAAGGATGGCGATGGTGATTTTCTCACTCCTTCCTTCCCTCTATAGCCTTCCGCACTACAGAGCTGACATTTTAGCTTGGGCTTGTTCAAAAAGAAATTATTTATGACACTTGTTAAAGACAGCAGGAAAGACTTCATTCAAGTGGGCTGCTACGATGGGGTTTTGATGGGGCTCAGCTCCAAATATAACAAGGAAATGTGGAGACTGACAGCCAGGAATCAGAATGGGGGAGGTGGATGGGTGGAAAATTACTAAGCTGTAGGGTACTCCTTCTCTAAACTGACCTAGCGGATTTTTGCTGAAGGCAGACCAGGGTGAGAAGTCATGGAGGGTGGGAAATAAGCAATTTGATCAAACCAAGAGTAGGGGACTTCCGCTACCAAGACTCGCAAGATTCTTGCTGCCACTGGAATAAACAGGGCAAGGGTAGAGCCTGAGGTTGGGCCTACTGAGAAAGAGGACACAGAGGAGCCTGACTCAAGTTTGGCCACAGAGAGAGTCTTTGTCAGTATCTCTGTCTTCTGAAGTGTCTAGCCTCTCATCGTGGTATTTCTGGATTTAGTTAGGTTAGTTTTCCCCTCAGGGAAATAATAAATGTGAACTCAGCTCTTAGGGAGAAATTTCCATTTGGTGCTTTCACTTGACATTTCTCTCTCTCTGTTCTCCTGCTGTGCTCTTCTCCTCCCCCACGCTTCCACGCCCTAGTTCTGTGCTCTGCTTACCCACACTCCCAGTCCCTCACACCATTTCCCATTCCTCACACTTCTGGAAGCACCGACTTTGTGGAATCATTGTCTCTCTCTACCACAGCGCTTCTTTTTCCTCTGGCACCTCTCTGGTGAATGGACGCATTAGCTCCTGGTTAATCACAAGTGTCAAAGAATCTGCTGTCGTCATGGGGTCTTTCCTCTTCAGCTTACAGTTTACACTCCTGACCTGGTAACTTATTCTTAGCCTCCAATTTAGAAAAGGTCTGTTATTCCTACCACATTGTCTTACCATGTTGCCTTACCACATCTGACCATGTATCTTTAAAAAAAAAAAAAAAGGCACTTGGAGAGTAAAAGGAAGTATGACTATTAATCATGCCAAGCCAATAGAATAAATAGGGATCTCCAGTAAATCTGAATATATGGTCACTCTAATTTTTCCCTTGCTTTCATTGCCAGTCTCTCTCTCAGCAAGTTCTCTGTCAAACATAGTCAAGATCACAACCTTAAGAATTTAAAATACATAACTTTGGAATTTTTATAAATTAGTCAATGGTGGGCTCAATCAGGCTAGCACTGTGCTATCAATGAAGAAAAGTTTGGTGAAACAAACAGCTTAATGCAGCAACTTGTAGGGGAAAAAAATACAAGCACCATTTTAATTTTAATTTAATTTTACTTTTTAGAGAGAGACAGTGACTGGGGGAAAGGGGCAGAGAGAGAGAGAGAAAGAATCATAAGCAGGCTCTATGCTCAGACCAGAACCTGACACGGGGCTCAATCCCACAACCCTGGGATCATGACCTCAGCTGAAATTAAGAGTCAGTTGCTCAACTGAGCCACCCAGGTACCCCTGGGCACCATTTTTATATGGTGATTTAAATAGCTGGTCAAAGGACTTTGAACATCAACACTTTATTATGGTCTGTAAGTTCACTAATTTTGTTTCTTTTCTATTTCCATTCCAGATTTCTTTTTCCGTCTTCGGTTGGTCTTCTTGCCCATCAAACAGAAATGGTTTCATAATAATTCATCTCGGGTACTATGGCTATTGAGGTATATTTGTGGAAATGGGCCATTGATGGATAAGAATTATTTAGGGCCATTTAAAACAAAAGGGACTGCTGTAGCCCTGATGTGAGACAAACAAAACTAAGGAAACATAATTATTTTCAAGAAGATACTAGCCTATTATATCTTGTATTTATAAAAATTTCCCCATATTTCAAGTGTCTTCTAAAGCATTTGTTATTTTACTCTTTTTCCTTTTAGCTTGACATTTGCATATTAATAACTCTCTCCCAAAATATTCACCCAGCCTGTAAGTAGGAAACCTAAATACATCAGAAACTATGGAAGAGGGGCGCCTGGGTGGCTTAGTCGGTTAAGCGTCCGACTTTCCGACTTTCGCTTAGGTCATGATCTCGCAGTTCGTGGGTTCGAGCCCCGCGTCGGGCTCTGTGCTGACTGCCAGCTCGGAGCCTGGGGCCTGTTTCAGTCTGTGACTCCCTCTCTCTCTGACCCTCCCCTGCTCACGCTGTCTCTCTCTCCTAGAAATAAATAAAACATTTAAAAAAAAAAAAAGAAAAAGAAACTATGGAAGAAATGGAAAAATACTGCTAAAGGATTACCACCCCAAACAAAGCATACTCGACTGACAATTTTTAAGATCAAAAAATCCCTAGGTTATAACATTTTTCCAGAGAAAAGGAAATAGGAAAATATTTGAAAATTCACTTAAAAATCAGCATGACTGTAATGCAAATATAACATAAAAAATCTATAGTCCAATCACACATGTTAATAAACATGCAAAAATTTTATCAAGCTGTATTAAAAGAGTAATATACAGAATGTTTATTATGGTACCTAAGAATTCAAGGATGGTTTGCTATAGGGAAATACAGGAAGGTAAATTATACATGAATAGATCAAAACCCAAAAGTCACATTATTATCTCACCATATGATCAAAAGGCATAAGACTCAATATCCTTCCTATTTAAAACTTTCAATAAACTTGATATAGAATGATAGAGAATACAACTGTAAAATAAAACACACACACACACACACCTCTTTTCCAAATCAATAGCCATGCAACACCATTCTTAACCATGACACTAGAGGCAATCTCATTAGAGGAAGAAATACATAGGATACTATCGCCATTGTTTTTATATTTATAACACAGTATAAAGGTTCTAGATAATACTGTAAGTCTTAAAACAGAAAAATTAGGTATTGTTATTTGCAAATAATACAATTATTTATCTAGATGGCGGAAAAACCAAATCCATCCAGGGGGCTGCTCTTGTAAATAAGGTTTCATTGCAACATAGCCATGCCTTTTCATTTCCATATTGTCTAACAGCTGCTATTGAATAATTTTGAATATTCAGCAGAGTTGAATATTTGTGACAGAGGCCACAGTTGATTTTAGCCAAAAGTCTGAGAAGGAATGCATAGTTTTGACAGAAACTATATGTCTCACAAAGTCTAAAATATTTACTATTTGGCCCTTTACTGGAAAAAATTTGCCAGCCTTTGATCTAGAGCACACCAAAAAAATCAATTGAGAAGTCATTTACGTGGCCAGATATGATACACTAGAGACAGTTTTACAACACACCAATAATAGTTTGTATAATATAAAAGAAAAAAAATCCTACAAAAATAACATTGAAATATATATAATGGGCAGGCCCTATATGAAGAAAATCACCCTATTTAATAAAGGATATAAAACAATATGTAATAAATGTAGAACATAGAATGTTTGTGAATTGGAAGACCGAATATCATCTAAATGACAATTCTTCCCATATTATTTTATAAGGTTAATGCAATTTCAATAAAAATCACAATTTAGAAAGGGAATAACCAAAATGATTCTTAAATTGTTCAAAAATCGTGACTAAGTAATGGCTAATAAATAAATGACCCTTCAAATACATCATGCTAGACAAAGTAGAAGTTTATTTCTCACTCACAGGAAGTCCAAAGTGGGCATTTCAGATGGGCAAGCAGCTCTTTTTCAGAGTGACTCTTGGGCCCAGGCTCCTTCCACCTTGTAGATCCTCCATCTCAGCACAGGGGTTCCAACATTGTCTTCGGGATCCTTCCAATCCAAGATAGCTGAGAGGGGAAAAGATGGCGGAGAGCTGCTTATGTGGGGTTTGATTTCTTTTGGCAATTCTGGAGGTGCCACACATTTCCCTTTATATTCCTTTCCCAGGTCTGAATGGCATTGCTCATGTGACTATAACTAACTGCACAGGAGCCTGGGAAATGTAGTCTGGTTGTGTGCCCAGAAGGGAAAAAAAAATGTTTGGCAAAGTGTCTACAAAGTTTGCCATAGCACCAGATGGGGAAGTCCAGAAACAGACCACAGCATATGTCAGAATTTATAATGTGATAAATACAGCATTTCAAATCAGTGAGGAAATTACAGTCAATTAACAGGGCTTGGACAATTATTGGTTATATCTTTACCCTCACATACACAATAAAATAAATTCCAGATGTACTACATTTAAGTATATATATAAAAAAAGAAACCTTTCAAACACTAGCGTAAATATAGCCTGTTTGATATTTTGGTGGGAAAGGCCCTTCTAAGCATAGAAAGGGGAGAAATCATAAAGAAAAATTGATAGTTTGAGTATTTAAAAATGAAAAACCTCTGTATGATGAAATTAAGAAAACAGTTAAAAAGGCAAATGACAAAAGGAAAAACTACTGTCTATTTGAGAACAAAAAGGTTAATATGCTAAATATAAGTACGTTCCTTAATAGCAATGCAAAAGAGGTAAATTCCTCAGCTGAAAAATAGGAAATGAAATGAGATGTAGGTGGCTACCAAACATATTAAAAAATAAATCTCAGCACCAATCAAGGATTCCCAAGGAGGACTATGACCTTACCAGCCCTCTCTGAGTCCTGGTTTTTCCATCTATGAAACTAGAATAAACTCAGAAACTGGTCTCGGGGTTCTGTTTAATTAAATGAGATAACCCATGTACAGTATGCAGTAAACACTCAAAAAATACCAGCTATTTCCATTTTTATTATTCTACTGTTCATGGTGTGTTTTTAGGTGAAAAAAAAGAAAGAGTTAAAATGCGTATTCAGGCTGATGTCATTTATTATTCACATACATCCCCTTCCACCGGGGAAAGGAACACGGCACGATTTTAGCAGGACTGTTTCTTGCCTGTGGCGGTAGGAGCAACTGTAATTTTCTCCTTCATACATTCTGGCAATATCCAAAATTTTCAAAATAAACATGTGTTGTTATGTTTACAATTTTTAAAAAATTTAAGTGCTCCTCTTTGAATCATTGTTGAATGACCCGAAATGGTTTCTGAAATTCATCTGGGACTGATTAGTTTCTGAAACCAGACTCTGTTTTCAAAACCGCTGTCCAGAGCCCTGAGCAAGGGAAAATCACCAAATAAGCTTTGCCTCAGTTTCAGCTCAATGACAGAATCTCTTTTTTGCTTGTCCAAATGAAGTGTGAGATCATTACCCCTGAAGGACTCAGAATGTGAACTGAAGCACTCTGAAAACAACTAGATTGTAACAGATAGAATTCCACGGAGGGCAAAACGATACATATAGGGATATGGCTGCGCAGCTAGCACAGCGGCACCTGGTGCCTGGCTCTTCTCAACACTGGTGCTCCTTTGCCGCTGTTCCGCTTCTTCAGCAACATCCTTCCTTATCTCCCACTTTCTTTTGTGGGCTTCTCCTTGCCCACTGAGGCTGTTTCTTGGGAAAGTTAACCTGGGTCTCTGTTTCCTCATCTGCAAAGTGGGGTGAATAATACCTTCCCTGATCAGATTGTTTTATATAAAGTGCTTAGGATAATGCTTGGCACATAGTAGATGCTCAGTAAAAGGACATTGTTGTTATTCTTTAAATGTCAACAGACAGCATTATATATTCACTTTTTTCTGTCTTGTTTCTGTGGTGGGAAGTAGAGAAGGGGCTCTGGGGTTTGGGTGAAGCTCACCTTTGCCTATACTGTACTTGGATAGGTAATTTCTGAATAGCCTCAACTAAACAAGCTTTCATTACACATTCATTATAGCTTGTCCCTGAAATGAACAAATCAGGAGCATATCATGAAGATGTCTTCTTGTGACTGAGTTCCCACTTGTAGCACCTCCTTGGTCACAGCCCTTCTAAGGGAAGGAGCCTCACCCAAAGCCCCTACTATGGGCGTAGGTGGTCATATATCATCTCTGGACCTGACCACACCTGATTAGACCAGCATGTGCTCCTGACACAAGGGCCACCAAATGAACGAGGGCTGACTAATGGCTGATGACCATGTTAAGGGAAAAGGTTTTTACTCCACCCCTGTTATTCTAGAAATACTCTTCCTGGTTTTCTTCTGCCCGGAGGAGTGACTTCTCTGATCCCCTTGAGGGTAGGCTCCTTCTAGGGGGCCATGCATTCTGGTGCTCCTCTGGGGTTGGCCCTTGTGTGACAGGGAGGACAGGTGTGAGGGGACCCTGCCCTGGTACTGGACGTCTGTTATGGGTGGAACTCTGCTGAGTACGGGCTTTCCTGAGCAGGCCCATCTGGCTGTCCACTGTCCCCTACTCCAACGTGGCTCAGTCAGTGACAGTGGTGCCCTGCTGGCTTCTGTTGGTTCTGTGTTTTATTTTCAGCTTATTCAAAACTTGAGTAGGGAAGAGGAATGTTCTTTATTGGAATCCTTCTCTCTGATCCTAACAGAAAAGGCAGCTGGGCTCATCAAAGCATCCCTCAGCCATACAAAGACTGAACTTGGCAGTCCTTTTAGTTAAATACTCACCAGAAAACTTTTCTAATGTGCAGAAGGGGACATGGGTTAGCATATTCATGGCAGAGGTGCAAAACTGGAACCTGTCTACATTTTTATCAAGCGTGGATGGATAGATGAAACGTGTTTTTATTTACTTTTATTCACTTNGGATGAACTAAGCTTAGATGTTTCAATAAGGACGTAGATCAAAATCATTATGTTGAATGAAAAAGGAAAGTCACCACATGTGATAACGTTTATGTAAATGAAAACACACATGCAAAAGAGAATCATATATTGTTTGGGGATGTGCGCGTGTGAGAGAGAACTGAGAGACGAGATCAAAGCAGTGATGGGGAGTGATGGTGATTGGTTTAGGAGAAAGAGGGAAGAGGAAAGTAAGCTTAGGTTTGCTCAGGAGAATTCTGTCTATAATATTTCACTTTTTATTTTCATTTTTTTCTTATTCTTAAAAATGTACTTATTTTGAGAGAGAACACGCATGTGTGTACATGTGCATGTGTGTGTGTGGGGGGGAGATGGAAAGAGAGGGAGAAAGAGAATCCCAAGCAGGCTCCCTGCTATTATTGAAGAGCCCGATGTGGGGCTTGGTCTCCCAACAGTGAGATTAGGACCTGAGCTGAAATCAAGAGCTATACTGACTGAGCCACCCAGGCGTCCCTGTTTTTACATATTTTAAAAGATTTTATTTGTAAGTAATCTCTACACCTGATGTGGGGTTCAAACTCACAACCCTGAGATCAAGAGTCACATGCCCTACCAACCGAGCCAGACAGGCACTCCAATTGAAATAAGTCAGGCAGAGAAGGACAAATACTATGTTTACACGTATAGGAGGGTTAGGAGGAACTTAACGGAGGACCGCAGGGGAGAAGAAGGGGGGACATAGTGGGAGAGAGGGAGGGAGGCAAACCACGAGAGACTCTTGAATGCTGAGAACAAACTGAGGACTGATGGGTGTGGGGGGGGGGGGGAGGGAGATGGGCATGGAGGAGGGCACTTGTGGGGATGAGCTCTGGGTGTTATATGGAAACTCACTTGACAATAAACTATTTGTAAAAAATAAATCAATCAATAAAATGCCAGCTATTACCAAAAAGTAAAAAAAAAATTTTTAATTTAAAAAAAATAAAAGAGAATTTAAGCATATATTGTATGATTTTAAAGGGCATACAGGGAAAAATTCAGTAAGCAAAGATGACAAAGTACCAACAGTTGTTCATCCTGTTTCCTGGAAAAATGGGTGTGCTAGATGATGCATTGTACTTTTCTGAAAAGAAACCTTTTCTAAAACAAAAGGAAATCACATAAAATGGGAGTTGCTCTTGAAGGAATCTTCCAGACCTAGAAGCACAGGGGCCAGACAATTAGTCAGGGTGGCACTAATGGTCCTGTGGCTGAGAAGTGGAGGTCAGGGCAGGTGGAGGTCGCCTTCAAGCCGGACGGGAGAGACCAGGGCTGAGCCAGCAGAGTAAGCCACCACCCAAGGTCCCATCCCAGGATCCCACCCAGCACCACGACACACTGAGTTCTCATGTCTCCTCAGGTTCCTTCTGGCTGTGACAGTCTCTCACTTTTCTTATTTTTGTTGACCTCAAGTTCAGTCTGGGGGGAGTACCTTTCAGGTATTTTGCAGGATGCTCCTCAACCAAGATCTGTCTGAGGTTTTCCTCATGATTACAGCAGGGTTATCTGTTCCTGGGAGGAAGACCATGGAGGGCAAGTGCCTTCTCATCTTATCACATCCAGGGAATCTCCTGTTGATGTGGCTCATTCCTGTTGACCTGGGACTTGATTGCCTGGAAGGTTACATTTTAAAAGTTGTTTTACCAGGCACTCTATCTCTCTTTTTTTTCCCTAAATAGTGNGTTCCTCCTAATCCTCCTATACGTGTAAACATATGGTATTTGTCCTTCTCTGCCTGACGTATTTCGCTCAGCATAACACCCTCAGGTTCCATCCATGTTGCTACAAATGGCCAGATTTTGTTCTTTCTCATTGCCATGTAGTATTCCATGGTATAGATAAACCACATCTTCTTGATTGATCCATTTGCCGGTTGATGGACACTTAGGCTCTTTCCATGTTTTGGCTACTGTTGAGAGTGCTGCTATGAACATTGAGGTACATGTGCCCCTATGCATCAGCACTCCTGCATCCCTTGGGTAAATTCCTAGCAGTGCTATTGCTGGGTCATAGGGGAGTTCTACTGTTAACTTTTTGAGGAACCTCCACGCTGTTTTCCAGAGGGGCTGCACCCGTTTACATTCCCACCAACAGTGGAGGAGGGTTCCAGGCACTCTCTTGACCCAGGTAGTAACTGTAATGGGAGGGAAGAGTCATCTCAAGTCGGGGCACTCTGGAAGGTTGCCTTGATCCCACTGGCTCTGCCCGCCCCCTCAGACAGGAGGTAGGCAGGGCGAGCCTTGAGCTGCAGCGGGAGGGTCCCTGGGCTCCGAGCAGGGAATGGGAAACTTCCCGGGCACACAGGAAAACCACCAGTGGAAACCAGATTCTCCTTTCCCAGGCATTGCGGAGGGGTATCTCGAGAGTACTAGCCTTTACATTTAATAAATATTTAGAGAAAAGACCAAACTTCACTTCCTGTAGCTGATAAAGGCCCTCGGAAATACCGGGGCCTTGCTACTTTGCAGCAAAGCCTTTCATGCGGCCTAGTCACGCCCTGCGACAGACCCTGCAGCTGCTATTTCAAAACCCCTCCTTTTATCTACCCTCCACCAGGAGGGATCCTCTTAACCCTAGGGAATTGTTTACTTCCTCTCTTGTAGCTGTCCTCAGCTGCCACACTGCACCTTGACCCCCCCAACCCATGCCCACCTCTCTCCCCTGCCCCGCCCCTCTCTCCCCACAAGCCCGCAGATGTGCTCCCCTTTAACCTGCCCATTCCCCTGGCCTCTTCTTGTTCATCGAGCCGCACTCCAGCTCAGTTCCATCACCCTCCAGCTACTCCCGCATTCCTTTCCTTTCTTTAAATGGCCCTTCTTGACCCTACCCTTATAACTCATCCCTCCTCATCTCTGCACTTCCTAGTGCTGAGCTCCCTCCAGGACCAAGCCACCTGCAGTTCACAGAAAGTGTCAGCTGCTCTCTTTCTTCCCGGTCTCTGTGCCTGTTGTAGCCCATGGCCTGCAATAGTGTCTCTGCCTGCTCCCCTCTGCCTGTGCCACTGGCTGGCCAACCCCCACACTTTCTGGCTCACCTCTTGACAGATCAGACTTTCTTTTTCTTCTTCTTTTTTTTTAATGTTGTTTTTTTAAAAATATTTTTATTTATTTCTAGGAGTGAGAGAGACAGCGTGAGCAGGGGAGGGTCAGAGAGAGAGGGAGTCACAGACTCTGAAACAGGCTCCAGGCTCTGAGCTGGCAGTCAGCACAGAGCCCCACGCGGGGCTCGAACCCACGAACCGCGAGATCATGACCTAAGCGAAAGTCGGATGCTTAACCGACTAAGCCACCCAGGCGCCCCCAGACCACACTTTCAAAGCGCTTCCTCCAGGAAGCCTTCCCTGACTCCCAGAAACCCAAACAGGCCTCTGTATGTACACTCAGAGAGCACCTTGTACGGACCATCTTAGCACTTACCTGATGGTACTGAAACTGCCTGGCTCGGTCTGTTTTCTGCCCCACAGATTAGAGGGAGCAAGGATATCTTGCTCATCATTATTCAGATACAGGGCCTAACAAATAGTTGGAGCTCAAAACTATCTGTTGAGTGAAAGTAGTAGTCTAGCCAGCTGCTTCTGCCTTGAACATGAATTGCCATGTTCCTACCATTCATGACACTCGTCCTCCACCTTCACTTCTTTAATTGCTTTCTGTATCAGCCACCTTGTGAAATGATCTTCTGAAGAACTTCCTCAGCATAGCAGCCAATGGTCCCTTGTCACTCCTTGGCCCACTGGACCTCTCCACTGGCTGTAACACACTTGTCCACTTTTCCTTCCTTTTAATTCTCTCCTCCTCTGACTTCTGGAATGTCGTGCTCTCCTGCTTCTCCCCCCAGTCTGCGACCTCTCTTTCTCAGCATCTTTCACCCTCTTCTCTCCCTTCTCCCGTTTTAACATGTCCTAACCTACTTTTGTCACGTGCCCTCGCAGGCTTCTGCTTGGCCTTGCTCCCCTGTTTCTGGGAACAGCAGCAGCAGGAGGGAGACTCAGCATCATCTTCAATTTCTTTCTCCCTTTGGGAACCTTCTAATTAGGAGCCAGCAAGTCTAGCAATTTCTGTTTCCCAAATGTCGCTCTAACCCTCGCTCTAGGTCAGGCCTTCATCCCTTCCAGTCTGGACTACTGATGGTGGTCATCGCCTCCAAACCGGTCTCACCACTGGCCCCACTCCAGAGTCACCCCTACCCAGCCTTTCCTTTGCACTCTTCCGGTTGTGACACATCATGGCTTGCAATGTCCAGGTGCTCTCTGTTCTCTTTGGAATAAAGCTCACACTTCTGGGAAGAATTCAAGGCCTTCCTCAAATAGCACAACCAATGTTTCGAGCCTGATCTCCCAACACAGGACCCCTTCTTGTACTTGAACTACTTCCTGCCCCGCCCTGCCTACCTGCTCCAGCTTCTGCCTGGACTGCTCTTGCCCACCATGCATGCGGAAATCTTCCCCAGTTTTCATGCTTTGTATAAACGTCGTTTCTCCTATGAAGTCTCTCCTAATGTCTTGCCTTTGCTCTTTGTTTTAAGTCAGGATGTGGTTGAGCTCTCCTTAACAAATCAATCCTGAAATCTCAGGGGCTCAGCCCAGTTACTTACCACTCATGCCACAGGCTGATGAGTCAGGCAACTCGCCTTGGTAGCTCTTCCCCACCAGTGGCTCGGGGGTCCCAGCTGCTTCTATCTGTCCACTCTGCCATCTCAGAAGTGTCTGCTTCCAGGGATGAGGAGGTGAAAGGGGCAGCCTGGAGCATGCTTGCCCACTCTTAGCTGCCTCATCACTTCCGATCACATTCGCTTCGGTGGGAGCTCAGTCACAGGGCCTGGAATGACCTACACAGCAGGCTGGAGAAGATAGGGAAGCACATGGACATTGGGTCAGCACTGCTGGGCCACAGGGTCCTGCAGCAAGGGTGACCAGCCTGCTTGCCTGGGACTGTCTGGGTTCTAGCATGGAGAAGTCCGGCATCCCAGAAAAGCCCCGGAGCCTAGGCAAATGGAGAAGCTGGTCCGTCACCCCACCTCCAGCTCTTGGCTCACGCTCCTGTACAACTATGTCATCCTGGTCTGTTTCCACTTCGTCCAGACGCAGATTACAGACTTCCTGAGAGCAGCGCCTGGATTGCGTGGATCTTGTTCATCCCCCCAGGGTCAAGAACATTGTCTGTAGTGAGTCAATAACCATAAATTTGCATAGAGATTTAGAATGTCTTTTTGGCTTTTGATTACGTGAATAATACATATTCAATGTAAAATTAAAAAAACCCCAAAACCCCAGGTGAGCAAAAAGGGAGAAAACAATTTTTAAAATTACCTTCATTACTAGCCCTTCTTAGAAATGACCACTCAGCTTTCAAGCAGGCCCCAGGCTCACACCCACACATTCGAGTCTGTAAGTGAATTGTAAAGAAAAACCGGGTCATATTTCACAGGCTGTTCTCTACATTCTTTTTCTCATTGAACAATATATCTCATAAATGTCTATGGAATCAAATTGAAAATGATATAATTAAATGACTTGCATTTATTGGGCCCAAATTGTAACATACCTGGGAATACTGGTATGATTAGCAGCCGGATCATGTTCTATAGCTTGGCATGCTAACCATGTGGTATAATTGACTGGTGGTATTTCCTTTATTGAAGTAAATGTAAGTGATAGAAATTGTTCCAGAACATTGCAAAAGATGGGCAGCTACCCAGTTCATTTCATAAAGCAGACATAACCTTGGTACTTCAAACTGATCAAGAGATCATAGAAAAAATAAAAGACCGAAAACCTACAGGCCAAGCTCACTTAAGAATATGGATTTTAAGGGGCACCTGGGTGGCTCAGTCGGTTAAGTGTCCGATTTCGGCTCAGGTCATGATCTCGTGGTCCATGAGTTTGAGCCCCGCATCAGGCTCTGTGCTGACAGCTCGGAGCCTGGAGCCTGCTTCAGATTCTGTCTCTCTGTCTCTCTCTCTCTCTGCCCTTCCCCCGGCTCATGCTCTGTCTCTCAAAAATAATAAATAAAACAACAACAAAACAAAACAAAATGGGACTATGGATCTTAAATGAAAAACAAGCAAATATACTGTAAGAAGATATCAAATAAATTAATAATTATAATTAATAAAACAGTAACCCAACCCTCATACAGATCTTTCTATATGCCAGCCATTGGTCTGCATGCTTTACATATACTGACTAGTTACTCCTCATGACACCCTGTGAGGGAACATTTTATGAATGAAGAAGTAAGTCCAGAGTGTGAGTAACTTGTCCACGGTCCACAGTGACCACCCTCCTGGACTACATAAGGCTTTTATTCCAGCAATGCATGGATGGGTCACTGCAAGGGTATCCCTGCTACAATGGAGTACAATAGTAGGTAATAAAAGTATTACAAAAAATAGAAGCAGAAGGGTATCTGTTTATACCTCAAAGTATATATTTCAAACCAATGCATTTATTAAAATTTAGGTTCAAAGTACGGATCCCTCAAATCTACCTGCTAGCAACCAGAATATAAATCACCTGGGAATACTATATAGGCCAGAGGAAAGCTTTCTCTTTTCTACAAAAGGAGTATTTGTGTTTGAAAACGTTGAGGAAAAAATCTAAAACATCACAATGAAGAAAGGAAAACCTCCCATAAACTTCTATTCTGAGAAAATGCCTCAACATTTTTATCCATATATACTTTTCTCCTTCCTGAATTAGGACTACACAGTTATACTATTTTGAAACTTGTTTTCTTTCTTTCCTATTTACTGGAATAATCCCATTTGTTATTAAATTTTCTCATATATGAACTTTAATGGTTGCATAATATTCCATTAAAAGGATGTACCATAATGTAACCATTTAACCTCTATGTTGGATACTTGAGAGGTTTCCTTTTTCCCTTTTTTCCTCCCTCTCTCTCTCTCTTCCTTCCTTTCCTCACTCCTCCCTCCCTCCTTCCTTACTTTCTTTCTTTTCCTTCCTTCCTTCCTTCCTTCCTTCCTCCTTCCTTCCTTCCTTCCTTCCTTCCTCTCTTTTTTCTTTTTTCCCTGGCTATTATAAATAGTAATGCAATTCATATCCTTGCCCCTAAACCCTCTTTCACAGCCCTGATAGTTAATTTAGGTCAAAGTCCTAGAAAACAGCTCCACATTTTTTATGTTTCCTGCCAAATTACCTTCCTGGAATATTTGCACTAATTTATGCACCTTCCAGCATGTAGGAGACTGCCATTACTGCTACATTCAACATCTTCCGATAATTCAAATGAGATGTGTATGTGATTATATGAAGATGTTATAAAAACTGATCATTGAGATGCATCATGCTTCTCAATAAGAGGGAACATATGCCACGAAGCTGTCCGTTCCTCCCAAAATAATTTACAAATTTAATCCAATGCCAACAGGAGTTTTCTTAGAATGTGCCTCAAGTTACCTGGAAGAAGGAGCAAGGGAGAGTATCAGTGAGGACAGGGGCCAATTCTCCTTGAAAAAATTAAAATAATTTATTTTTGAGAGAGAGAGAGAGCACAAGCAGGGGAGGGCCAGAGAGGATCCCAAGCAGTTCTGCGCTGACAGCACAGAGCCTGACACAGGGCTTGAACTCATGAACCGTGAGAGCATGACCTGAGCCGAAGTCGGATGTTCAGCCGACTGAGCCACCCAGGGGGCCCCTCATCAAATTTCTAGAAGGCAGTAGTAGTTAAAGCACTAGTAGGCGAACCCGAGCTCATTTCCTTGTCCTTTGTGCCAAGGCATTCTTTCACATAGATTAGCTGCTGGTGGAAGAGGTCTTCTCACCAGCTGATAAAGCCTTGTGGGACTCAAGGTTGTAGCAGCCACTTCAGTCCCACAGTTTACTTAATTAAGAGTAGAGAGAAATCCAAATGCAAGTTTCTTATTTTTCACAAGGCCTTGCTTTCCACAGGGAGAGAATGCCAACAGAAACTACATACACAATCAGTGGGCCTAATTGCCTCTCTCCTATGTTATTGCTTATTGAATATGATAAAAACAGCTATGTTTATACCAATCTACTAACTTTTTAAAGAACGTTCTAGGGCCCAGCTCAGCGCACAGGCAGGACCAGGAAACACATCTATAGCTCCAGATGAAACTCAGAATTCCCATGATTGGAGAGGAACAGGGGAAGTGCTGGCCCTTTGGCCGGTGCGGGCTGTGTTGGAGCTCACTGATGTAAAGACAAGAAAACAGAGCAGTTTGTGCCCCCAAGCTCAACATTTTTTAGATACCAGGGATTAGACTCCTTCTCTGACTGCTCTCATTTAAAACATGGTCCTCAGACAACACAAGGTCACTCACTTTAAAAGCACAAGTTCATTTGCTGAAACCCATCTGCGGGAAACTTTCCCATAGCATGTTGTTCCACAGGCCTTCCCATTTAAATTATCTGAAAGAAGGACACCAGCAACACATAAGGAATTTGAGAGTGAGAGACACCCACTCACCCACCCACACAGATGCTCATATACAGCAAAATCAAACCAGTTGGCATTGACACCCAAGCCCTCTGAGTTCAAAAGCAAGAGCCACCTCAGAGTTCCCACCATCTGAAGAGGACCTTGGCGTTTCCTTTGAAGTGCTTCCTTTGAAGGTCAAGGTAAAGGGGCCATGTTGACTCAAGAAATTGCTCATCTATAGAAGGATGTGGCCTCTGCTCCATCACACATTTGTAATGTTCACATGAGGTTAACAAAACAAATGGTTTTGACTGTAATGCGTGAGCTGGAGCCAGCCTTTCTTCTCAACTCGTCTCCATCACAGTAACACGCCTTCGGGATAAGGTGACACATAGGCTAAGAAAGAACTCACAAGGTTTGAAAACCATTGCAGGGTTCATTTTGAGCCTCTTGAATCTCTGCAGTCATGCAGTCAGGACCGGTGTCCTGTAGTTGACTGCTGTGTGCCACAAAATGAAGACTGTGCTTGGAGATAGAAGATCTGAATCAAATCCCAACTCCTTTGTTCCTTAGTCACTGCCATTCCTAATGGGTCTCTTCACAGTTCTTCCTCTTGACCTGCCTAATTCCTGTTGACGAATTTCTTAAAACAAACTGAAAATGTAAAAAAAAATCGCAAATAAGACTTTTTTACCACAGAATCCAGAAATTAAGTAGGACTTAATAAGCTGGCTTCTAAGAAGTAGATACCTTGGCATCCAAGAGAAACACCATCACCGAGATAGGCTGAGCCCAGGCAGAATTTTGGCAGGGTGGCGATTAGTAGAGGGTTCAGCAGGCTCAGTTATACTCAGGAAAACCCTCCCAAGAATACAAGAAGCATCACCAGAATGTTTGCACCAGATATATAATTTATTTTGGTATCTCCAGTACCTAGCACAGGTGTTGGGTACACTGGTCGAATTTAATTCATTAGGAAATGCAGCATGTTCTCTCCACAGTCATCCCTACCCTCATTCACACAAATAATGGATCTAAATTGTGGGCATATAAAAAGTGATGTGTGTCACAAATTGAATCTAAAAGCGTTTCTCCATCTGGAGAGAGTGAGTTATCTGGCA